>NC_087255.1:1275000-1593750 GCF_037042905.1 Lytechinus pictus | reverse complement strand
AGTACTAAATATTTTATACAAAGTAATTAGTATTTGATGCATTATATCAGTACTCTAAATTGATTAGTAATAATTATTTTTACCAGAGGCATGTTCAAATGAATGTGTATTTTTTAAGAGATTGATTTTTATGAAAAAATCACTTTTAAGCTGTTTAAAAATTATAATTTCATTGACGAAGCAATATATATTTGTATAACTTGAAATTGTTTCTCAATCACCAATGTCTTTTTGTAGTGTGACAAAACTATAAGTATAAGATACGTAATTATATGCATCCAAAATTTGTCTGTTGAGTGATAAAACTTCGAGCTTTACCAAGGCAGACCAATGTCTTTTCAGAAATGTAAACCGTTCTATGAAATATGCAATTCTTTACAAATATTCTATCAATTGAGATGTGTAATAGCCGTACAAAAACTGTCTAGAATGTAAAATTGATACTTGAAATATATGTCATATTATTTTTGAAATAGTTTTTTAATTATTAGAATAAATGATTATGAAATTAATTGTATTTTTGGCATAGATTTTGTCGTTTGTCAGTATTGAATTTTACAAAACCATGTCATATTTTTACGAAACCCTAGCCAGGTTCATTACCTTGACCATTTGATATTGTAGGCAACCCCCCCCCCCAAAAAAAAAAAAAAAAAATCGATTAAGCCATGACCCGAAAAAGATGGGGTTATTTTGATGCCTAAAAAGACTGAGGGGGCTGAGATCTTTATTGACGATAATTGGCGCGCTCATAATCTACAATATTGTAGATCATAATTCTTTTTAAAAATCTGTAACTAATTGATTGTGCTAATTTATACATAAAATGAAAGGTTTGCTCTAATTCTCAAAACTGCACTTTTTTATTTGCTTTCAGACCCTTTCTAAGATTCTGATCAAATGCACTAAAAACACTATCAATTTATCAAAATTTACGTCTTGGGGGAAGAATATCAATTGTGACATGTGAACCTATGAGCCTTTATATACCAGACACATAGATTATGACGGGAAATGGAAAGAAATTGGTTCTTGTATTGTTGGGAAAAAGGTGAAAAGGGGGAGGAACGAGAAAAGAAGATAAAAAGGAAGGAAAGGATAAAAAAAATAAAGGGAGGGAGAAAAGTGAAGAAAATGAGAGGAGGGAAGAATTATAATTTATATAGACAAATGCCAAAACTTCAGGTCACCATATTATGGATATAGGTTTCCCAAGAATGGTCTCCCCAACTCCGATAATAACTCGTACCGCGTTACATCATTGAGTGATATTTATGATAGATTGCACACCGTCTTGATGAGAACATAATCTGAATGAATAGGTTTTAATTATCTTTGTCCATCTCATCATCGTCACTGGTATCATCCTCCGCATTTCTCTTGATGGATAAACGAGATAAAAATCTTCGCGAGATACATTTTTCCTCTTGGGCTTTACCAATTAACGACTGTTTGCATTGTGTAATGTTGTGTTCTAATGACGCCGCAAATAAAACGAGGATGAAAATGTAAAACGCAAGGAAAATATAGGGAAAAGAAGGAAGAAAGGAAGGAATGGGAAAAAGTTTACCAAGTTAAAAAAATAAAAGGAGGAAGAAAAAAACGGAGAAAAGTGAAGTGAATAGGAGGGGGAGGGTAAATAAATGCTACACATTTCAGGTCAGTATAAAAATAAACAATCTAGATCTTCGACAAATTGTTCCCCTTTTTCCTAATCGATGTCATGTTACCTTATATTAATTAATATATACACAAAGCCTTAATTAGAACCATCTCAGATAAATGGGTACGTTTTGTAATCTTTTCGTTTACTCTCCTTCAGTAAATCTTATAACATAATATTCCTTGTTAGACTTACCAATCGAAGTCTGTTTGCATTGTGTATTGCTACGTACTGGTACGTGTGCCGAGCCTAATGGATTTGTAGAACTTACCAAATGCATTTCAAATGCATTAGCTACGTTTTTAATTAAAACCAAATGACTCCCATCTCCAAAAGACCATTAACAAATAAAGTGAGATTTTTATTGTCCGGTAGCCGACCAGTGTCGGCATAACCAACTTTTAGTCTTTCTAGCACTCGCCTGTACATGCTGTAAGTGAGATTGAGAGATGTTTTTTCTGCTGGCAATGATGGTATGGTTTGTTCATGACCCAACATTTCGTTTTCAGTGGTTGGGCTCGGAATTTGTTGAATTAAGTTGAAAGCTGAAATCGTTTGGCAAGAATTGTCAATAACTGTAGACAACGAAAGACATTTAGTTGACCTGGGTACAGAGGCGTGAGCCGACTTACCTCTCGACCAACTTGAAAGGCGTCTCTAGTATCCATGTCGGTTTATATCATCATGAGTCTACTGAAATATTTTAAACTTTATTCAGTTTATTTAACAGTTTCTGAAATCCTTTTATATCCACGATAATTTTTCCATCCTTTCCCCGTTTTCCTTCAAATCACTGTTGTGCCTGAATCACGATCGTTACTTTTGGAAGATGGAGATTACTCAATAATTAAGTCTTTGGAGTGAATAACAAACACAGGAAAACTATGGAAGTCAACAACTCGCTTGAATTCAACTCCGAACAACCTGAACATATACAATCCATAAGCTTGGACATGATCATCTATATAACCTGGATATTCATGGTGATTTCTATTGTCCTGAATTCATTTATCATCTATTTAATGAGAAACAGTGATGCCTTCAACGAGATCGACTCTATTCTTTACCAGGTTTTGGCAGTTGAGGACATAGTATTCTACATTACCAGTCTTTCGTTTCAGTATGTCATGAAAGTCGATATTGTTAATAAGGTTTCCGAGTACACCTATGCCCGAAAGGCAATGTTAAGGTTAATAGTCTCGTCGGCCATCTTGTTTCAGATCTTTGGCACCCTTCTAACATCCAATCTATCTCGCTATTTGCTCATCGTTAGACCCCTCAAGTACCTCAGATGGATAACAAGAAAGAAGGTTATGATCGCACAACCTATTGTCGGCATCGTTTCACTGGTATATAATTTTGGCATTCTTTACATTTTGACTCTACCTGAATATTTCACCCCTCGGATTATGATCCTATTTGTCCTTCCTATAATCGCGGGATTTACTGTGTTACTGTTCACGAACAGCCACATTATGGTGATATCATTCAACCAGTCCCGAAGAATCAATGCTATTCATAATCAAGTGGCCAGAGTTGAATCCTCTGTGAACAACCCAAATGGACAGCGCCCTCTCGACAGTTTCAAAGGCACCAGGACAATGCTCCTTGTCACATTCTCATATTGCATCGCATGGGTTCCGTACGTCGTTACCGTATTGGAGTTCGGTGGATACCTGCAGCAGCCGGTACAACTTCGGGTGCTTTCTGGCTTCACAACCTTGATAAACTCAGCCTGGAGTGCGTTGTTGTATTACGCCACTAACCGCCAGTTCCGACTCGAAGCCCTCAAATTATGTGGCAAAATCAGAAAAGGATTATGCAAAAACTTTATCAAGTGAAATTATTACCATGATTACAATTTATACGAAAATGTGTATATAGGCCTTCACTTAGTACTTATCGTCGATCAAAGAAATGTATCTTCTCCTTTCTTACCAAGATATATCACAAGGCAAAATAAAACATTATCATATTTGTCTTTATATTATTATGTGATATTGAATAATGTTAATGTTGAGAGATGGTTGCGTAATGAATCAAAACTTTCGAGGGGGCTCAGACATGACGCATGGAAAAAAAAAGATGTGCAAGAGCGAAGCAAGCGAGAAAATCTTATGTTATATTTTATACAAAGTTCGATCTTATCATTAAAAACAATTTTGACATAACATTAAGGGAATGATGTCAGATTTCACCTTTTCTCTCTTCCTCCCTCCCCCTTATTTTTCTCTTAGTCGTGATTTTGGGGGGTCCATTGCTCCCAGTCCACAGTGGTAAAAGCCGCTAACTAAACTCAACGTCGTTATTGAATGGGAAAATTTCGTTACAGGTTGATAAAGTGGACACATTAAGCTCCCGGGATTAAGTTCAGAGAATAATGCAAATGCACGAATTCCCTTTGCCCATAAACAGATAAAGGAACATATAGGGTTTTTCAAAAGGGTTGAGGGCATTTTTTATCAGAAAAAAAAATTAACGAGAAAAAAGCACTTTACTAACAAACCTGCATCACCACTGCATGGGGACATCGATAGATTGGAAAGTGTGTGTGAGAGAGAGAGAGAGAGAGAGAGACATGGGAAAGGGAATATCATATACTAGTATTCCATTTATTTATACAATTAAAAACATAAACTTTTAAATCCCCCCATTTTTTTTCTGCCACATTTGTTTTATTCGTGTCTATATTAAATTTTTCTTTTAAAGTCTCCCGTGTTGTCAATCGTGGATATCCGCCCCTGTCCGCATAACCCTATGCAGGTAAGAAAAATTGCACCAACATAAATAATATCAATAGACACGTGTACCTTCAATTTCAATATTTTATAGAACGTCACAGTCACTGGAAGTAATTAAGCCAATGCGACATGCGCTCTTTCGTTTATTTTAATGATCCATGATGCGTGCTTGAATTCAAATTTTCTATTACCCTCTTGAAATCCACATACCATTCTCATTGACATTGTTATAAACCGAATTATGGCGTGACAGCATTCAATCAAGAAGTCCTTTTGTAAAATTGGTATTTCAATCATTCAATGATTGCTAATCAGACATCTTCGTGATTACTTTTATATCCCAGTCACATTTGCTCTGCGTGACAATAATTTGAATACCATGGAACAAATTTGGGCGTTAAAAATAAAGTTTGTGTCGTCGACAAGTATTTGGCGAATAATTACTCGCTTTTCTCGAAATAAGTGAATACAAGGAATCAGAATTTCAAAATATGGCAGCAATTTATTTAAATGTTTTGGATGTTTATGATACATAAGCCTACCTCATAATAGGGAACACCATTAATCATCTTTATCATTGTTTTTAATCATCTTTATCATTGTATACAATAGAACTTCAACAATCACAAATACTATAACAACAGTAACATCAACTACTACTACAATTACACTACTACTACCACTACTACTACTACTACTACTACTACTACTACTACTACTACTACTACTACTACTACTACTACTACTACTACTGCTACTACTACTGCTACTACTACTACTACTGCTACTACTGCTGCTACTACTACTACTACTGCTACTACTACTACTACTACTACTGCTATACTACTACTGCTACTGCTACTACTGCTACTACTACTACTACTACTACTACTACTACTACTACTACTACTACTACTACTACTACTACTACTACTACTACTACTACTGCTACTACTACTACTATTACTTTTGTATAGAAAAAGTGATAAATCTTTAGTTTACATGTATGCAGTTTTAACCCGACATTATTAAACAGGTGTGAAAGAGTGTGGACAATAAATATGCTCGTGCAAAACAACAAATGGACCAGTGCAGTCACTACACGATCTTCTTGTAATGGTTATCATATCCCTCAATTCTGTAATTATTGCTAAACTTTTTGCGCCAACTAGCGGTATAAATCTAAAGGAAATGTTGCTGCGCTAGCGCCATGAGCGTCTCTGGACGGTGTGAGCTCAATAATACATCACCATTATTAATATCATTATCATTGTTGCTATTATTATCTATTCTATTTCATTTTTTCGTTGCTAGTCAGATTTCCTGTCGGGCTATAAAAATGCATCATTTTATGAATGAGATAATGCGACACCCCCTTTTTGATTAACAGAGAATTACTAAAAAAATTCACATCCGGTCGGCCTCGATCCCCCTCCCCTTTGTGAAAAGTCGGAGCTACTTCTGCTCTCGGGGGGGGGGGGGGGGAGGGGTAGAACATGTAATATTTTGTAAAACAGTATTTTAGAACAAGAAATTAATTCAAAGGAGATTACCTGGGAATTACCAACGCGTTTCGTAACTGATCGTGAAATTTTCAACCATGCAAGTTTTCTATGATTGATTAGACTTTCTCGACTGATCTAATACGACCCTATATACGTTCTGATACGATCATTACAATCAAGACCATCGTTTCAATCGTCACAGTGGGAACTGGGTATTAGTATTACATTGTGCCAGTTTAAGTAACCTTGTAACTTGTCAAACAGATTTTCGACACAATGCAAACAGTCAAATAGGCTCTGTATTACAAACAAATGGTTTCAGTATCAAGTATAATAGAATCAATTATAATCATAGGTTTTGATGAAATATCAGGATCTAATGAGGATTGGTAAATTGACATTAGTTGAGTAGAATGACTGAAATGGAGGAACTTGCCACATCCAAGCCCCCCCCCCAAAAGAGTCAAAATCCTGGACGTAATTTCGGTACTTGAAATTAAAGGGGTTCTCAAGGCTGAAAATAATACGATTTGAACAGATTGACAGTAGAATCAGACACACAAACACTGAAAATTTTATCAAATCGGACTAGGAATAACAACTTTATAACATTTCAAAGATTAGCATTATTTCGGTGAAACAGTTCTATACATGTCTTTATGAATATGCAATGAGCCCATTGACGTCATAGATTTTCAGGGTTCTTTGTTTGGTTCCGTTAAGAACAAACCATATTTGGGAAAAAATTGTATTCATTCATTCATTTCACTGTATGGAATGTTTTCATTATACACCATGGAGACGTTGTAAGGGATTTTTAAATAACGATGGACCTTGAACCTGGATGTATTAACAGATGATCGAACTAATATTATTGGAGGGAAGCGGTATTGTAACATTGATTTCAGACTAAAATAAACTGAATGAAAAAAAAAACAAAAAAATAACAAGCTGGATTAAATAAAAACCAAACATCCATGTACTAGGAGTGTTTTATCGTAAACAGTTTTTGTCTCGCCTGCATAGCAGAGCGAGACTTTAGGCGCCGCTTTTCCGACGGCGGCGGCGGCGTCAACATCAAATCTTAACCTAAGTTTAAGTGTTTGAAATGACATCATAACTTAGAAAGTATATAGACCTAGTTCATGAAACTTGGACATGAGGTTTCTCAAGTATAATTAAACATCCTGCCTGAGTTTCAGGTCACATGATTAAGGTCAAAGGTCATTTAGGGTCAATGAACTTAGACCATGTTGGGAGAATTATTTTCAAAATCTTAACCAAAGATTAAGTTTTTGAAATGACATTAAACAAATATATCAGGCTTTGAGAAAGTATAGTGGAATTATTTATCCAAGGTTGGTCTGGCAATTACTATTTTTCCCGAGGGGCGAAGCCCCGAGGGAAATATAGTAGTTTTGCCAGTCCAACCGAGGATTAATAATTCCCACTATGCTTTCGAATGAAACGCCTGATATATTTGTTTTATATCCTACTTTTAATAATTTATAACCAAAATTTATGTGCTGAGCTTGCAAAGTCCGGTTACTTGAGTTGAATTACATACTTTTCTCCGAGCCATCGCGCTCAGCGGAACGCAGATTAGTGCCTGCGCTGACGCATAGCTGGACTTGTACCGCGAAATTATTTTTCCCACCGAGTTCTGGACCGACATATGAATATTCATGACTTGCGTCTTCGGATTGAGAGTACGCATGCGCGTGGACTTGGCCTCGACCAGTGCCGATCGTAAGCATTCACGTTGCTCAGAATGAATTAGCATCGTCAAATTATCGGTACCCTTACATAGTTACATAGGCCTTATAGGCTTAGATCTATATATACATCCAATTCTTAAACACTTATCAAACTAGCTGCCATTAATGGCAAGACATATGTGCTAGGGTAGGGCTAGCTTAGGCTAGCGCATTAACTTTACCTCAAATCTGGACCTGTCTAATGCCTAATACTAATAGGAATAGCCGACTAATGCCATGGTTAACTTCGAACTTGTTAATTCCGAACTTTACGTTTGATTAGGTTTGGACCAATATTAGCTTATTTACCATGGTTTAATATGTCTAGTCCGTATACAGAACCAGTCCTAGATCTAAAAAAAATATCTTAGTTCTAGTCTAGTCTCTAGATCTAGACTCTGATCTACGCGCTATCAGCATGGAACCACTAGTGTACCAAAAGGGGGGGGGGGGGGGCAGACTGCCCCCCTGACGAGTCACAACTGATCCAGGGGACGTGCCCCCCCCCCCGAGAAGCCAAATTAATAATTTGTAATGTCAAAATGCAACGAAAAAAGACGTATGTCCCCTCTTTTGAACGTGAAGATCTTTTCTTTTTTTCTTGTCAAATTTTTTTCAGCTACGAAATCCTTAATTTTGGGTGAAGACGGGGATCAAGATCACTGACGTTAATTTGTGCCTGACGTTAGAATACGTTCCATGCACGCACTGGTGTACCTAGGATTTTCCAAAAGGGGGGCAAATTTTTTAGAGGATATTTCGTCCGCGAAAAAATGAGACAAGCCCCCCCCCAAAAAAAAGGGTCTTCACCCCAAATTATGGATTTCTTAGCTGAAAAAAAAATTGACAAGCAAAAAAAAAAAAAGATCTTCACGTTAAAAAAGGGGACATACGTCTTTTTCATTGCATTTTTACATTACAAATTATTAATTTGGCTTCTCAAAGGGGGCACGTCCCCTGAATCAGTTGTGACTCGTCAGAGGGACAGTCTCCCCCCCCCTTGGTACACTAGTGGTTCCATGCTGATACAGCGTAGATCAGAGTCTAGATATAGAGACTAGACTAGAACTAAGATAAAAATTTTTTTAGATCTAGGACTGGTTTTGTATACGGACTAGACATATTAAACCATGGCAAATAAGCTAATATTTGTCTAAACCTAATTAAACGTGAAGTTGGGAATCAACCAATTCGAAGTTAACCATGGCATTAGTCGGCTATTCAGTGTTGTAGTCAAGGCTCAAACCTCCAAGGCCAAGGCCAAGGCTTTAATACCCAAGGCCAAGGCTTCAATACCAAAGGCCAAGGCATGGAAACCCAAGGCCAAGGCCTGAAAACCTCAAGGCCAAGGCATTTCAAACTTACGATATACAGAACAATGAACTAACAATACTTAGGCGGCAGACATCACACATGGTAAAATGTATGTGAGCGAGGGGACTGAGCGAGAAAAAAAATTAACCTTTGTACATTTAAAACAAAAATAATTTCATGATAGAGACATATTAAAATAATGATATAGTTACCTGTGTACACATAATCCAAAAATTTTCTATAGGCGATTTACATTGCAATAATTATTATTATCACGGTCATCTGATCCTGGCATTCTCAACGTATGTTTTATCCACTCCCTGGGACAGGGGCAGCAGAAAATTATTATGGGGGGGGGGGGGTCAACGCCAAAAAGGCACCCATTTTTCAAAATGAGTTTTTTGTGTGCAAACAGATACATGTATTTTCAAAATGAGATTATGAACTGCGTGAAGTAATTGTGTGTTTTATAGAAATTAAGTTGAGCAAAGGCTTTCTAAAGTGATTTTTAATTATAAGATAGATATTTTGCTTTAGGTTTTACTTCTCAGCGAGAAAGCATAGCGAGCAAGCGGTTTTGAAAAAAAAAATTATGAAGTTGTAAAACTTGATTTATGGTCAATTATGGGGCTAATCATTGTTGAAATTTCCTTGCGCGATGTTGCCAGCGCGAATCACCAGCTCAAACTTCTTGACATGTCGTGTAATAAGACATGAAAATTATTTTATTCTGAGCTGGTTTTGTAATCATGAAAAAGATGTGTATCTAACTACAAAATAACTTTGCGCTCGCTAATTCTTTTTATATACTGACCAGTAAAGGAAGCAGTTAATTAAGCAGTTAATTACTGCATTTTAAATAAGATACATAACTCACCAATAAAAAATAATGCGAGCGCAAAGCGCGAGCTCAAAAATTTGTGATATTCCAACCTGAAAACTGGACATTCTAAGCATTTTTTTGTGAACGGGAAGAGAAAGAGTACAATAATTGATGCGAGTGCAGGAAGCGAGCCAAATATTTGTGATATTTCAACCATAAAGCAACATTCTACCAGGGCCGTAGCCAGAAGCATTTTGTTGGGGGGGGGGGGGGTGTACCAGCTAAATTTGCCAACTAAATTTGGCGTGATCGCACCAACGTGAGCACAGGGGGAGTCTGATGGGGGATGTGCCCCCCCCCTACAATAATCACATGCCAAAAGATTTTGAATTTTTAGAATTAAATTAGTGGCATTTGGTGAATACTTTAAGGTAAATTATACAAAGATATACAAAGATATTTGCACTGTAAAAATAAACATTTTGGATCAAAATAGAAAGGCTAGTGTGCCGTAGTTGCTAACTTGCAGTATAATTATATACCCTATATGCATTAATAATATCAAAATCAAAGATTTTTTAATTTTTAATTGACCTGTGCAAGACACTCAACTAAAATTTCAAGAGTGCTACTGCTTACAGTGGCGTACCGTGAGTCGCGGCATTGGGGGGGGGGGGGGGCAGCACAAATGTTGAGTCATTAAGTGGGCGCGCGAAGCGCGCTCAATTGCCAGGTATACTGACCTAATAGAGACACTTTAAGGACTATGCAATTAAAAGGATATGTATCTTAGTGATCAAATAATGCGAGCGCGAAGCGCGAGCTGAAAATGTTTGATATTCAGTCCTAAAAAGGGACATTATAAGCAAAGTTTTGTAATCATGATATGTACCTGTCTCACAAAACAAACAATGCGAGCGCGAAGCGCGAGCGGAAATTTTTTGTATAACTTGACCCTAAAAAGGGACATTTTAAGGACTATCTTTTGGAATTCATGAAGTGCGTACGTATCTCATCATAGATATAATG
Source organism: Lytechinus pictus (assembly GCF_037042905.1). Taxonomy (NCBI): domain Eukaryota; kingdom Metazoa; phylum Echinodermata; class Echinoidea; order Temnopleuroida; family Toxopneustidae; genus Lytechinus; species Lytechinus pictus. The sequence continues at coordinate 1,582,918 of NC_087255.1, read as the reverse complement.
CGAGCGCCAAGCGCTTGCTGATTTTGTTATAATTACAACTAAGCACATGAAGCACTTTTTGTGGTCATTGTAATCATGAACATGATACGTATTTCACTAATTAAATATTGCGGCCCAGAAGCGCGAGTTGACAATTTTTGAAATTTAGACCTGAAGAGGGGCATTCTATGGCTTGTTTGTAGGAATTTACTGTTTCACTAATCAAGTGATGCGAGCGCGAAGCGCGAGCTGAAAATTTGTTATAATTAGATCAGAAAAAGGGACATTTTAAGGACTGTCTTTAGGAATTTGTGCACTGCAAAAAAAAACGCCGGTGTTGATTTAACACCAGCCCGGTACCTATATCGGTCCACACCAATGCAAGCGTAAACACAGACTGGAAATGTTTTATATTAAGGCCTTAAAAGGGGGCAGTCACTTCAAGTATATATTCATGAAAAAAGCATATATCACTACACAAAACAATAATAACTTGTGTTTTTCGCCAACTGCAAACTTGTAGACAAGTCTACAAGTTGTACAATTGTCTTCATGAATTTGCCAACTGCAGAGTTCTGTTCTTTTCAGTTCTGAAACGGGGCAGTACTTGTACATCACTTTGTCTTGCCTCTAATTTTACAAAACTAATGTGTTTGTTAAATCGTCAATAATTGTGGTATAATTTGCAAACTCACAAGCTTGTTTATATTAGGGGAGGACCGGGGGCTTACTTTGTGCGTTATTATAGCTCCATCTGTTTTGTCCTTTGTATTTTGCTGACTAGTAGGGCTCTAAGCCTGGCTACATGGACTTGGATTTGCCAACTGGTTGTCTTTACTCCATAAGTCGTAACCTTCTTCGAAGTTGATACCTCTATTTTTCTTTCCTTTTTTTTTCTTTCTTTCTTTCTTTTTTTCTTTCTTTCTTTCTTTCTTTCTTTCTTTCTTTCTTTCTTTCTTTCTTTCTTTCTTTCTTTCTTTCTTTCTTTCTTTCTTTCTTTCTTTCTTTCTTTCTTTCTTTCTTTCTTTCTTTCTTTCTTTCTTTCTTTCTTTCTTTCTTTCTTTCTTTCTCCCCTTCTCTCCTTTCTTTTTTTTCCCTTTCTTTCCCTCTTTCTTTTTCTCCCCTATCCTCCATTTTGCCAACTGGTACATGATTTTGCCGACTGCCATGAATGTTGGGGGGGTGTCACACCCCCCCATACCCCCCCCCCCCTCTAGCTACGGCCCTGCATTCTATACATTTTTGTAACCATTAGCAGTACTGTACTAAACAATAATTGATTCAAGCACGATTCAAAATCTGTGATTTTCGAACCTAAAATGTATTATGTTTTATTATTAAAGAAGGTATTTCTTTTTTAAAAAGGGCATATTTCATTTGGAAAAAAAAAATCCTACAGGGATTTTTTTTTTGGGGGGGGGGGGGGGCAAGAGAGCACAAAGCGCAAGCAAAAAATTTCAAATGCTTAAAACTGAAAATTAGTCATTTTTAGGTCAGTTTTCATATTTTTTTCTGCTTACAACCACTTTTATTTAACAGTTAATTAATCATTAATTATTAATACTTATTGATAATATTGATAATTATTAATTATTAAATTATTTTTTTTTAAGTATTATTTCTTGAAACCATATTGACACAAAAACAAATACGTTGTTTATTTCCTTGAAACTGTAGAGAAATGAGATTCAATGTTGAACGATATATGATTAAAAAGAAGTGAACATTTTTTCCCCTTTGTTTTGTCAATCTGACCCAAAACAAATATAAAATTTAGAAGAGAGATGGAGAGAGAAGAAGAAGTCCCACCACCAAGAATAAACTTAGACAAGGGGGAAAGGGAAAGGAAAAGATGGAGTAAATGTGATATTATTTTTTAAACAATCTATTGCAAAATTAGCTTTTCTTATAGAAAGAGGGGGACAGGTTTTGTTCACTCGCTCGCTTCAATCGCTTTCTTCTTTTTTTTGACAGAAATTTTGCTCTATATATGCCATGCTTGGCCTCTCAAAGTTTCTGGCTCATCATGCCATTGACATAACCCATTTGGATATGACAAAATTGGAGACTGTGTTCAAGTTTACCAAATCTTTTCAGAATATCATTAACACTTAAAACATTCTTGTTGGCCAAAGAAAATAATACAAGGAAAATCCTAATGGAATAAAAATCAACCTTGTTATCGTTCTTTAGAATTAGCTATGTTTAAAGTATGAAAATTGTTGTCAAAATTGCAGTCAGATGTAAAAAATATTCTTGTCATCAAAGCACTATTATCTTGATCATGACCAATATTATTTGCTGTCATTATCATCATATGATTACAACACATTACCAATACATAATGCTATTTTTCATAACTGATGTATTCTTTGTTTGAATTTCTTGATAATGGTGACAATTACAATTGATGACACTGCTAGTACACTTACTACTGCTGCTGCTACTGTTACTGGTGATTGGTAGTATTGACCATTAGTGTTATTAAATATTTATAAAAAAAAACAATTGAAACATTTATAATTACTTATTTAAAACAAATGAAAGTACAAAATACAAAATGCCTTGAAAAAGCCTTAAAATTTCAAGGCTCAAAATCCTCAAGGCCAAGGCCCTCTCAAGGCCAAGGCTTTGAAAAAGTAGCTAGGCATTAAGGCGCCTTATTAAGGCCAAGGCCGAGCATCAAGGCACTACAACACTGATTATAGTACTAGGCATTAATTAGACAGGTCCAGATTTGAGGTAAAGTTAATGCAGCTAGTTTATCAAGTGTTTAAGAATTGGTTATATATATATATATATATATATATATATATAGATCTAAGCCTATAAGACCTATGTAACTATGTAAGGGTACCGGTAATTTGACGATGCTAATTCATTCTGAGCAACGTGAATGCTTACGATCGGCACTGGTCGAGGCCAAGTCCACGCGCATGCGTACTCTCAATCCGAAGACGCAAGTCATGAATATTCATATGTTGGTCCAGAACTCGGTGGGAAAAATAATTTCGCGCCCGGGAGCGCTGGCCGGTGCGCCCGAGAGTTGAGCTAGATATCCAGTTTTGTGAAATAATTATTTATTTATTTATTTATTTATTTTGTTTTATTTATTTTATACTGCAGGGTAGGCCTGTTCAGTTCTTAAAACTGCTTTACAAAGGCGCCCTGCAGTTTAAAATACATGTCAAGATAACTATGAACAACAACAACAAACAACATCAAAAATACAAAATACAAAATATCTAACATCAGAAACAATTAACACCAAAATATAGAGTGGGAAGTGACAATTTAAACATACATAGCATTGTAAATCAAAGGAATATCATTTCGCTCTTTATCAATTCGTATGAAAGGCTTTGCATATTTTTTTAAAAACTAACAAGGAGGTACAAACTTGTAAATTTGAAGGAAGTGCATTAAATAATTTGGGTCCGACATATGCGAAAGATTTTCTTTTATGTTCAATTCTAGCTTTGGGAAGCTGAAGGGGGCATCGTAAAGAATACCGTGTCCTGTATTTCACGGGCCGTTTACATACTAAAGGTTTTAAATAATTTGGAACTAAATCATTCATTATTTTATATACAAGAACACAATACTGATATTTTATACGCTGATCTACTGATTGCCACTTCAGTGACTGCAACAAAGAAATTTGTGATGTATTATAATCTTTTTTCAAAAGCATTCTGGCATATTTATTTTGACGTCAGACCTCGATATATCCAAAAATATATCGAGGTCTGACGTCACGCAACATCATAGTTGAAATGTATTCGGTCACATGATGCTACTTGAACCAATCACTATACAGGATTTACTCTATGTAGGATATAACATAAAGTATATGGACCTAGTTCATGAAACCTGGGCATAAGGTTAATTAAGTATTAGTGTACATCCTGCTCGAGTTTCAGGTCACATGACTAAGGTCAAAGGTCATTTAGGGTCAATGAACTTTGGCCAAGTTGGGGGTATTGGTTGAATTACCATCATAACTTTGAAAATTTATGAATCTAGTTCATGAAACTTGGACATTAGGTTAATCAAGTACCACTGAATATCCTGTGCGAGTTTCAGGTCACATGACCATGGTCAATGGTCATTTAAGGTCAATGAACTTTGGCCGTGTTGGGGTAATTGTTGAATTGCCATCATAACTTTGAAAGTTTGTGGATAGAGTGAATGAAATGTGGATATGGGTGTAGTTGACAAGTCTTAAGTCACCGTTCAAATGTCATTCCCGACCTTTCGTTGGAGAACGCGAACGTTTATTTGCGACGGTAGTTGATTTTGGAAGAGACTTTTGGGCCCGTCGTCATGGTCGTAAAACTCATGAGTGTAGTTGACAAGTCTTAAGTCACCTTTCAAATGTCATTCCCGATCTTTCGCTGGAGAACGCGAACGCTTATTTGCGACGGTAGTTGATTTTGGAAGAGACTTTTGGGCCCGTCGTCATGGTCGTAAAACTCTGTCCTGCAATGCAAATTGTGTGACATGAGATTTTTTTTCGTTTCGCATCTGGAACGGAAACATTCAATCTGCGTTTCGTGTGCAAAATTCTGGTTGCTACGATGGTAACAGCGATATATCCGAGTCCGATTTAGGACGACTTTCCAAAGCCACATTTGGTTCCTCACAGAGCTCGAGAGGCCGCCCGGGGGGCCCACTTCCATTGAAGAGTGGATACCAGGCGCGATCACGCGTAAAAGGGAAAGAGTGGGCAAGTACGTTACGTATAGGCCTATGTAACGTTATAAGGGTGTCAAAAACGATGTTTAAAATACTGAAAAAGGAGGATATGTTTTCAATACTTGTAGGGTTTCACAAGCTAAATACTTGTTAAGAGATGCATTTTCATAATCTGGAAAAGCCTTGCTTCCCTTGTTTAGGGTGCTTTTCGAAACCGCATGGTCGTGCCTGGTATCCACTCATCAATGGAAGTGGTCCCCCCGGGAATTAGAATCAAATCTCCCATTTCTGGGGAAAGTAAAGCATAATGCCCATAACATTGTGTGCTAGAGGCATATCGTTTAATTGTGTAGGAGTAAACAAAAGAAAAAAAAAACCCGCACGTATACATGCTGTGTACATAATCAACGCATGCGAAATGGTTTCGACTGGAGAGGTGATTTGACCCATGGAATCAATTTGAATTGAATTTTATTAACAAATATCACTGTCAGGTACAATTACAAGGAATAGTACATCACATATAAACAAAACATTTGGTAATTGGAGCTAACATGATAGCAAGATGCTAATCGAGGTTAGCCCCAAATAATGTCATTATCATAGTTTAAACAATAAATTTAACTAAATCTCAATATTGTACATCAAATTCAATACTAATTCTACTTATTACTGTTGCAGAAAATACCGATCATTTTCAGTGAACATATTTACACTATTTACAAGAAAAAAATATCTTGATTATTCACAAAATCTTTATATAGAATTATTTGTTTTCAGGCAGTATTTTACCATACCAAATTAATTATAATCTTCCAGTAGCATTAATTTTAACGATTTGCTAAATATCTTACGACTGGGGGTGTTTCTAATATTACTTGGCAGAAGATTCCATAAAGTAGGACCAGAAAATGAAATTGATTGTTTTCCCAAATTGGTATTATATTTGTCATTATTAACATTTCGCTTTTCTCTATTTCTTGTATTGTAAGGATTGTCTATAAATGAAAAATAATCAATAAAACTATGCGGCAACCGATTATTAATTAAATCGTGCATAAATACTCCTATCAAATATTGGTATTGTTTGAAAATTTTGAGAAAATTTAGATCATAAAATAAAGGAGCAGAGTGATAAGTATGATGGTTGAACGTCATTATTCTAGCTATTCGTTTTTGAAGTAATAATATAGGATTCGGGGTTGTTTTGCACGTCCCACCCCATACTTCCAGACCATACGTTATATGTGGTAAATAAATGAGTTGTATAACATAACTAAGATTCTCTTTGTTACATAATTCCTCAATCTATAAAGTATTCCAATTTTTTTGCTTAGCACATTGCAGACAATGTCAACTTGTTTCTTCCATGTAAGGTTTTTGTCGATACATATACCAAGAAATAATGTTAATTCAACACACTCTAATAAAGTTCCTTTCATTGACAATTGTCCTGATATCAAAATATTTTTTCCTCTATTTTTAAACAACATACATTTAGTTTTCGTAACATTGATTGTCAATTTGTTGGCATTGCACCATGCTATTATATTGTTTAAATTGAGACTAATTTCTGATAAATCAATATGTTGTTCATCACAATTGAAAGTATGAAATAAATTTGAGTCATCCGCAAAAAGACGGAAATTGAAATAATTTGATGAGTTTGCCAGATCGTTTATATACAACAAGAACAAAGTTGGACCCAAAACTGATCCTTGTGGAACACCGCATGAAATCGACCTGTATTCGGAATTTACACCATCATAATTAACAAATTGCTTTCTGTTTCGTAAATAATCATTAAACCATTCTACTGCCTTACCACGAATGCCATAGTGTTCTAGTTTCTTAATGAGAATAGAATGATTAATCGTATCAAAAGCTTTAGCAAAATCGATGAATATTCCTACTGTCACCTTTCCTTCACCAGTATATCTTGTAATTTTATTAATCAGATTTATCAGTGAAAGTTTCGTACTGTATCCATTTCTAAAACCATATTGGTGTTTATACAATATTTCATTCTTTTCTATGAATTTCATCAATCGTGCATTCACTAGTTTTTCAAATATTTTGCTAATCGCGGGTAAAATCGATATTGGTCTATAATTTCCAGGTAATTCTTTATCTCCCTTTTTAAAAAACTGGTATAACTCTTGCAACTTTTAATTTATCTGGAAAAATGCCAGTGGTAAATGATAGATTTAATATATGCGAAAGAGGTTTGCAAATACAATTCATAGCATGTATCAACAGTCGAACTGATATGTAATCATAGCCACTTGCCTTAGATTGATCAAGAGTGTATAACATTTCTTTAACTTCTGAACTTGTTATTGGCAGGAAGAAAAATGTTTGACTAATGTATGGACCCATGAACTCTCGGTAATTAACATTTGGCTCCTCAATTTTCTCAGCTAGATTTTTCCCAAAAGTAGAGAAATAATTGTTGAGTGAATTTGCTATATCAATAGATGAAGTAATTTCGGAAGGTTCATTTTCTTGGTTAACAACTAATTTGTTATTTTTTGAATTCAGATTCGAGCCACTATTTTTATTCAAAAGTTCATTGATATGACTCCAAGTTTTCTTTGAATCTTTTTTGTCTGCTTCAAACTTATGTTCATAATGCATTTGCTTTGCTTTCCTTAAGACGGTTGTTAACTGATTTCTGTATTTTTTTAAATATTTATTCAAACAATCTTTTTTATAATTTGATTTTAGAACTTGAGAAAAAGTTTGTGCTTTGTCGATATTGAACTCTTAATACATCGTGCTATGCAGGGTTTATTTTTCTTTTTCTGTTTAACACATTTTGTCTCAATAGGAGCATGTTTATTACAAACAAATAAGAACTGTCTTTGGAAAATATTATAAGCTTCATTAGGATTCATACATTCTAAAACGCTTTTCCAAAAATCAGTAGTAACATGTAGATCATTACAAAATGATTCTATTGAAAAATTATGAAAGTTTCTCCGTGTTACACTATTTTTTCTTTGTTTAATATACTTAAAGTTCTTAAAAACGGAGTAAACTGGGAGATGGTCAGAAATATCTACTTCAATACACCCTTCTTGAATAGGATAGGCATACATATTAGTATAAAAATGGTCAATGAGAGATATGCTAGAACTTGTTATTCTTGTTGGACTTGTTATCAACTGACGTAAGCCATAACATTCTGTTATGTAACTAAAATCACGACCACTTTCAGTTGGAGATAAAAGATTTATATTGAAATCTCCTACAATAATGCAATGGTTTCAGTCTAGATTCAAGTTATGCAATTGCTCGTTGAGATCAAGACTAAATTCTTCAAAGTTACTGTCTGGTTTTCTATAAACTACCCCAAATATGATACTCACATCCTGAATGAGAATTTTCAGAGATCCAGAGATCCACCAATAATCCACATTCAATGCAATATCGATTCGATGGACTGTAATGATCTATATCTAAGCCTTAATTCAGTAACCTTTTCCTCACTCAATATGTACTCGATTTGTTTGAAAAACCACTTTCTTATCCATGTCATAATCTATTTTAGGTCCTGCATTTCGAATATCTCCAGCCATCAGTCGTAATGTACATGCATGTATTGTGCGGGTGTCGCGGGAAAGAATTTTGCACACGAAAAGCAGATCTGTAGGGCCTGTAACCCCCCTGTAACACAAAGCTTAGCATTGATTGTAGAGCAGTTCTCTACGTTTGATTCGAATGACTATAATGTACAATCAATCTTAAAATCAAGTGTATGATTAAGCGTTAACTTTTGTGTTAGGGGACCCTAATATTAGCGTCCGTGAGGATTGCGAAAGGTGGCAATTTATGGTTAATGAACGTCGTATTATGCCATTATATGAATGGTGTTTTTGTGAATGATTATTTTATAGTATAGTTTTCAAAGTTAGCACTGCTGCTATATCAAATCGCGTAATGCAGGCGAGACTGCCAGAGGCGTTCCACTTGTTCAATATTATCACTGGTTTATGTTATTCCCATTGAATTCGGCGATCTATGTCGCCGATTTTTTCAAGGTCTTTTAATGAATCTGTATAGAAAAACAAACAAACAAGGAGGCGCAAAAAAAATTAAGAAGTTCCTCATTCGCCAACATGAGTGTTATGGTTGTCGGAAGCCATTTTGGAGAAAAAAGTATCCACTGAGAATAGTTGGATAAACGTTAGGAAAACAATAAATTAGCACTTTCATTTCTGCATCAGAATACTGAACATTTGCTTTTGAATAATGGGGCCACTTCCTTTGACAAGTGGATATCTCATGTGTCCCCCCAAAAAATATCGTAAAAGGGGTATCGATTTCCAGATGCGTATACCATGTATACGTGATTAGGGGTCTAATTTTAGATAAGAAGACTACAGCTTTTTTTTCACACTACGTGGTGACGGTCCGATCTACCCCGAGCCGTTCCAAATACAAGTGATCTATCCCTGACACTCTTAACAAATAGAAATACGTAGGACGACTGACCTGGGAAAAAGTCCCTGGGAGTGGCAGACTTGGTACAGCCCAATACTCAAAAGGTTTTCACGCGACTGAACTTGATAAGGGGTGCGTTTTCACTTTAAACTATTCGATTAGTATATGCTTTTTGAAACCCATGTGGAGACGCATGATATCCGCAGGTCGATAGAAGTGCACCGGATTAAAAATTCATGTTACGGTTTAGCCATAACATAACTATGTAGCATGTTATAGATAGGAAGCCTGCGACTTCCTATAACAGCGACTTCACTCATGACATACCTTTCATAATGTCATAGGCGTATCTAGAAATTATGGAAAAGAGGGAAATGGGGGGGGGGGGGGGGGGTGCATGCATGGGAGAATCAGATGTTTGTGATATCCAACGCTAAACGAAGTATTTTAGAATGTTAAAGTTAGGGAAGGGTGGGGATGGATATAGAGATGAAGGGGGGGGGGGTGATTTGAGCTCAGGAACAATCCGTCGCCGCACGTTTATATACATCAAGGTCATGCTCGAAATGTTATTCTATTTAGGTGGTATACAATAGACACCAATCACAAGCTCACCCTATAACCACAGCGTTCACATGAATTGATAACATTTTCGTAGGAAGAGGAAGTACCGTTGCAAATGACTTGTCTGTAAATCTTCTTCTTAATTTGATTTGACACCAAGAGATTTCTTCTGAGACATCATGTTCTTACCAACGTCTAAATGCCAACCAGGCTGCCGCCTTTTCCCTTTGGCTTTAATGCTGCTTCTCCTTAGGGCCTCATCAGTAAGTATTGATAATGTTTATCAATATTTGCAAACAATGTTGTTTCCATCATAACTATTATCATTATTATATCACTGTTGATTATTATTTTTTTAATTTATCTTCATTTGAACCTCCCTAGGGAAGCTCCTTCATCATATTAAGTTTAGGTCATAGATGGCGCCACAGAGGAGGAGGGGGGAGGGGGGGGGGGTAGAGGAAGCCCCCGATAATGTCTCAAGTACTTTATATGAGGTAAGTTGGGGGAAGAGAGAAAGAGAGAAAGACGGAAAAGAGTACCGAGGTCTGGGCCATCAAAATATACTTCATCATATTAAGTTTAGGTCATAGATGGCGCCTCAGAGGTGGAGGGGGGGGGGGGTAGAGGAAGCCCCCGACAATGTCTCAAGTACTTTATATGAGGTAAGTTGGGGGAAGAGAGAAAGAGAGAAAGACGGAAAAGAGTACTGAGGTCTGGGCCATCAAAATATACTGGTTTCATCCCTGGTAAGGAGTATTGGTCGGGCGGGGGAGGGGGGGGGGGGGTATCGTTGTCAGCCCACAATAGCTTATTATGCACATTTCACTCCAAAGGGATCGATCCCTAGTATCAATCCAACCGCCCTTTCACACGATTAAAAAAATCGTAATTTGACTCTGATTCAGGCGAAAAATAAGGCTATTGACACATTTTTAGCACGTGTGAAACCAACCTAGAATCACGAACGCTAATCACAATCACGAATTCAAATTCTACTCCGGAATCGAATTCCAGTTAAATTTTACTCCAATTACGGTACGAATTTAACGTGTGAAAGACTTGACCTCCAAACATCATTTGGGGGCGGAGCTTATACGTGAACTTTCAAGCACTTCCGTAGATAATACAATTGTCATGCACTCATCGTAGTTTGTATTTGCGATGCAGTGCTTTGATTGATAAGTTACCAAGGACACATACCGCTTTAGCTCGGGAATTCGAATTCAAATTACAGTTTTAGAGTAAGCGTGTGAAAGGTCCGATGATTCTAAAGACGAATTGCAATCATCAATACAATGATGATTCAAGAGTCATGTGTGAAAAGACCATTAGAGAGTAGTACACCTCCTGCAAATATCTATTTCATCTGTTGTCTTTTTCAAATCTTTTAATGATGATAATGTTAATAAATATTTGCCCTACCCCCCCCCTTCTCCTCTCACCCCTGTGGCGCCATCTATGACCTAAACTTAATATGATGATGGAGCTTCCCTTAGGAGGTTCCAATGAAGATATATTTAAAAATAATAATCAACAGTGATATAATAATGATAATAGTTATAATGGAAACAACATTGTTTGCAAATATTTATTAAAATAATAGTTTGGGATTGTCATTTTTCTTCAAGCAATCTGCTTATGATGACAATCCTTCTCCTGAAAATTGTAAATATCACATAATAATTTGGTAGTTAATAATTTTTGTCTGGAATTATTTTTTTAGTACATTTTATTTATGATTCATGCCAAAAATGCTAACATATTATGTTTATTATGTTATGGAAAATGTGTTATACGAATGTTCCATGGATGCAGAAGAAAACAATAAATCAAATCAATCAAATGATAGTTGGATTTATAAAGCGCCTTTTGCCTCAGGATACAAAGCTCGGGCTACCATCACTAGCGCTCAGCGCATGCAAGGAATTAATCCTGCCGGGTATCCATTCACCTCACATGAGTCGAGTGCAGCATAGTGTGGGTAATTTTCTTGCTGAATGAAAACACGTCGTGGTAGAATTCGAACCCACAACCCTATGTTTAAAAGGTGAGGGTCAGAACCACTAGACCACGACAACGACCACCCGATCGATGCTATAGCACCACTGAAAATTATGAAGTTTGACATCCACGTAGAATAAAAAAAATCATTATTTTCATATGTAAACATAAATTTTGGCTGATCATGGAATCCCTTTATTGAAAAAAATTATAGTGAAAGTATAAGTTTTTGAATTAATTTTATTCGTGATGAGGTCAATGAGGGGTCTTGGTTGGGGGCGTATAAAACGCACTCGAAATATCGTGTACAGTTCGTCTGAGAATAAAAGAAAGCTATGCGGCTTTAATAAGAACTTAACCAAAAAGTTACATGATGAATCTAAATTAATTGCAAAGTTTATGATGAGTTTTTTCTTTCGTATGATGTCAACTTCGCGCATGGGTAACTAAAAGAATTTAAAGAAAGGATACAAAAAAATCATTTGGTTCTTATATGAATTTCAAAGACATTATTGCAAGTTCATTTCCTGTTGTTTTAAACCTCAGTCAGCATAATCGGAGAAAATGGCCAAACAATAACAAAGAGCTGTTTCACATGCTTTTAGGCTCACATTTCCATTAAATGATGACTCGATTTGAATGACTCTCTATAAACCTACCAATTTGTGTTGTTGTTGATCAGCCGTGCAACTTTAATTGGTCACATTTGCTCTACGGCGGCCGTACGGCGAGTCGAAAACAGCCGTTTTAATCATTTTTTATTCAAACCACCTGTATATAGCTGGACCTGGTACAAAAATGTTAAAACGGCTGTTTTCGACTCGCCGTACGGCCACCGTAGAACAATTGTGACCAAGGTCTTAGGCTATTCTTTTGCTACGACAGGTAAACAGCATTGGCGTAGGCAGGGTTTACAGGGCCATTTACCTTGTGTTAATCACCGAGCAATAAAAGAGGGAAAGGACAGAAAACAGATAAATACATGTAGATACATAGATAGATAGATAGATAGATAGATAGAGAGAGAGAGAGAGAGAGAGAGAGAGAGAAAGAGAGGGGGGGTTAAAATTATCTAGTCTACTTCAAGTCCCTGCGCATGCCCCCTAAATTTTTAAATAAATGTGAAACTATATATATGCTAAAAAAAAAATAACAAAAAATTATATCTGAATCGTTACGATCCCTCACATGTAAATACACGGACACTATCATGACTATATGAAACTTAAAACTTTGTTATAATATGTTGGAAATATTGTTTGTTTCACTAATGGAGAAAAGCAACTTATCTTGCATGTGCAGTTTCTTACTGTACCCTTCTTTTTGTAGGTTCCTAATTTTTAATTTCATCTCTGAAAATATCAAATTTTCATGCACGGTCGCTACGCTCCATCGCACACAAATATTACTGAAACTGACTCTCTCGTCAATGGCGGAATTGGAAAATTAAAGTATAAACGTTGAAATCTTTTTTTTTTGAAATCCGTTTTATTTAAAAAAAGTAATTTGTTGTGTAGTCTATACTATTTCAAAGTTGTCTATGATGATTCATGTTGATTTGACCATGAAATCAGACTGCTCTGTTGTTGGAAATTTCTAGCGGTTAAACAACATTCTCTATTCATGTTCCCCACGCGTGATTTTATTTTTTTTGGTATTCCACCCACAACAATGCTTTTTGAGAAATAGAGCATAGTGATGATACTTTTGTAGCTATGTTTATCTATTTATATCGTCGTTACCAGGGAATTTGGGTATTCCCCTTTTCTTTCTTGTTGTTTCTTTAAGATAATCACTACGGCATAGAGCGGGGGCGGGAAGGTGTTTGTTTTGTGCGTGAGCGCGATGCTGTGGCGATGGGTGGGTGATGTGATCAAGCAACCCTGACTGTCTTTTCGATATTCCCTCTCTTCCTTTCACTTTCTATGATAACATATACTCTCAATTATTGGGCATGTTAGGGATGGATGGGACAAATTACAATTTTGCCAATAAGTACGAAACTAGGTTCCATACCACTTTGAAATTTGGAAGAAAATGAACGATACCATAAAACAGGGCCCTGGAAATGATTTTTTTTTACAGTAAATTTGAAAAAAAAAAAAAAAGGTTTTGACTACATAATGGACAGCTAATGGTCCCGAGAAATTTGAGAAGCACAAAAAGAAGGTTTTTCACTACAAAACGGAGATCAAATTTTTCCCGAGATGTTTGAAAAGCAAATAAAAAAATGATTTCATTTCAAATTTAAGGTCATTTTGGTTACATTTTTCCATTTTAACACATCTTCCAAAATGCCAGGGGCACTACATATAGAAAATAATACACGCATCTTCCCCGAGGAAATTTGTTGAGGTGCTACCCCGAGCACCCACGCTTCCCAGTACCATGCCATGAAATCAAAAGGCGAGTGTTTGGTACCCTCCTTTGAATGCCTTATCCATATTTGAAACTATTCGTTAATTTGAAAATAGATTCCTTTCTGAAATCCTTGACTGTATTAATGATTGTTCGTGCATACGCATTTTTACTGTATTGTATGTATAATACAGGCCTATACAAAACTAGCGTACCTAAGGGGGGGGGGGGCAGACTGCCCCCCTGACGAGTCACAACTCATGCAGGAGACGTACCCCTGCCCCCCCTGATGAGTCAAAACTGATCCAGGGGACGTGCCCCCCCCCCTTTTGAGAAGCAAAATTAATACCTTGTAATATAAAAATGCAATGGAAACAGACGTGTGCCCCCTCTTATGAACTTGAAGGCCTTTTTTTTTTGCTTGTCAATTTTTTTCCTGGTACGAAATGTCCATTATTTGCGGTTGAAAACCTTATTTTTTTTTGGCTTGTCAAATTTTTTTCGCGAACGAAATATCCTCCAAAAAAATTGCCCTCCTTTTGGAAAATCATTACGCCGCTGCTATACAAGCATTTACTGCAGACAGTCTAGGGTCTTACGCCGCCATTTTCTTTTTCTATAGATGTAATATGTACATATATTCTTCATGACAAACTGATTTTTGTATGAATTAATGTTTTAAAAAATGAAGAAATACGTAAAACAGAATAAAATCAATTTTCATTTAAAATGAATTGAATTATATAACAATGTAGAAAACAATCCTACATCAATAAGTTTCCCGGTAATATTGAAAACTTAAAACGTGGAATGGCAGTCTCTTTAACTTACGGACTAAAATAATATTAAGGTCGTGAGCGAAACCAACCATGACGTATTCGAAATTTGTTTGTTGATTCTTTCAAATTCGTTTCCCACGGGATTACAAGTTGGCGAGGAATAACATTTACCCGTCGTCATATTGAATAAGTAATCTGTATTTTACTAGGTCATTAATCAGTCTAGTTATTGAGCCATGACATTAATTTTTCAATAATGGAGCAAATGTCCTTCCAACCATTCTTGCAAAAAGCCAAAATGGGCATATGTTTTTTACTGCATTCAACAGTTTTCTGTGAATACGTTGTCCCATAAATAGGAAGAAATGTGTGCTCAAACTCACATCTCTTTCAATGTCTAATTCTGAATGGGCCCCGTATTTGAAATATTATTTGATGACGGCATTACTTAACGCAAAACGGAAGAAAAGTAATCTAAACCAAAAGCAGTTGAAACAAAACAAAATTATAAACACGAAACAGAAATGGAAACAGAATAATGATAATAATGATAACGAAACACACACGCAAAAAAAAACCCCGATAAAAAGTCTCTCAAATTTGAAAATTGTCGATTCTGTCAAATAAATGCTGTAAGACTATAAATTGTTTTGCAATGATCAAAAAATAAAGTTAATATTTTTGTCGTGCTCCATTGAAAACTAATTACCTGTAAAATATTTTTACGATCTTTACATGTATATACACGTCATTGTTGAACAAACTGAAACGGAGCGTGTAATTGCGGTCATATTCAAAGTAAAATCCCCTCATGTATCATTTGGATGTATTTCCTTCTCGATAAGCTTTTCAACCAATTGCTTTACTTCTTTATGGTATAGAAGATTGATTTAGGTCTTTGTCAATCGACACCATGAAAGATAAATAGGGATAAAGTTAAAGTTTCATGAATTTACTCATCAATGGTATATATGCAAAACATATTTGCATTCTAGCTAAAATGCTGCCTTCCTTTTTGCTTCTCATGGTGAAATTCACTAATAACCAACAAGCACTCATGATTAAAAATGATCGTAATTTTCTGCAACAGTAATAAGCAGAATTAGTACTGAATTTGATGTACAATATTGAGATTTAGTTAAAATTATTGTTTAAACTATGATAATGACATTATTTGGGGCTAACCTCGATTAGAATCTTGCTACTATGTTATAGCTCCAATAACCAAATGTTTTGTTTATATGTGATGTACTATTCCTTGTAATTGTACTTGACAGTGATATTTGGTAATAAATAAATACAAAAAATAAGTTCCGTTTTACGAAGAACGGAATGCTGCATGAAATTGAATAAACGCCTTCAGTTAGCTAGACCATAATAATGATAGTTATGAAAATACCACTTTTTCTGAGGTAGGGAGAGAGAGAGAGAGAGAGAGAAGGGGGGGGGGGGGTAATTGCTGATGTAATATCTGGCTAAAAAGCAATGGTGATTCAAATGCATTAACCACTATTCAGGCAGTGGAATGCTCATATATGTGGTGTAACGTACATACAAGGCAAAAACCGAGATGTAAGACGTCCGGTGTACACAATTACCCCCGGGGGGGGGGGGGCACTCAGTATATAATGCATAGAGGGTATGTGCCGCGGAGGGGACCCCATTTTTACACTCAAATTTCCGTTCCAAGGCATAGCATTTTTGTCTTATTGAGAAAAAGAACAAAGAGAGCCGCTCCAACTAAAAGCATAGCATTTTCTTCTTATCGAGAAAAAAAGAAGAAAGAAATCCGCTCCAAAGCTTCGCACATTTTTCGTTACGCCGTTCCGGTCGCATTGATCTGCTACAAATTTGGTGAAAAGCGGCCGCAGAGCGCTGTCCGACCATCGCCTCTGCGCGAGCGCACCCGGCGGAGGCCGCCGCGCTAGCTGCATCATGCACGCATGCCCGTTCCATAGGGATGCATACGCACTCACACGCTGGCGATCCGTTCCAAGGACCCCCGTTTTGACAAACATTTGTAGTTCCGAAGCCCGTTCCGAGGACCCTCCTTTTTACAATAAGCCCGCTCCAAGGCCCCCGTTTTTTGTCTCGCCCGCGGCACACCCCTACCACTTTTTTTGGTCGAGTGCCCCCCCCCCGGGCAATTACCACACCCGGCAATCACTTTACTCCCTTATTTAATTTAGTACAGTGTTACGTTCAAAACAGATGGATGTTATTACAACACCTTTGGTTGTTACTTAAAGGACAAGTCCACCCCCCAACAAAAAGTTTATTTGAATAAAAAGAGAAAAATCCAACAAGCATAACACTGACAATTTCATCAAAATCGGATGTAAAATAAGAAAGTTATGACATTTTAAAGTTTTGCTTAATTTCACAAAACAGTTATATGCACATCCTGGCTGGTATGCAAATGAGGAGACTATGACGTCATCCACTCACTATTTCTTTTGTATTCTATTATATGAAATATGAAATATTCTAAATTTCTCCTCATTGCCAAGTGATACAACGATTAATTCCTCCCTAAACATGTGCAATTAGCATCTTTTAATACTATATGGTTCAGTCAAATTGGTCCTTATTGGCAAATCTAAAAAAAAATGAAATATTGTATAATTCAATCAGTAAAAAACAAAATATATGTATTTACTTCCTGATTTGTATTCGATAATTAGATAACTTATGCATATTGCATTATGCTACACCTTCTTTATGTTAAATTTCAATTTGTCATTTCTCTTTGTATATAGATATATATCTTTATAATAATTGGAAATATATGTATTGATGTATTACTGATTTATACGACATACAGTTATGAATGTTTTTGTTTATGTTATCATTGTATATATTTTAAAACAAAATATTCATGCCATATGAATGAAGTTTGTTAATAAATTCAATTCAAAAGAAATAGTGAGTGATGGACATCATCGACTGACTCACCTAGTTGTGCATATCACTGTTTTGTGAAAAATAAGCGAAACTTTAAAATGTCATAACTTTCTTATTTTACATCCGATTTTGATGAAATTTTCAGCACTATGCTAGTTTGATTTTTCTCTTTTTATTCAAGTCAGCATTTTCTTGGGGTGGACATAACCTTTAAACTCTCTTTGGTGTTATGTTCAAACTCTAGGGTGTAATATGAACATGATGAATATCTCAGGGTGCTTTTCCTCATTCTTGAAACGACAATATGTGTTGGTTAATATCCAAGTTTTTACAGTTTTTACGCTTCATCAGATTAAATATTGATTTATTAAACATTTTTAGTACTGTTCGCATTACTATTCATAGACTCATATGCCTATACGTTTATAACAATTATTTTTTTATGTTGCTTTTCCACGAGTTGCTCTGCAAATTAGAGCGAATTCTGAGCCTACGAGCAGTATGATTCCTTTAAAATTCGTTTTTGTATTCGATCGTTTTTCTTATTATAGTCTCATTGGATATCAATATTTCTTTCGCACGTAAACGAATCCTATTGCCACTCTTCCGTTTTCATTTCTAGCTTCCCTTGCCGGTTCAATTGTTCCATTAAATAACATTTTGGAGACAGTCCTCAAAGCGGAACTTGAATGTCTAAATATTTACAGCTCAGCGACCTTGAAAATATTGAGCTGACTGACACAGTTCATCCACCTTTAGAGAGGAAGAAAAAGAAGAAAAAAAAAGAAGAAGAAAAAGAAATACATTTACATGTATATTTGTCAGTAAAATTTTGAGGAAAATCTCTGAAAATTTCGAGCGAATCGTAGGCCTATAAGAAGCATGATAGAAGGTAAGTCTCGAGTACTGAAGATGGTGGATGCCGGGGGGGGGGGGGGGCGGTAAGCCTTACAATATTTTCAATCAAAGTTTTCCAATCCAAAGTACATGTAATCTGAAAAATATACTGTATTATTTATTTATTTATTTATTTTGTTTTATTTATTTTATACTGCAGGGTAGGCCTGTTCAGTTCTTAAAACTGCTTTACAAAGGCGCCCTGCAGTTTAAAATACATGTCAAGATAACTATGAACAACAACAACAAACAACATCAAAAATACAAAATACAAAATATCTAACATCAGAAACAATTAACACCAAAATATAGAGTGGGAAGTGACAATTTAAACATACATAGCATTGTAAATCAAAGGAATATCATTTCGCTCTTTATCAATTCTAAAATACATACAAACTACAATCAAGTCAAATCAATCAAAGTCAATACAATAATAGAAAAAAAAAATAATTATAATACAAGGACGACAACATAATGTAGTGGGATCAACAGAAAAAGTCCCATGTAGACCACTTGAAGGTGACTCATCTAATACAAGAACAAAAAAATCAATATGATAGTATAAATAAAGTTAAGATAAAAAGTTTTACATCTGGGAAATTTGATATATACTATTTTTCTCTCATCTGAATTCTGAGCTGAAACTATACAGTGCGTATCAATTAAAAGTTTACACTTTGAAAAAGTCCTGGGAATTGAAAATATACAACACGGGCATTTTTTCACATATATTCTTGGGTTTGGGTTTCATCTATGAAAGTAATGAAAGTAAAAGTTTTGACAAAATGTTACACTTGAGTGAGCACTGTCCATTATTGTAAAGCTCACAGAAATCGGTTAGCGCAGAAATGCTCATTTTTCACGCTGTTTCAAGGCAAAAATGCAAAAACAAACTGACCTTGCGGTACACACTTTTCCAACATTCATTTTGCATTAATTTTAGCAATTTGAAATAAAACAGATAAATTTTAACATTTTGTAACAACTTTGCCACCCAAATTAACATTTTAATCCGAGGTAAGCACAACCTTTACCCTTTTTGTGCCAACTGCATCTGCATGAGGACATAACTGATTGTAAACAAAAGTTTATTTCAGACACTTCCCGCATTTGTTCACTTTTTATTATCTAAAGTGGGTTAACATTTTAGTTCTTTTTATACTTGTTTCTCCACATTTTTCCCCAAGCTTGACAATGATTAACAAAAAGGAAAATCACGCCTATGCCATTTCATGCTCAGATGTCATCACGATGGCCTCGGGGTGTGGGGAGGGGGGGGGGGTACAATCAGTGGCGTAACAGGCGGGGGGCAGGGGGCAAGCTGCCCCCTTGCGGATTTCACCGGGGAAAAAAAACGGGAAAAAAAAGAAAAGGGAGGGAGAAAGAAAGAAAGGGAAAGGGAAAAAAAAGGGGGAAAGGGAAAGAGGAAAAGGAAAGGAGGAAAAGGAAGGGAAAAAGGGATAAGAAAACGAAAAATTTCTTTCATGGAAAAGGAAGGAAAGCGGGAAAAGGAACGAAAGAACATATCATTCCGAAAAAGGCCTATGTAATGCAATAGCATGATGGGAAATAAATGAAAAGATGACAAAATGGCAAACAATAGCGGGAAATGAAGGTAGAATGGAATTGGTCAAAAGCTAAATAGGAAAACAAAGAAAAGGGAGAAGAAAAAAAAAATAACAACATGACCGGGCTGCCGAGGATAGAAAATAAAGAGCGGGAAGAAAGATGAACTGCATACAACATTGTGCTATAAGCTTGCTAAATTTTACGCAAATAAGCTACTAGTACCTGGGCTTTGCCCCAGACCCCACGCAGTAGGGGCTCTTCATCTATAAACTTTAAATGGCTCTATAACGCCCCCCTGTAGGGACCCTTCCTACATTAGGCTTTATGGGGGGGGGGGGGGGGGGTCTTGGTTCCACACCCAAGAGGAAATAAAATAAATTATAGGAGACAACGTATAATGAAATGAATGGAAACAATGAAATGTGTTATTTGCTGAATTTAATGGAAAAATCTGTCACATATTTAGAATTTAATTTCAATAGGCATTTTTTCCAGCTCGCTTTACTCGCTGGCGACTTTTTACAAGTTTTCCAACATTTCTATGTTTTGCCCCCTCAACATATTTGGTTCAACTGGGTTGAATAAATGTGTTGTGTAAAAGCTATATTCTGTATATACCAGCGATTTGATTAAAAATAGCGGCAATCTGCGAGGTTTAAATGGCTTTGATATCAAGAAGTTCCGGGGGCTCCAGCTGGACCCCAACCGCATAGCACTGCCGTATATGAGTATAGAAGGGTTGGGCCATATGGTCCCCAAAAGTTCTACAACCAAAAGAGGAGGAAAGAAAAGCAAAGGAAAAGTGTAGGATAGGATTTTATTTACTGAATATAATGTCAAAAAATATCTCAATGAAGTTAGATTCTCATGAAAAGGTGATTTTTTTCTCGCTCGCTTCGCTCGCTCGGGACTTATATTAAGCAACTTTTTAGCAAATGCGCCATACTGCGCCTCTCATTTTTTTTTTACTCCTCACGCTACTGCCCCAAAGAATCATGTTCACAGTGGCATACAGACCACAAAAAAACGAATGGAAAGAGAGAAGAGTGAAATATATTATTTTCTGGATATCATGTCAAAATCTATCACAAAATTTGATTTTTGTATTAAAAATGTCAAAATTTTTGCTCGCTCGCTTCGCTCGATCGCAAATTCTTAAGAAAGATAAATTCTGCCTGACACGCAATGTCTGGTCCTCTCAAAATGGTCGCCTCATTACATCATTACATAAGTCCCTCCGTTCAGATAATTTTATATTCAATATTTGTTATGAAATGTTATAGAACTGTATGTATTATTTTGAACATGTATTTACACTTTACATTGATTATATCTTTTGTTTGAACGGAAATAAATAAATAAATCTAAAATCTAAAATCTAATTACGCCTGTTCATACCATGATATGACGGCTTATTATATTCACTCGCGTTCGTAATCACTCGCGTCGCGTTGGTAATCACACGCGTTTTTGATTTTTGGCGATTTTTTTTCAATTCGGTGCGATTTTTTTTCTAACGGTGTCTTCAATGGGACAAACACGCTGGGAAAATAAAGTGAAATTGAAATTCGAGTTTCGTTTTAAGCCGGCAAGTGCCTTAAATAAGATGTACTCGACTACTGTTTTAACATAACAAACAAGCAAATCAGCCATGTGGCTCAACTAACTTAGAATAGATCCAGACTTCTACTGTGTCTTATACGACGACTCCGAGTCGGAACTTGCCATATCTGCCACATCGATATTACATCGTATCATTCCCATATGCAGACATGCCTGCATGCAATGGCCCCAAGGCGGCCGGACCCGGCCGCGGTCGGACACGACGTGCATCGGTAGCATGGAGCAAGCTAACGTGAGTCGAGCTGAGTTAGATCCCACGTTACATATGAGGCGCCGATTGTACCAATATTATCTAGAACAATTATTTGTTACATAATCATTATTCATTAAATAATAACTATTATTTATATATAATTTACATTCTATTTGTAAATAATTACTATTATATATAATAACATTTCTAATTATTTATATATAATTCCAAGTAATACTTCATTATTTGTAAATAATAATAGTTCGACATTCTATTATTTATAAATAATGATTATTTTATAAATAATGGGATATTCAAACAAAAATGTTATTTATAAATAATGAAACACGATGAATTTTCATTATTCATAAATAATGGGAAACTCAACAAATTATTTATAAATAAAGAAATGTGCACTGGCATTGTTAATAGATAATTATCATTTACAAATAATAGAAAACTCGACAAACTTTTTTATAAATAATAAAAAAACGAATTGCAATTATTCATAAATAATGAAGTAGGCAGTGTCATTATTTATAAATAATGAAACACAAAAATTATTATTTATAGATAATGAAAAACAAATAATCATTACTTATAAATAATGGAATGTCGAACTATTATTATTTACAAGTAATGAAGTATTACTTGGAATTATATATAAATAATTAGAAATGTTATTTTATATAATAGTAATTGTTTACAAATAGAATGTAAATTATATATAAATAATAGTTATTATCTAATGAATAATATGATTATATAACAAATAATTGTTCTATATGATATTGGTACAATCGGCGCCTCATATATAACGTGGGATCTAACTCAGCTCGACTCACGTTAGCTTGCTCCATGCTACCGATGCACGTCGTGTCCGACCGCGGCCGGGTCCGGCCGCCTTGGGGCCATTGCATGCAGGCATGTCCGCATATGGGAATGATACGATGTAATATCGATGTGGCAGATATGGCAAGTTCCGACTCGGAGTCCTCGTATAAGACACTGTAGAAGTCCGGATCTATTCTAAGTTAGTTGAGCCACATGGCTGATTTGCTTGTTTGTTATGTTAAAACAGTAGTCGAGTACATTTTATTTTAAGGCACTTAATTGCCGGCTTAAAGCGAAACTCGAATTTCAATTTCATTTTATTTTCCCTGCATGTCTGTCCCATTGAAGACACCGTTAAAAAAAATCGCACCGAAATAAAAAAAAAAAAAACGCCAAAAATTCAAAACGCGAGTGATTACGAACCCGCACGCGACGCGAGTGATTATAAACTGCCGATATGACCGGGAAATTTTTGCTCTTGCCCCCCCCCCACCGACCCCTGTTACGCCGCTGGGTACAATGACGCTCTATGAAGTGTTTTGGGCAAGGAAACAAGTTAAGAAGGTTAATGATATCTTTTAATCAATCTACCTTGCTAAAGACCATGTTTTTTTTTTCATGATTAACATCTACTTTTATTCATATAACTATTTCCGAGTTCTGCGCAAATCATTTATCACGAACTTGTTAAAAGTAAGTGGTGCTCACCCAAGCGGAAAGATTTTTCGACAGTTATATTGTAATTTGCCTAAAGAGATATGTACCAATGTTTACATTGGGAAAAAGCTTTAGGATATTACAAATAGATAATTTTACAGGATTGTTTTTAAGTGTACGCACTGTAAATGTGTTTGGTCAATGGTCTATCACTTTTTGTCCTCGAAATTTTAAGATTTTCTTTTATGTGTTTTGACGCCAAATATTTATGTTTGGGTAATTGACTTAATTTTCTTCGCCAAAAATACTATTTAATGGGTAAAACTTAGTGAACAGGAATATAACACATTTTTTCTATATTTCTATCTCCCTGTCATAATCTTTATTAGTAATATTTAGCAATATTATTTTATTATATTATTTTTTACTAAATTTTATTGTCTCGCCTGCATAGCAGAGCGACACGATAGGCGCTGCTTTTTCGACGGCGGCGTCGTCAACATTGAAATCATAACCAAGGTTAAGTTTTTGAAATGTCATCATAATTTTGAAAGTATATGAACCTAGTTAATGAAACTTAAATAAGGGTAATCAAGTATTGCCAAACATCCTGCCCGAGTTCATAAACTTAGACCATATTGGGGGAATAAATATTGAAATCTTAACCAAGGTTAAGTTTTTGAAGTGTCGTCATAACTTGAAAATCTTATGTATCTAGTTCATGAAACTTATACATAAAAACAAATAAGTATCCCTGAACCTCCTGTGCGAGTCTCAGGTCACATGACTAAGGTCAAAGGTCATTTAGGGTCAACGAACTTTGATAATGTTGGGGGTATTTGTGGAATTGTCATAACTCTAAAAGTTTATGGATCTACACATGTGCATGTAGTTCATAAGACATAGACATATGTGTTATCAAGTAGGTGTTGGACACGTCTTAGGTCACATGATTATGGTCAAAGGTCATGTTGGGTCAATTAACATAGTATTTTGTTATCATATGAATGTTTTATTTAATAGCTGTTTTCAAATTTAGCGCTGCTGCTATATTGAAACGCGAAATGCAGCCGAGACGACCAGAGGCGTTCCACTTGTTTAAATTTGTGTCACTCATTCGTTAATACTTTTAATATTTTGTATAGTATTTTTTAGAACTGTCAACCGTCAATCTGTAATATATTATAATAGTGTGGCATTTTTCTCATGTCGTACGAAACTTAAGTCACATGGGATTGACTCCCATTAAATACGGCTTTTCCTTGGCAAGTCCTTCTGTCTTTATCATTGACTTACTAGCCAAATCACTTTAGTTCGCCTCAGCTCCTATATATATTTCATATATCTTTTAATTTCTATATAGTACCACGATTGGCACAGTACTTTGTGATGCTAATTTCTAATTTGCTGCTTATCTATGAACAGAAAAGAATAAATCGTACAAATAGTATGATTTATCGGTACATTGTTTTTAATATATTTTTTTTATGATCGAGTCAACATGGCTATAAACGTATTATAAGTCAAGAACATAGCTATTTGATATAGGTCCTGCTGTGGATGAAGTCATTCCATCGGTTATTTTTTTTTACTTATAGCACCTGAGAATCTGAGAAAGCTAAGAAAATCTATAATGCATGTAATTGTGATCTATGAGTAAAATACTGTCTGAAAACATGATTGCTAACGAAATATATCATTTTTAGTGTCATGTAGGTGATAAATGCTGTATTGTTGATACAAAATGGCCACCGTAGCCCCTTATATATGTACAATGTGAGTGGGGACAAATTATTTTCCCAAAGCTTGCTTTGCTTAACCATAAAGTGCTTTTTTGCAACATATTCTGTAATTTCCGGTGGCATAATGCTAGAAGTCTGAGATCAATAAAGTGCTACAATATGCCCTAACTGTATCATGTGCAATATGAATAAGGGAAATTAAATTTGATTTGGTACAAATGCAGTTTATTCCCCCCCCCCATTAAAGTAAATAATACAAGTAGGGGGCAAAGACATTCAATATTAATTCCAAAATAAAGCATTTTTACCATTGCAAAAAAGTTAAACTTTTGAAAAAAAAAATCATGTTTTCCGACACCATTTCACTAATATTTCATAATTAAAAATACTTCTTGGGCAAGAAATGCCAAATTTGAGTTTATTTTCCCAATTCACATTGTACATGTCGGCTATTTGAATTAAAAATACAACTTTTTTCAACTACATGACTCATTAGCAATCCTGTTTTCAGTCAGTATTTAACTCACACATCAACATTAGATGTAAACTCCTCAAAAAAAGATTGGAAATCTGACTTTGATCCACAATCCCTCCTCGGTTTTAGTAAATATCAATGTTTAATAAATATAAATAATTAAGTCATTTAATTCTCTATAAAATGATACCCTACATGATATGATTATGGTTCACATGGAGGTGCAGTGCCTTGAAATATGGGGCAAGGTCAAAATTCAAAAGTTGCAAAATGACACAATATTGAAAGTCACTGTTCTTCTTTTCCGTGGTGATGAGTGAGTTTCTAAGCGGTTTCTTTTAATTGTTTTCATGCACCTTAACATCAACATTAACATGGAATCAAACACACCTCTGTACAAGCAAACACATAACAAACAAACAAACATACATGGGTATTTCAAACCACGACTCAAACCATGTTATCTCACAGAAACATCACTACATAAACCACAACAAAACAAAATGGAAAAATCAGGGGCTTGATTTCCATGGATTTTCATCTCTTTTGACACAGACAAAAGAATCATGTTCTTCATTGACCCTTCATGACTGTTTCCGCTCGTGATGGCATGATCATAACAAGCATGGTATCATTTTAAAGAGAATTAAATGATCTTTTGAATAATGTCGAATATGCATTGTGTTAAATTGGATGTTGGGAGAAATTAATGGCCAAACTCAGATTCCCAAACTTTTTTGAGGGGTTTATTTTATGGCCAAACAGTGCTGACTATTGTGAAAATTATTTTCTGTTATTTTCCCCATTTGCATTGTATATGATACTGCTATGGATTTTGGCAGCCATTTAAATATTTAAAATACACTTTTTATCACACATGTGGCAGAAGAAATGATATTATTTAAGTATAAATCATGTTTTCAGACAACATTTTACTCATAGAACACAATTATATTAATTTCATAGTCAAGTAAAACCAAATTCTGTCAATTATTTGTACCCATCAACACTGTACATGATATTGTAAGAGCTCATTGTGGCCATTTTGATTTGAATTTCAAAATACAGTATTTTTCACCTTCATGGCAGAAGAAATCAAATAAAAAAAATCATGTTTTGAGACTGACTGTTTTACTCATTGATCATAATTACATCTTTTTAGGGTGCCCACTCTCGGGAAAAATGGAAAGTTCCAGTTCGCATTGTACTTGATAACGTTAGGGTCTATGGCGGCTATTTTGAATTTCAAAATAAAGCATTTATCACCTATGGAAAAAAATATAGATCTCGCTTAAAATCATGTTGCCAGACAGTATATTTCACTCTTACATCACGATTATAGGCATTTTGTAGTAACGCACAGCCAAATTTTGTCAAAATTATTTGTTCCCACTCAAATTGTTCATGACATGGTTATAGGGATGTATGGCAGCCATATGGAATATAAAAATACAGCATTTATCACATACATGACATGTCATTAGCAACCATGCATTCAGACAGTGCTTCACTTGTAGATCACATTTACATGCATTTTAGTGCTCCACTTGTGAACATTTTTTTGCCCATTCATATTGTACATAATAAAGTATATATATATATATATATATATATATATATAAATAAATAATTTATTGGTTGGATTGCTTAACTAAGCTAGTCGTACAGACTGTTTCACCCTAAGGCTCATCAGCGACTGATTAGTATGAAGAACACAATTTTTGGGACAGAATAAAGTATACAGAGCATGTGCATTAGGGTATAACATTGGGTTGACAGAGATGAAAGGGGTTACTGAAGGGGTACATGTGTATTGTTTATTACATCAGGGGTACTTAGGGGTCATTACTACATGGTTACATGTAGTAATGTAGTATATTATATAAATATATATATATATATATATATATATATATGTATATATATATAGGAGTCTATGGCAGCTATTTTGAAAATGAAGGAAATAATTATTTTACCCCAAAATCACGTTTTCAGACACTACTTCACTCTTGGGTCACAATTACAGGTATTCTATAATCAATGTGTGTGCAGTTTTGTAATTTCCAAGGATAATTTGCATACTTTGGCGGCCATATTAGATTTTGCGAATTTGCGGTTACGCGAGTGGCATCATTCAGATTTGGAATCAGATAAGACATCATAAAAATAAACTAAGCCATGCCTCGTGTACCCTGGACTTTTCATCAAAGCTGTCAAGATGACGATATAAATATGTCATTTAATTGTAAAAAGAATGATGATATAATATGGTTTAAAAATGCACAAGTATACATGTTACCCCACTGTTGTTAATAATGAAGATTGTGTCTAGTATGTTCTGCTGGGAGACCTTAAATATTTAGGGTAAATAGCCACACCCATCATTGTAAATAATATCTTCAATCAAAGGAATTCCCTCCGAAATAACGACTCGCAAAGTACTCCTTTATATTTATTCATTTTTTACCCATATCACTTGAAAGTATCGACAAAAATATTTTGAATAGTCGTGACTCACGAGTCCGACTCGTGAGTAAAGTGACATTGTATCGTAAAAACCATAATTCCTTATTACCATGGTAACTTATTACACAAATATACGCCCTTATTGCCTCTTTTTCTGAATAAAGTGCATGAAAGAAAACATTATTGCATTTCGTTGTACTTTGAACTCATAACACAAGAATGGGAAACATAGAATGGTCATGATGATAAAGTATTCATCACAATACACCGTTGATACTTCCACCTATCTAGTACATCCCTTGCGGTATTCTGATTGGTTGCAGAATTTAGTAAATAGAACGAATGAAGCAGAAAATGCCCACTTTGCTGTTTGATTGCAAGGAGTGGAGACCCAACTTGTTGTCTGATTAATTGATCTTCCGATTATTTTGCTTTTGGAAAAAAAAATTTCGATGACGATGGATTTTTGTTACGTACTTACTCTCACGCTTTCGCTTCTGATCTTACCCTCTCATTCGGTAAGTAAGATAGCTATAACATAAAAATATATTATATTCAAAACAAGTGGTGCGCCTATGGCAGGCTCACCCTCATCACGCGATTCAATATAGCAGCAGTAGTGACTTTGAAAACTACAATAAATTAGTTATTTACTAAAAACCCAATTCATATGATGATACAATACTACCTTCATTGATCCTGAATGACATTTGACCTTGATATGAACTAAGACTTGTCAGTGATATTTGATTAACCCTATAACCACAATTCATAAACTACATGTATATCCATACACTTTAAAAGTTAGGACAACAATTTAATAACTACCTCCAACATGGCCAAAGTTCATTGACCTTAATGACCTTTGACCTTGATCATGTGACCTGGAACCCGCACAGGATGTTCAGTGATACTTGATTAATATGTCCAAGCTTTATAAACTAGACCAATACAATGTCAGAGTTTTTATTCTAATTCAAGAAATACCCCCGAATGGCCAAAGTTCATTAAACTTAAATGATCTTTGCCTTAATCATGTAACCTAAAACTGTCACATGATGTTTAGCAATACTTGATTAACCTTATGTTTAAGTTTCATGAACTAAGTTCATATACTTTTTAAGTCATGCTGTCATTTCAAAAACTTAACCTTTGGTTAAGATTTAATGTTGACGCCGCCGCCGCCGTCGGAAAAGCGGTGCCTATGCAGGTGAAACAATAAGCATGATAAGAGAGCAATAAGATTTATTTCTCTGAAATACTACAATCTCATCAGGGATGCCGAATCTAGATCAATTGAACTAATTTCGTTATTTTCAATTAAATCCCATCGGTCGGTGTGGAGATAGTTAAATAAATCTAATTTCACACGGTAAAAACCCAAACAGATACAGAGTCTGATTTGCATTGGGGCCGTGCCATGATTCGAATGTACAAAGTAAAAGGCACCCAATCTTAATATACATGAATAACACATAAAACATAATAATCGCAGTTGTTGGGAATGTGCTCTAAATTAAGTGATCTCAAGATGTAAATAATATGA
The DNA here is from genome assembly GCF_037042905.1 of Lytechinus pictus. Classification (NCBI taxonomy): domain Eukaryota; kingdom Metazoa; phylum Echinodermata; class Echinoidea; order Temnopleuroida; family Toxopneustidae; genus Lytechinus; species Lytechinus pictus. The sequence continues at coordinate 1,553,181 of NC_087255.1, read as the reverse complement.
TTTTCATCAGTAAAGTAAAATTCAAAGAAGGAAATACCTGAAATATCGACAAATGGGGTGAAAAATAAAAAAAGTGTACTGATTCAGTTCGTAAATGTCATGCAATTGAACATGTCAATGATGATATTCTTTTCTATTTCTTTCTGGTGAAGGTACAAACATATATTTGATGAAAGGAGTCTTTAGTATACATGCATTATGTTAAACACATTTCCATTATCCGTTTATAATAATTCAATACCACAGCTCGGATCTGGGATAGATTCTATTTCAGTTGAGACCAGTCCAACTTCCATCAACATATCCTGGGTGATATCATCAGGGTCGTCTTGGGATTATTACACCTTGGAGGTCATCAAGTCATCTCGGTCTCTGAGTGGATATCCGACCAATACCACCGGAACGGCACATCTAATAACCGGACTTGACCCTGACAGATTGTTCACTATAACTGTGACACCTTGGAACGCTGAGGGCGCAGGAGATTCATTGACAGAAAATGCTACTACAGGTTAGATTGAATATTAAATCAAACGCTAATCAAAATTTAAGCCCCCTTAACCCTAAAAGGACTGGGGGCATGATTGCCCCCTCAACGCTTCGCGCGATATTTCCAAAACACAAAAAGATAACGCCGAAAAATTTTGCGACTTTTTTCTTTACAGTCGCGCAACTTTTGAGACCAAGTTTGCGCCATACAGACCAGTATAGCATCGCGACGCCACATGACCATGCCGAAAAAGGCTCATTTTCATACTTATGCACAAAGTCTACGGGAGAAGAAATTCATAAAAGGTTGATTATTTTTTGTTCTAATTGGTCTGCTTATTTAGTGTTTGATTTAGCTGTTAAATGGTATGTAATAATTTCCATTAAAAACAATGGAAAAACAAAAGAGGAAAAAACAAAGAAATACATCAAAGATTCTAAAAACAAAGAAATACATAAGGAAAAAATTGCCTTTCGCTATTTTTCTTGTTCTTGTAGAAACCTTAAATTAGATTACAAAGATGACATCTAAAAAAAAGAAGAAAATTTGAAGTGAAATTGGGTGTTAAAGAGAGCCATATTGTATACACAAATTGATTAGCCTTTTTTAACTGTGTATAACCCGAAACACCGTTATAAACGAATGGTAATAATAATAATAATGATAATAAGCATTTATATAGCGCCATCTATCTTCTATTCTGATAGAACAAATAAATAATAAACCCATCAAAGATTAAATACATATTATAAAAACGTCTATACTTATACAGAATCGATCCCCGAAGGAGTCATATTGGTGTCCGATGTGACGTCATCGTCCGCGTTTCTCCAATGGAGAGCCGTTGAAGGAGTCATCTTCTACAAGATAGTCGCTGAACCGAGTGATGCCATCGGGCCTTTAGGAGGTATCTTTGAAGAGGAAGTCGGACTGACCATTCTACTTCCGGGTACAGTTTTCAATGTGACTGTACAAAATGGCCAATCATCAATGGAGCTTGCATCAACGCAAATAAGAAGCGGTAACTATATCATGAAATAAAAAAAGTTTTGTTATTTAAATGAATTAGAAATGAACTGGGCGTTGTGGCGTGCGCCTGTAATCCAAGCTGTTGGGAAGTTACAAATTGATGCAGAGGTTCGAAGTTCGAGCCCTGGTCACGTCTTTCGGATGGTGACGTTAAAGGTCGGTCCCAGACGTAAATAATCATATCTGATTGATACACGTCTGACAAAACTCAAACACACACGAACTATGGGATATTCTTTAAATAGAAGCCAGTCTGACTGTGAAGCAATTATGATCGATCGGCGCAAACGGCAATCAACAATTGTTGTTACCATTTTTTATTATTCTAGCACCCGAGAGTCCAGTTAACATTTCTCTTGAAGAAATTGGAACAACCATGGCAAATCTCTCCTGGACGTTTTCCTTTTCGTCCTGTACTATCCTAGGTCCTGAAGCTCCGTTGGATATCGTTATAAACGATATCACCGATTGTTCAATCGTAGTGACTCTAATACCCCCAATCATAAAAATAAATATCATAAAATAAAAAAAGTTTTGTTATTTAGATGAATTAGAAATGAACTATGGGATATTATTTAAATAGAAGTCAGTCTAATATCCGAAAACTTGGCGTTGTGGCGTGCGCCTGTAATTCAAGTTGTGGGGAAGTTACAAATTGATGCAGGGGTTCGAGGTTCGAACCCTGGTCACGTCCTTCGGATGGTGACGTTAATGGTTGGTCCAGACGTAAATAATCATATCTGATTGATACACGTCTGACAAAACTCAAATACACACACTCACCCACCAACACACACACACATCAAAGTTCTTTGGAAGCGCATAAAGTATGTTATGTACATGTATGTGATATGTGTCATATAAGAAATGAGTATCATCGACATTGTTATAATGATAATAATAATAATAATTAATAATAATAGTAATAACGATAATAATAATAACAATAATAATGATAATATAATAAAATACTACTACTAATAATTATAATATTAATAATAATAATCATTATTATTATCATATCAGCAATTAATATTGTTATAATTATTATTATTATTCTTGTTATTATCATTATCATTATGTGTAATATTATTATTATTGTTGCTATTACTTTTTTCATTTTTATTGATTCAGTTGAAGGCCTAAATATTTCGATTTCGTTTCCATTTGTGGTCATGTACATATTCGGATTAAAAAAGAAAAGAATTATCTTTGGCATCTGTTGCTTTAGAAATAAACTTGCTGATGGCGGCTTAAGTGGCAGCAATGATGGTGGTGTTGGTAGGGGGATGTTCGTCCAAGCAAGTACAAAAGACTGTGAAGCAATCATGATCGATCGGCGCAAACGGCAATTAATAATTTTTGTTACCATTTCTTTATTTCTAGCACCCGAGAGTCCATTTAACATTTCTTTTGAAGAAATTCGTACAACCATGGCAACTCTCTCCTGGACCCCTCCTTCTGGTTCACATGACGCATACGAGTTCTACGTCATCAACAATTCAACCAATGAGAGATTACTGATTACAACGGCACAGCGTGGTGACGTCAGCGATAATATGGAGACGTTACCTGATCTGTCACCCGCTACGATTTATCTATTTGAAGTTGGATCTGTATTGAACCCCATTGATTCTTTCCGATTACAGAGGAGTGATGAGGATGACAATCCCACAGTTTACGGTCGAACTGGTAGGTCAAATATCGTCTTCCATTTCCATTACACAGCAAAAACTGTGGTGTTAACCAGTGTACATAGACGACCACACCAGTTATTTTACATCGGTGTTAAATTGGTGGTGTTAGTTTTACACCTATAGGTGTTATTACAACACCTATGGTTGTTACATTTACACTCTTTGGTGTTATGTTCAATCTCTAGGGTGTTATTTTAACACCTCGGGGTGTGGTCCTCTATTAACACCAACTGGTGTCGGTTTTAACACCACAGTTTTTACAGTGTTAGTGCAATTTGCATTATCGATATGACGAGATGCATTATCGTGCAAAGTCGACTTAAATATCAAACATGTCAAAAGTTATTCGACATCATGGCGAGTTTACGTCATCGTTATCCACTACGTGTGTCATCGCATGACGACTTTTAAAGAGAAATGTCGATAAGTTAACGTATATCGCGCCAGGTCGACATACAATATTTTACCAGTCGACCTGGCAAGATAATGTATCTAGTATCAAATAAATTTCTAAACTCTTAGGAAAATTTGTGCTACTGAGCCCATACAATTTTAGACGCATCACCCAATCAACTGCTTAAAGTAATCGGTTAACATTGGTTTGACTTTAAACAAATCTGAGCTAGAAGGTCACACTTGTCACCTGTGTCTGTGATATGTTACAAAAATGAAGCCCAGAAAAAAATTGCGTTCGAAAATAATTATTTAGTGCTTCAAAAATTGAAATATAAAGTGACCGGAAACACCATCTTAATTTCATCCCATATACTTATGTGTACTATTTAGGCGTCTACAAGACGCCTATTTACAAAAATCGGGGTTTGCCCTGTAGTTTTAGCTTTTCATTCTCAATAATGGTTGTTTTCAGGGTTTATTAGTTCTAATACATGCACTTGTACACATGTTTCATCTTGGTTTGAGAATTTTTAAATCGGCTGCTCACAAAGTTAAACAATACCTTTAAACTGTGGAGGAGCCGTGGTGTAGTGGTTCTTACTCTCGCCTTGTAAACAGAGGGTCGTGTGTTCGAATTCCACCTCGGTCTGGCGTCCTTTGACAAGGCGTTAATCCACACTTTGCCTCTCTCGACCAAGGTGCTAAATGGGTACCCGGTAGGATGTGAAAGTGATTGACTGGCTGGCTGACTGGAATACTCCCCAGGGAGAGGATTATGGGCACACATTGTGTGCGGGAATGACTGATTTAATTCGATGACCGGGATAAAAATATATCTGTAAAGCGCTCAGACGCGTCGTTCCGATGTATTAAGCGCTATATAAAAGCGGATTATTGTTAAATATTATTAAAAATAATATAGGAAGTTATGCCATATTTTTTTTCTCAAGTGAATAACCGGGGTAATAATCACTCGATCCAGGGACCTGTCTTACAAAGAGTTACGATTGATCAAATCAATCGTAACTCTATGGAAATCCATCACTGTCATAATTTTTTCTACAGGAAATTTGCAAAAATGTATTTGGTAAACAAAGGAGAACACACGAAATTGTAAAGTAATCAATGAATATATGGATATACATTTATATGTAGAAAATATTTTGAGCAAATATGCATTTCAAATGTTGACTTTGCTGGCTTTCCATAGTTGCGATTGATCGGATCCTTGTTAGACGGGGCCCAGATCTCTATTTAAAAAAGAAAATATATTCTACTACTTCCCATTTCTTTTTGACTAGTTAAAATAAGGGAAGGGACGGTCACCGCCACCGCCCTCTCAGCACCACACCGGGAAGAATCAAATAGAAACTTTGTGGTTCATGACGTTTTTCCTTTCGTCCTGTACTATCCTAGGTCCTGAAGCTCCGTTGGATATCGTAATAAACGGTATTACCGATAGTTCAATCGAAGTGACTCTGATTCCCCCAAGAAGCCACCATGATGGGTACGAGATCATCCTATCCGATTCAATAACCAACCAGACGTCAAATATTTCAACCACCCAGATGGAGGAAAATAAGGCATACAGCTGGACCAGATCGGGTTTGTCCTTCTCCACCGACTACACTTTAGTGGTTGGAACTTTTCTCAACGTAGAGGGCTCTTTTCCGTTCCAGAGGAGTGAAAATAACCTGATGAAGACATTTCAAACAGGTATTTCTTAACTCATTTCGACCAAGAAAACCAGTCATGCTTAATTCATCATGCTTATACCACTACTACTACTACTACTACTACTACTACTACTACTAATACTACTACTACTACTACTACTACTACTACTACTATACTACACTACTACTACTACTACTACTACTACTACTACTACTACTACTACTACTACTACTACTACTTCTTCTTACTACTACTTCTTATACTACTAATCCTACTACTACTCCTACTCCTACTCCTACTCCTACTACTACGACTATTACTACTACTACTACTACTACGACTATTACTACTACTACTACTACTACTACTACTACTACTACTACTACTACTACTACTACTTCTACTAATACGTGACCAACTAGAGGTCAAATCTTGAACCTTTGTTGTTTGTATTACAGGCGCACGTTACACGCCTTATCATCTACATGTATCACTCTTTGCTCTCATTTTCAGTTTTCATGCTTTCCTCTTTCAAGTTTCCACTCCAATATCATCATCATCATCATCATCATCATCATCATCATCATCATCATAATCATCATCATAAATCATCATTACTTTTTTCTACTTCGGCTTCTTTAATTTCCTTATTTTCAATCTTCTCTTTCTCTTTCTTCTTCCTCCTGATTTCGATATAATCATAATTGTTGTATTTTTCTTTCTTGCAGGAAGCGCCGTTGCTCTCAACCTTCCTTATGTCCTTCTTCTTGTCACTGCCTTCATGTCTCTCTTTCTTGTTTGAACTAACACAGGGGATTTTAAAGAATCGGCAAGCAATTTGGAAGGACACAATCAAGACCAGCCGATAACAAACTTGGAAGACAGCGAAATGGAAATAATAAGAAACTAGCAATATGCACAAAGGGCAACATGATGAATAAATAACAAATTGTATCAGCCCCAAAGCAAACTGAAATTCACGCAAAAGCGCAAGAAATCTCGACATCGTTACCCTATTTGTAATTAATAACAGCTGTGTCAAAAATTGTACATAAACATTACACCGTGAATTGTTTTTGTACGATTTGATCCAAAAAGTGAGTTAACGCAGTAATATCAAAAATTGATATTGGCTTTTAAAGACCGATCTAAAAAGTAAGGCTGACGCAATCAAACTTGAAAAAAAAAATCATCAGATTATCTCGAACAATCCAAACCAAAAAGTAAGTTGACGCAATCAAACATTAAAAAACAAACAAACAAAGTCACCTGACTAACTCAAACCAGCCGATCAAAAATTAAGTTGACGCATCATCAGATTGACTCGTAAAGATCAAATAAAAAAAGTAAGTTGACGCAATCAGAATTGAAGATGATAAAACAAATTACAAGGTTCACTGGTACAGTCCGTTCCAAAAAGTAAGTTGACGCTATCAGACATGGAAACACTAGCGTAACTACGGGGGGGGGGGGGGGCAGGGGGAGGGCACTCTGCCCCCCCTGACGAGCCACAACCCAAACAAAAGACATATACCTGCCCCACCTGACGAGCTGAAAAGACCTTCATTGCCCCCCTGACGAGCTTGAAGACCTTTATTGCCCCACCCTGATGAGCTTGAAGACTTTTTTGCTCCCCCCTTAAGAGCTTAAAGACCTTTTTTTTTTTTTTTTTTTTCTGGTACGAAAACCTTTATTTTTTAATTGAAGACCTTTTTTTTTTTTTTTTTGCTTGTCAAATTTTTGGGCGGCCGATTTTGCCTCCCCCTGTGGAAAATCCTAGGTGCGCCACTGCATGGAAATAATGTAACAAAGTCACCATTAGATTAGCTGCTACAGTCCGCGACCCAATACTAAGTTGACGCAATCAGACTTGAAAATAAGAAAACAAAGTCACCATCAGATTGATTCGCACAATCCGATCAAAAAAGTAAGTTGACGCAATAAGACTTTAAAATAATAAAAGTCATCACATTGACGGGTACAATCCGACCCAATGCTAAGTTGACACAACTACTGTAAGGTTCATTTAGTAAACCATATTGTATACAATTTGAAACAGTGTTTTTATTTTTTTAACGATATGATGCTAAAGGGGTGGTTCGAGCTGGAAATATTCATTTCTGAATAAATAGAGTAAAATTCCAGAGCAAAATGCTGAAAATGTCATCAACGTCAGATAACAAATAATGAAATTATTGAATTTTAAATTTTGTCAATCTTTTGTGAAAACAGTTATATGCAAATCGTAATAAATATTCATTAGGTGGGCTGATGATGTCACATCTATACTTTCCCTTTTCTTATATTATTACACGAAATCATCAATGTTTCATTTTTTTCAAACATGTGTAAATGATGTGTCTACATTATGATGAAATAAGATGCGGCAATATTATAACTAATGCACTTCATCAGTTTTTGGTAGAAAAAATTGAATAAACCTTATTTCATATAATAAAATACAAAGGAACAAGTGGGGATATGACATCATCAGCCCACCTAATGAATATTCATAAGGGCATACCCAGAACTGTTTAACCGGAATAATGCAAATCTTTAAAATTCAATAACTTCGTTATTTGTTATCCAATTTTGATCAAATTTTCAGCATTTTGCTTAGTAAATTTTACTCTATTTATTGAGATATAAACATCTCCAGCCTGACCCATCCCTTTAACTATAAGCCCCGGGTGTGATTTTTCGTCTGTACTTGTGCACCCTACGCGAGAAGGCATTTGGGAATAGCTTTAGCCGTTACGTACGACACATTTTCGAGAGACTTATCGAGAGGCGATGTCATCCAAATTTGAAGTAGAATGTGATTCAGTAGCATTTTGTCTTTGTATAAATTTTCGTAGCTTTCATGGATCTCTATTACTCAAGACTCTATATTTCTTGGTAGCTTTGTTATCTGAAAGACGCCATAGGAAAACAAATAACATTACGGCTATTGATAGATTTAATACACTCTACAAAACTGGCAGTTATATTATAACAAGCCTCCAAAACAGCCTAGTTATCGTCATTCCCACAGCCCTCTCGCGTCAGGTGTACAAGTGCTAACGAAACAAGAGGAAAAGACATTTCAGTCAATGGGTTCTCCTGGATAAAAATAACGATATCTAAATAAGCAGAGCAAATTCTTTGAGCAAAACGCAGAAATTTCATCAAAATCTGATACAAAAATATTTTGGAAAAATAGCGTTTCTAAAATAAGTAATTGCGTAACTCATCCACTTTAATTTGACACCGTCTTCGCGTCACAATTGTAACAGGTCACAGAGTTATGGTCCATCGAAGGCGAAAGATACAAAACCCACTTTTTCAAAGTTTTGGGTTTTAATGTACATGCACGAAACCCACCTTGTTGTAAGGTTTTGGTTTTATCAGAGATTTTCCCTGCAAATTTCAGACCCCCGAGGATAATTACCCCCGGAAAATGACCCCAGGACATTTACACCGGACAATGGCCCCCTGAAAATTATCCCTGAGGACAATTATCCCCGGAGAAAATTACCCCCGTGAACAATTACCCCCGGAGGACAATTACCCCCAGACAAAGGGAGAGCACAAAGTCATACGACGGTCGTACGTTTAATTTTATTATCTGATTAGATTATGAAGCATAATATGTTGGTCATAGTTCAAGCGTCACAAATGCAGATGACGCATTTTAATCTGTTTAGCTTGTTGCTGTTGTTGTATGTTTGGGGTTTGTATTTTATGTATATATAGTTTCTTTGTTAAACCATTCATGACAGTAGTTCTTCAGAGGAATTAAGATAAACTGTTCTTAATATGGACAAGACCTGTATTGTTTTAACCAAGTGTTCGATACGTTAAAGTGAACTAAATGTTTAACACTATCATAATTGCAAATGTGTATGGAAAAACACTGTATTTGATGATGTCATTTCGTTTACAATTTAGTAATTTGGGTACTTGATTACCTTCTTAGAGTAAAGTTCACAAAGCAAAATGCTGAAAATTTCATCAAAATCAGATAACAAATAACGAGGTTATTGAATTTTAAAGTTTAGCAATATTTTGTGAAAATATGTTATATGCACATCGTCATGAATATTCATTAGGTGGGCTGATGATGTCATATCCACAATTTCCTTTTTCTTATGTTATTACATGAAATCATAATTGTTTCATTTTTTCACACAAGTGTAAATGGTGTGTCTCCATTATGGTGAAATAAGTTATGGCAATAAATAACTAATGCATTTAATCAGTTGTCAATCCAATTATTTCATTTCCTGGCAGAACTTTTTTGAATAAACATATTTTCAAATAATAAAATACAATTTCTACCTTTGAAGGTGTCTTTTTAACGTTTTATATATTTGCCTGATTTTTTCCTGAAATTAACCCCAAATAAATAAAAATCAAATCAGTGTGTCACACCCAAGTCAACCCAAGAGGACATACAATGAATTTTCGCAACCAATTGTCACACTCAAGTAACTCAAGAGGACATCAAATGAAATAATTACATGAACAATAAAAAATACAGTTCAAAGAATTTATTAAAACTGTATTCAGATTCTTGTAGAACAATGATTCAATGGCGTTGTTTCAGAGTACAAATAACATATGAAATAAAAGTCTTTGGAAGAACATACAAGGTAACCCACTTTATACGGTGATATAATCACTCCAGTTCAATATTAATCGATACTGACGAATCGTTAAACAGTTACATCATTCGACGATGGATCTGTCTTCCCTCTGACTCTCTTTACAAGTCTTGTCCATAGCGGGATTTGACAGTCATAATCATGGTGGAGCCGGAGCCGGGAGTGGGACCGGAACGGCTACTGGAACGGCGGTTGGAACCAAACTCAGAACCAGAATTGGAACAACCAGTGGAACGACCAGTGGAATTGGAATCGGAACCCATCTAAAAACAAACATTACCCAAACTATAAATAGTTTAAGGAATAGTGATATCTTTAAATGTTCACAATATTCATATATATACTTCCCTAGTCCTAGATTAATTCTGGTAAACTATAAATAATCTAAGGAATAATATCTTTAAATCTTCACAATATTCATATATGTTATTCCCTAGATTAATTCATGTATTCAAAGGAACATCTTCCAATCTTCAAAAATACTCATTTGCAATTTCACAACTGATTAATAAGCATGATCAGTCCTCAAAATGTTTCACATATATAACAAGAAGATGACTCCTTCCTAAAAGCATTTCTTTTACACAATTCTTTCCGATGTCTGAGATTCAAAAGTTAATGAATCTGTGTTCTGGAATAACTCAACTTCTTCATATAAATTATTAATTAACATGACATTAATTAAATTTATAAACTAGCACTCTTCTCTTTAATATAAAATTCAATGGTCCTTTTAATGACCTTGACTTTCTCAAAGACACATTCAAAATACAAAATGAACAGTAATCAAAATCATTTTCACTTACAGTTTGACGTCTGTGACTAAAGGCAGGAAATCATCAGGAAGGCCTCAATTCTCAGAAGTAATGTTCTTGATGCTTGAAACGAAAAATGCAGCGCTATCTGCCCTAAATTCAGTCTAAAACTTCAATTTTTCAATAACATTTCTGAACCAAGAATTGACCCATAGGTCCTCCCTGTTTGACTTCTGAGCAGATAGTGAAGCCTAAGTGCTTGGTAAGGCAACACACCCAATGCAAAAATGTTCCATCTGTTAAGCCAGGGAGAGTGCACTGGAGCCTAACAATGGTTTATTCAGTCCCAGGAATTAATTGTGCATAACAATAGGGGATAGCATAGGGGAAGAAGGTCGAATCCTTAACACAGTGCGAATCAGAGATATTCAGCACATGTGAATATTATGTGTAATCGTGTCCTTTCATGAATGTTCAATTGTTCTATGAAAACTTGAACATAAAAGGTAGTATGAGGGCCAGTTTACGTATTATATGCATATAATGCGTAGCCAAACGGTGTGGGGCGCAAGCCCCCCCCCCAAACAAAAATAAAAAATAAAAAAAAATGTTCATGACGCAGAAGGCGCCGGTAAAACAAAAGGAAGAAAAAAAGGGGGGGGGGGAAGCAATGTAAAAAAGAATGTTATTAAGATAAGAAAAAGTAGAAAATAATTCCAAAAACCTGTGCCACCGGCCAACACTTGCAATGGGTCCCTCTTGATTCTAACATCGATGCCGGAGAGGAGGGGGGGGGGGGGGGGGGGGGTTAATTTTCCGGTGGTAATTGTCCTCGGGGGTAATTCTCCGGGGGGGGGGGTAACTGTCCGGGGGTAATTGCCCTCGGGGGTAGTTGTACCCAGGGGGCAATTGTCCTCGGGGGTAAGAGTCCGGGGTAATTGTCCTAGAACCCAATATGTGAATTACGAAAACCTACTGCTCTGACTGCAGATTGAATAAGGGTATACATGGTATAGAGGGGGTTATGAAAAGGGTTATTTGCCAATTCTTTTACTGCCATTCCGTCCACTCATCACATGGTCTACCTTCACTTTGTCTAATGCCATTTAGTCATTCAACATTCCGTCTACCACCCATTTCGTCCGATAGCCATTTCGTCTAATCATCAGTTCGTCTATAACCATTTGGTCTACAACCATTTCATCTACTACCCATTCAGTCTAATTCCATTTAGGCTAATGTCAACTCGTCCATTAATCGGCTCGTACAATGTTCATTTAGTCTAATAGCCATGTCGGCTAATATCAGTAGTTCCAATATCCAAATCGTCTTTATATCAACTTGTCCATTTGCCATTTCGTATAATTATCATTTCGTCCACCACCCATAAGTTCCAATAATCACTTCGCCTAACAATCAAATCGTCTAATAACCATTTCGTCTAATTTGTCTGGTTAAAAATGCTAAAACTGAAATAGGGTCCTTTGATTTGGAATTTACCCTTCTACCTTTATCTTTTATTTTTTAACAAGTGCACACCTAAAAATGATAATCATCATATAACAATGATAATAATAACTAATAATAGTAATAAATAATAACATTAATAGTAATAAATAAAGATGGTATTATAATAATAACAATAACAGCTTTTGGCGGCACAACAAATGAAAAGTGATAAAGGAGGGGGGGGGGGGAGAAAAGGGGAAAGGTAAAACAAGAGGAGGAAGACAAGTGAATAAAACGTGAGGGGAAGACCTTGAAAATTTAAATTCGTCCATATCATATTATTTTTTCTAGATCGTGCTTCGCGCTGGCATTGCCTGTTCGATGAGATACATTATCTTGCGTAAGAGCATTAATATCATAATGGAGCTTAAAATTGTGTACAATTATATAAAAGATTAACCAACTACAGGTGTAAATTTATCACAACAGGAATCGAGTAAGCAATACAAATGCACCGAACACGTAGGGCTGCTAGTAGTAGACTATTAATGATTTAAGGCGAATGAATATTGGACGAAATGATGATTGGCCGAGATGGCAACTGGACCTATAAGTGATAAGACCAAATAGCAATTAGACCAAATGATCGTTAGACGAAATGGGTTTAAACTAAGTGACAGTGGACCAACTGCAGTTAGATCTAATGGAACATAAACGAAATGAAAGTATACCAAGTGGTCATTAGACCATTTTCCTTTAGACCAGTAGGTTATTGGACTAAATGGTAAGAGACGTAAAAAAAAGCAATTAGACCAACTGGCTATTGAACAATTGTAATTGGGCGATGTGGATTGTGGACCAACTGATGGTAGACGAAGTGACATTAGACCATGGACAAAATGGCAATAGACGAAATGGCAATAAACCGTGAAGAGGTATTGCTGGATGTGGATATTGTATTCATATTATTTTCCCATTCTGTTGGTCACGCTCCGAAAGGATTTCCCTGACCCCGCAATTATTTGTTTTTTTCTCGGTTTGCCGTGGTATTGAGTATCTAATTGCAACTTTAATTTTGTGTAGTCTGTAAAAAATACCCTTCATAGACTCCTTGAAATTTGTACAGGATTAGAGAAAAGGCAAGATTAGTCAAAGTATAGCTTTGTTAGCTTTGCCATTGGCATTGTTGGGTGCACATACCTTCGAGGATATTTGTTCATCTCTTTTATTCTTTTTCTTTACTGACTGCTAAAATGTTTATCAACAACTAGGGTCTGTTATTGCACGTTATACTTTACATCGATGGGTGGTATGCAAAAACCTGTCATATTTTAATATCTATTCAGTATCTCCATATATAACTGCGATAGTTCATCACTGTGACATGTCCGGTGGTCTTTCCAGCATACATTAATAGATCTGTAGATCTTGCCTTTTACCTTTGTGCGTAAGAAATTGAGTTTAGTCAGACGTATGTCAGTCACATTTATGATTTACGTCTTAAACATCACTATCTGAAAGACGTGACCAAGGCGTGAACCAATTTGTAGCATCCATCACCAAGCTTGGATTATAGGCACACGCCGCAACGCCTAGTATGTATTGCTTTCGTGTACTTCTTTTGTATTATAAATTATGATTATATTTAATCGATCATTTCATCCACATGTTATCTAATGATATTAATAGGATATGTTTCTTATCATGTAATAGACCCATGCTTATATTAAAGCTGTGTGCATGGAGTGGATCGTATTTAAATCAATGATTGGTTGTGCATGCGCCTACGTCACCAGCCCCCTTCCCGGGGGGAATAATATAGAATGTAAGATACGCATGTGCCGTGGTCGATACCCCATTTTCGGCCTAAAATTTCCGTTTCAGAGCATCACCCTTGTAGAAAGCCAAACAAATGTCTAAACTCCTCAAAAAAAGTTTGGAAATCTGACTTTCATCGATAATCCCTCTTCGGTTTTAGTAAATATCAATGTGTAATTAATATAAATGAATAAAGCATCTAAATCTCTTTAAAATGATACCCTACATGATGTGAAAATCGTTCACATGGAGGTGCAGTGCTTTGCAATGTGGGGCAAGGTCAAACTTCAAAAGTTGCAAAATGGCACAATATTGAAAGACACTGGTTTTTTCCAGTGGTGATGAGTGAGTTTCTCAGCGGTTTCATTTAATTATTCTCATGCATCTTAACATCAGCATTAACATGGAATCAAACACACCACAGCACAAGCAAACACATAACAAACAAACAAACATGCATGGGTATTTCAAACCACGACTCAAACCATCACAGAACCATCACTACAGTAGCAGGGGCTTGATTTGAATCTCTATTGACACAGACAAAAGAATCATGTTCTGTAATGACCCTTCATGACTATTTCTGCTCGTTTTGCAGCTTTTCAATTCAGACCTCATCCAACACTTTTGAATCCTGCTCTTTTCGTAATGGCATGATCATAACAATGATGGTATCATTTTAAAGAAAATTAAATGATTTTTTGAATGATGTAAATAATGCATTGTGTAAAATTGGGAGTTCGGAGAAATTAATGGCCAAACACAGATTTCCAAACTTTTTTGAGGGGTATTTCCCCTATTCCAGATACCCCAAAATTAGTGGTTTCTCGTGTACTCAAATTCCGACCCTACTGAAGGATATAATTTTGTTTGTTAACAGGTTTCTTAATTTGTATAATACCAGCATTCCCTTGAAGTCTTAAAAAAAAAACCGAGATCTCCCTGGATCACTATGTCTCTTTTTTGTTGTATTAACAGGAAAAATCGTATCGTTTATAAGCACAAAAAAATTAAATAAGATCTAAATAAACATCGATGCTCTTCATATTGTAATACCCTAACTACACTACTTCGAAATACTAAAAATAATCATTTTTCTAGACAATTTGAAGAAAACAAATATGATGTCTCAAGTATGTGGAAGGTGATAAACAATGTTCTAAATAAAAATCTAAAATTATCACCTATTCCTACAACTATGATCAAAAGCTCCGAAAAAAGAAATCCAATGCTGATTGCTGAAACATTTAATGATTATTTTATAAACATTGGTTCAAATCTTGCCCGCGACATTTCAAATTCCGATGTTGATTTTTGATTGTTTTTAAAAAGAACCAAACGGTCAATATATATTTTTTCTCCATTACTTTTCTTGAAATTATTATCATTGTTAAAGATTTTGAAAACTAAGAAGAGCTCTGGCTATGATAATATTACGAATTTTCTTTTGAAGAAGACAATGAATGAAATAGTGCAGCCACTAACTGAGTTATTTATAGTTATCTTTAACAATTGGGGTAGTACCAGAAAAAAATGAAAAGAAAACAAAGGTCATATCGATACATAAGAAAGGTAATAAACATGATATTGGAAATTATCGTCCCATTTCGCTCTTGAGCTCTTTTTCCAAAATAATTGAAAAAATAATACACTCCCGCACTGAAAAATTTCTAAGTATATAGAGTGCGTCCCACCAAAAACGAAACCGAGATTTAGTGATGACGTCTCATAACTTAATCATAAACACAATAGACAAATGACCTACCAATGTAAAGCTTGGAATCTCCTCTTTCATCCGATATTAATTAGATTATTCCTCATTCACGCACGAGTGAGCAAAACAATTTGAAGAATGGCTACCAACAACTCATTTGGCGGGGGGGGGGGGGGGGGGGGGTTCTGAATTAAAAAAGAAAATCATATGCTTAAAAAGTTCAATATCTGCTCTTTTATTTGATACCTTAATCACAAAAAATGGTCAAGAAGTAAAAAAGTTATGTTCCCTTGAAAGAATGCTTGTATTTCCATAATTTCATTAAATAAACGTGTTTTCCTCGGTTTCCCACAGAAGCTATCGCGCGGTTAACAAAAGACTTAATGCATTGCTGATCGTCAACAAAACGGAGTGTCGAGTGAGTTTGAACGCTAGCCTGTGAAACCTCTTCATTTTATGAAATTCAAGCCTCATTTCAAATAGCCAAAAATTTGTTTTTTCTTGACCATTTTCTGTAATTGAGGTATCAAATTAAAAAGCAGATATTGAACTTAATTTTTTTTCTTCTTTTTGAAACCCAGATACAGCCCGCCAAGTGACTTTTTGGTCTCCCCTCTTCAAAATGTTTTTGCTCACTCATGCGTGAATAAGAAATAATCTAAATGATTTTTGATGAAAGAGGAAATTCTAAGCTTTACAATGGTAGGTCATTTGTTCATTGTATTTCTAATTAAGTTATGATAAATCATCGATAAATCTCGGTTTTTTGTGGGACGCACTGTATAATATTTTATCGAAGGTGCCATTTGGTTTTTAGAAAGATACATTCAACTACTCATGCATTGTTAATGTTTATAAATAAAATAGCTACAACTATAGACGCTATTTCTCATACTGTTTATTTCTGGACTTCTCCAAGGCCTTCGAAACAATTAATCATGACATTCCTATTTTCAAATTATCACTTTATAGAATACGTGGAAAGGCCGTGGAGTGGTCAGAAGTTATCTATCTAAACGTCAACAGTTTGTGTATATTAATAATCAGTAATCTCATAAAAAGCATATTACATGCGGAGTACCACAAGGATCTTTACTAGGCCCTTCATTATTTCTCATGTACATTGATTACTTTCAAAATCATTCTAATATTCTTTAACTTCTTCTGTTCGCAGATGACTCCAATGTATTCATCTCTCACAAAAATCCCTCAAACTCTTTTACATACACTAAATCATGAACTGATTTTAGTTCTGAAGTGGATACAATCCAATAAGTTGTCTATTAATATCAATAAATCAAATTATATCTTATTTAGTTATACGATTGCTGATTTACCCGGACCTTTATTTTTGAACAACACACCTCTTGTAAATGTTGACACGACAAATTTTTTTGAGCATGTCGATAGCAAATTAACTTGAAAAAGCTTACATAAATCACATTGTTTAGTGAAATATCCAGAAATACTGGTGTCATTTGCAAACTTAAGTCATCTTTTCAAACCCGTGTCTTGTTATGTTAATACTCCACTCTAATTTTGCCGTATCCAAATTACGGTATCCTTTCTTCGGGGAACAGTTCGAAACTTCACATCAATAAAATTTCACTTATCTAAAAAGACTAATAGGAATTATCAGTTACCGGCCTCATTCTAAACCAATTTTTTATTCATGTAGTGTTCTAAAAATCCATGATCTTTACGCATTTAGCCTTTGAATATTTATGTTTCAACTCTCAAGAAAAGAATTACGAGATTCACAGCTATCCTACTCGTTATCATCTTCCACGTACCCTTACAACTTTTCACATAATACAATTATTGTCACAGGTCCTTTATTTGGGCATGTTTGGATGATCTCCTAACCGACTAAAAAAATTGCAGTTCTATATATTGAAAACTTATATTTTAAAAAAATATCTTAATGACAATTATTCGGCTTCCGCAAATTTACGTATGAAAAAGAAAGTGAATGGGAATGACGTATTCTGACTATTAAACCTTGAAGAAAGACTCCCTCTCTGTCTACCCAAACGCTATCCTGGAGATTTGCTGCTGGTGCTTCAGGTGATGTGGTCATCTTGTGGTGGTATTCTTGCTGAACTATATAAACAGTGTGTCGTGTGAGGTTGGGGCGTGTGTGTTACTATTACAGCATTTTAAGGGGACAGGTGGTTATTGCAGTCTATGAGCTAATGCATGTTCCAACATTGATGTATAAACACATAAATTAGAGGTACCAACAATTCATTGTATTTACGTTATCAATCCTCAATACAGGAATAGGTTATACTTTTATTTCATTTTCTTAAAATAATGAAATTTATGGTAATTAATTTGAGTGCCCAGCTATTACCTGGTGGGTTATTCAAGCAGCGTACTATAAAATAAAATTGTATTATATGTCATAACTCATATATTATTAGCTGAGAACATACTATAGCATTAAGATTTAGACTGATCTTTCTGGCATTTGTTTTTCCTGAACAAGTCATTCTTCCACCATGGCGTACTGCTCTGTCAGTGACTTCTATGCCGGCAAGACATTGATGATCACAGGTGCCACTGGCTTCATTGGTAAGGTGCTGTTAGAGAAACTCCTTCGATGCTGTCCAGACATCAAGAAGATATTCCTCCTTGTCAGGACAAAGAGGGACAAGGGAGCTGCCGCCCGTATCAAAGAGATCACTTCTGGCATAGTAAGTATATTTGAAGGCCATTGCAAAAAGAGTTCAGTTAATCGCAATTCCAAATTTCAATCGCAACTTGATTTTCAAGTAATCAGAAGTTTGCATCAGGGACTTGCGTTTGATCCTTGTTGATTGCGTTCCCATGCAACTCTTTCTGCCTGAAGCTCGATTTCGCAAGTCAAAGCCCTGCTTCATGGTAATTTTTCATATTTAAATCGCAATACAAGTAATTTGTAAGTTCTTTAAATATAAATGTTTTTAAAGCAAAAAGAAAATCGTTGCTCTTACTTGCGTTCTTGGTCTTTGGTACTTCATTTCATCGGAACCGCAAAACGGTTTTGAAAGTTGGAGAGTGAGCCGAAAGTGGAAGGAGGGGGCTGGTCGTGCCCAAAGACATAATTTTCCCAAAAATTATTTTTGCTATTTACCGGGATATTTTCTATGGGAAGGGGGGAGGGGGCATGTCAGGAGACTATATGGGCTCTTCCCCCTCAATGTGAAGTAGATCTAGTGATACCGTATAGCTCTACTTCATAATTGTTAATAAACACTTTTGGTACTTTTTCACCCTGTTCCCCCTGTTTTGTGTATATCTGACTCTTAAAATCAGATGGGTTGCCCCCTGTCCCTTCGTATAAAGCTGCCCTTCACATCCGAGGTACTCCTGCTCTTTACTCAATTAACTCATACCATGTTTACTGAAGCAAATGGTCCTGTAAAACGACTGTGACTTTTCCAGAATTCAGTATTGCATTAATTGTTTCTAATCCTCAGGTATTTGATAAAGTCAGGGAAGCCCAGCCGAACTTCCGGGCAAAACTAGTCCCAATCGAGAGCGACCTCAGTGAACCCAACTTTGCCTTAAAAGAAGAAGACATCAGGACACTGCAGGAAGAGACAGAGCTTGTTTTTCATGTTGCAGCTACACTCAGCCTCGATGAGAAACTATCGTAAGTATACTGATTCATATTGGATTTCAAGTTGTTTACTAATTCTAATGTTAACAATACGCGTGACAAAGTTAATATGATGAAATAATTTTAAGAACATAAATACCTGTGGTCGTAACATTTTGCGTTTTTTTGTGGGGAGGGTGGCAAATATTCTGTTATGAATATTGTAATACTAGCAGAGAATGATTCACCATTCTGTGGGCCGTTTCATAAAGCTGTTTGTAAGTTAAGAGCGACTTTAAGAACGACTGGTGAGCATGGTGAACCTTTCTTACGCGCTAAACCATTGCCAATGAACATTTTGCTTCATACCATTTTCCACAAGAAAGGATCACCAGTCGTTCTTAACTTAGGAACATCTTTATGAAACACCCACCAGGTGACTTTGTATTATAAGAGTACACAATACAAAGGTGCATCCTTGGTAAAAAAAAAAAAAGAAGAGCTATAGGACATGATATGATTACCACATAAACATGTGTGTTCAATAAAGCAATCGGAAAAAAAATTCATATAAAAGAGGGGCTAGTGTTTACTTGCGGTAGACAGGAAATATACTTTACATTTCACATCCGACCATCAACGGGTATGATGATCAGGAGCGTCGATCCATTTTTCAGATGGGGGGGGGGGGGGGAATCATAAATCAACATTAAAAAGGCGCTCGATCGCACAACACAAATTCTCTCTCTCACACACACACACACACAGATATATTCTAGAAAGTGCCTAGAAATTCTAGGCACTTTTTGTAGTCCTGAACAAGACAGGTTTATAACTTATTGTGATGCAAGCACGAAGCGCGAAAAAGCTGAAATTTAGACCTAAAAATAGGACACTTTCTTAACGTTTTGGAAACCATGAAAAGGATGGGTAATTGGGTATCTTCCTACATCAATAGTGCGACCTGGATTCTGGGCATTCTAAAAACATTTCTTTTTATCATGTTTATTGTGAAAATATAAAATGCGAGCGCGAAGTGTGAGCTGAAAAATATGATGCTCCGATCTGAAAAAGGGTCAATTTATGCACTACTTCAAGCACTGTCATGACTGTGTAGGGATATTGTGAAGTGGATGTGGATCGCAATGAATAGATGATGCGAGCGCGAAGCGCGAGCTGATATACTATGGGTTTTATTTTGGGCTAGGACCGGGATATTTGAAAGAAATAATGTCATCATATGAAAATGATGACTATCTCTCTATTCCTTTTCCCAAGCTCGAGATGAAACTTGTCGATACTCCAATCTAAAAAAGGGACAATTTGATTATTAGGAATTCATTATTTTGTACTGGACTATATATTAAAAAACTGAATTTTATAATTGTGTTTGGTTAATTTGCTGATTTTTGTGTAACATTACAATTTTATTTTATGTTTGCAATTACGGAATTATTGGGGGGGGGGGGGCAAAACGATATGCTTACCCTCGCAATATTTTCATTGGTGGGGCCTCCCCAGGATCGACGCCTCCGGGGAGCGTTTCATCAATACTTTTGTCCGACAAGTTGTCAGATCTGACATCTTTCCATGATTCTGATTGGCTGGGAGGCATTGTTCCTATGGTAACTGTCGGATAAAATGGGACTTGTCGGATAAAACGTCCGACAAGTCTTTTCATGAAACGCCCCCCTGATGATGATCACAACGTATTGTGCCATCTCATGAGAGTTGTAAATCATCATCTGAATCAGAAGACCAGTCCCAGCCTTTTTGCCAGTCAATTAGTTCCAAAATTATTTTGACAATTAAAAGCACCTACATTTCTTGCCCTTACTGCGTGTATGAATAATAATAATGATGATAATACTACCAACATGCTTACATCGCGCATATCACTACCAAATGTCTTGCTATGCGCTCAATTGGATATTATTGCCCAGGCTTTAGCCCTGTAGCCTTTTACAGCGTTGTGGCATTTCAAGGAATATATTTCTGCAAGGTACCAATTTATCTTACCTTTGATGAGTGCAGCACAATGTGGATACATTTCTTGCCGTAGGAAATTATGTCATGGTTGGGATTCGAACCCACGACCCTCTGTTTCAAAGTGTGATGACTAATTAACTGGGACACAACGCTCCACAGAATCCATGTTAGATGTCGAATCATAGACATTTGTCAATCAGTTATGACTTTGCGTCGAATTAATACTTTTTTGCCCTCTTGTCACAGTTAGGCGTGTGTGACCTGTACGTGCACCCGACAGTTTGCATCTTTGTTGTTGCATATTTGCTTACTAACATTAGAAAGTTAAAACAAATTAGATGAAATATCAATGAGGGATGCTTGAAACCAAAATGATGTCAGGATCTTTATATTTAATATTTTCTCTAATTTTAGAATCTCCCTCCGAATGAACGTGCTTGCCACCAGAAAGATCTTACAACTCAGCAAAGGGATGGATAAATTATTGGTAAATAAATATTTGTCAGGTAATCATTTAAATTAACATGGTAAGGCACGGGGGTTTTATAATTAATAATTAATTTCAGCAGTCTTTTGTTTATTGATTACTCTATTAATAATCCAATATTTGGGTATGAAAACATGATTAAGAATAAGAGATTAATGCAAAAATTTTATCTAAAGATGTCAAATTCAAAGAATTATGAAAAAAGGGGATTGCTATTTTAGAAAGTAGTGGTTGGCCCGGTAACCTTTTTTTTGGAATGTCACACCCTATGAAAAGTTTTGAAATTTAATGAAAATTAGAGTTAAGAAATCTTTGAGTTCTGTCTTCCTTTTCGCATAAATCTGCTGGTATTTTTTTATCCTAAAAGGCTGGTTTATTTTCTTTGACTGGTAAAAAAGCGATTTACACAATTTTATTCTGATATAATTTTATTCTAATATACAAAGTCTGGAAGCAATGTGAACTTAATTAGACCTTGAATTAATTTTCTCTTCTGTAAAGTTTAATTAAGTTTTAATTGTTACCATAGAAGTAAAAGACCTCTTTGCCACTGTTATTTTCGTCATCTTGATATAACTGTTTTTCATAGTCTCTGTACAATTAGTTATAATCATGAAGTCATGTACATACCGGAATATGTCAAATCAGTCGGTATGTATGAGTTCAGAAATTTCCTGTATAAATTTCATTCGGCCCTTGCTACACTGTATTTGTTTAAATAATTTGAATTTTGATTATGTTTTCATTCTTTAAAACACCCCGATTCAATTCATTTCATATGGTCAATAAAAATAGAATTTCATTCTGAAAAACATACGAGCGATGTTTTTAGTTTTCTTACATATTTATACAGGCACTGCATATCAAACAGTCTTATCACAAATATTTTTAATCTACACCTTGCATTTTAAAGAATAAGATTTTTTTTTATTTTTTTTCATTTTTTTTTCACGTACATGTAATTATACCTTTTTGCTCGCTATTTGCAGGTATTTCATCATGTTTCAACAGCATATAGCAACTGTGACAAATCCAGAATAGAAGAGATTGTTTACCCCCCTCCCGTTGACCCATACAAGATCTTGGATGCTGCAGAGTAAGTTGTCCAGCCCCTCCCATTGACCCATGCAAGATCTTGGATGCTGCAGAATAAGTTGTTTGCCCCTTCTTGTTGACCCATGCAAGATCTTGGATGCTGCAGTGTAAGTTGTCTACCCCCTCCCATTGACCCATGCAAGATCTTTGATGCCGCAGAGTAAGTTGCCTACCCCCTCTCATTGACCCGTACAAGATCTTGGATGCTGCAGAGAAAGTTGTTTACCCCCTACCATTGACCAGTACAAGATCATGGATGCCGCAGAGTAAGCTGTCTATCCCATCTTGTTGACCCATACAAAATCTTAGATGCTGCAGAGTAAGTTGTTTACCCCCTTCCATTAACCCATCATAGATGTTGGATGCTGCAGAGTAAGTTGTCCAACCCCTCCCATTGACCCATGCAAGACCTTGGATGCCGCAGAGTAAGTTGTCTACCCCCCTTCCATTGACCCATGCAAGATCTTAGATGCTGCAGAGTAAGTTGTTTACCCCCTTCCATTAACCCATCATAGATGTTGGATGCCGCAGAGTAAGTTGTTTATCCGCTTTTGTTGACCCATACAAGATCTTGGATGCCACAGAGTAGTTGTCTACCCTCCTCTCATTGACCCATAGAAGATCTTGTTTGCTGCAGAGTAAGTTGTCCAACCCCTCCCATTGACCCATTAAATATCTTGGATGCCGCAGAGTAAGTTGTTTACCCCCCTTCCATTAACCCATACAAGATATTGGATGCTGCAGAGTAAGTTGTTAACCCCCTTCCATTAACCCATCATAGATGTTGGATGCTGCAGAGTAAGTTGTCCAACCCCTCCCATTGACCCATACAAGATATTGGATGCCGCAGAGTAAGTTGTTTACCCCCCTTCCATTAACCCATACAAGATCTTGGATGCTGCAGAGTAAGTTGTTTACCCCCTTCCATTAACCCATCATAGATGTTGGATGCTGCAGAGTAAGTTGTCTAACCCCTCCCATTAACCCATACAAGATCTTGGATGCTGCAGAGTAAGTTGTCTAACCCCTCCCATTGACCCATACAAGATATTGGATGCCGCAGAGTAAGTTGTTTACCCCCCTTCCATTAACCCGTACAAGATCTTGGATGCTGCAGAGTAAGTTGTTTACCCCCTTCCATTAACCAATCATAGATGTTGGATGCTGCAGGGTAAGTTGTCCAACCCCTCCCATTGACCCATGCAAGATCTTGGATGCTGCAGAGTAAGTTGTCCAGCCCCTCCCATTGACCCATACAATACCTTGGATGCCGCAGAGTAAGTTGTTTACCCCCCTTCCATTAACCCATACAAGATGTTGGATGCTGCAGAGTAAGTTGTTTACCCCCTTCCATTAACCAATCATAGATGTTGGATGCTGCAGAGTAAGTTGTCCAACCCCTCCCATTGACCCATGCAATATCTTGGATGCTGCAGAGTAAGTTGTCCAGCCCCTCCCATTGACCCATACAATACCTTGGATGCCGCAGAGTAAGTTGTTTACCCCCCTTCCATTAACCCATACAAGATTCAAATTCAATTCAAATTCATTTATTTCACTTCCATCAAACAAAAACAAATTGTATACCATATATAAAACATAAATATTTGTATCCGTTGCAAATAAAATTAATTATACATATGTAGTGAAAAAAAAAAAAAAAAACACTTAGACGATTTGGGCAACACATTGTAGGTTTTAAATATATATACTATTTTTCAATATAAATTAAATTAAGATGGAAATGGAGGGACCCACTAAAAAGCAATGCTTGTACAATGTGGGCCCCTCGAGAAATAGATAACACAACAAATAACAAAATGACAAAGTATAAATACAGATAATCAAATGAGAAAAGAATGAATAAATGAGAGGGAAATACTCACAAAATAAATACAAAGTAATAAAAAATATACAGTTTGGTGAAGGACAAAACAACCCGTCCTAAAAATATCTACCCTTCCCAGCCCCCCCCCCCCAGAAAAACTTGAGAAGAAAAAAAAAAAGGGGGAAAAAGGGGGAGAATGCCCTGAGAAGATGGATGGGTGCTGCTGTACGTAGATAGAACACATGCCGTCGTGGACTCAAGCAAACTGGATTCAATGATGTGTATAAGAGGAGAAAAAATATATAAAATAACCTGGAAAGAATATAATGCACGAAAAATGTCATTGATGCCGTTAAACAAATAACCGGTAGGAAGGCGGATAAGCGGACTGGAGAGGAGAAAATAGAGGAGAGGATAGACACAATAATGAGCACATCTGAGAAGGACTTGTGTCAGATTTTTTTAATAAAAAAAGGATAATAATTTTATGTTTTAATTTTAGTTTAAAGTAATAATGATGATGACTTGACATAATAATGATGATGACTTGACAGAAATGATGAATTAAAATTAATTTGGGAGTATATTATAAGGTTTTAATAGAGATAATTTGAATTTAGTCTTAAAAGAGTTCAAAGATTTTGCATTTGTTATATCATTATGAAGTGAGTTCCATAACTTCGGTCCATCGTATATAAATGTGTTCTGAGCCCGCAAAGTTCTTAAAAGTGGTAAATGAAATTCACCCAATCGCCTTGTTGGATAGTTGTGAATGGATTGATTTTTTGGAAACATTGAATTGAATACATTTGGGAGGTTGTTGTTGTTATAGTTATACATAAATTGACCGAGATTAAACAAATATAAGTCCTTAATTTTCAATATTCTATGTTCAAAAAATAATGGGTCAGTATGAGACAAATATGCCGTGTGACATATAATACGTAGAGACTTCTTTTGTAATAGGAGTAATTTGTCTAAGAGTGTTTGTTGTGTGTTACCCCACGCTAAAATTCCATAATTTAAATAAGGCAATATAAGGGATGAATATAATGTAAGCAGGGACGATAATGGTAAACAAAATTTAAGCTTGTTGATTATACCAATGTTGCGTGAAATAGTTTTACATATGTTATCTATGTGAAATTTCCATGAGAGCTTATTATCGACTGTTATTCCAAGAAACTTAATATGGGATACATTTTCCAAGGGAGTTCCATCCAAAATAATATCAACAGGAAGTGTATTTATGGAGTTGCTAAACAACATGTATTTTGTTTTTTGAAGATTTAGTGACAATTTATTTGCTCTTATCCATTCGGTAACATTTTCTAGTTCAGAGTTGATTATATTAGCAAGGTGAAGAGGATTTTTATGTGAAAAAAATAAGTTAGAGTCGTCCGCAAAGAGAATGAAAGAAAAAACGTCTGATGATCTACAAAAATCATTAATATAAACTATAAACAAAATCGGGCCTAAGATACTACCCTGGGGAACTCCACAATTATTTTTTTTCATTTGAGAATTGCAACCGTTTAAAAAGACATATTGCTTCCTATTCAAGAGGTAGCTCCTGAACCACTCCAAGGCCTTCCCACGCACTCCATAATGATGTAATTTGTTAAGTAAAATATCATGATTAATGGTGTCGAAGGCCTTGGAGAAGTCCAGGAACAAACCAATTAAATGAGAAGATTTATCGATTGAATGTGCCGCTTTTTCAATGAAACTCAATAAAGCATGTGTGGTGCTATGCTTTTCCCTAAATCCAAATTGGGAATTTGAAAGAATATTATTTGATTTGAAAAAATTTACAGTTCTTTTATAAATAATCTTTTCAAGTATTTTCGACAATGTAGATAACAAAGAAATAGGGCGATAATTATTAACATCTAATTTATCACCCTTTTTAAACAAGGGAATGACTTTTGCAACTTTCATGCTCTCGGGGACAATGCCGTTAAGAAGTGACAGATTGAAAATATGAGTTAGGGGATCCGCAATTGACGATATTACCCCCTTAAGAAGAAAATTATTGATGTCATCATGTCCTGTACTTTTTTTAGAACTAAAATCAGAGACAATATTAATTATCTCCTGATTATAAGTTGGAGCGAGAAAAATTGAACTAGAATTTGGTGGGCCTAAAAATTCAGAAAAGTGTTTTGTTGCGGGAGGAATATTACTTGCAAGATTTTCCCCAATTGAAGAAAAATGATTATTCAGGATACTACAAATTTGGTGGGAATCTTCAAAAATAACATCGCCAGATCTAATTTTTGTAATATTAGATTTGTTATTTGATATATTCATTGCTTGTTTTAAAACTTTCCAAGTATTTTGCATATCACGCTTGTAAAGTTGTAACTGGTTAGTAAAATATCTTTTCTTTTCTAAACGTATAATTTTTGTCAATGTATTTTTGTAAGAAGTATATTTAAGTTTGGATTGCTCAGAGCGTTTCATTTTATGTTTATAATACAAATTATTCTTCCTATTTATCGAACGCAAGAGCGATTTGGAAATCCATGGGAGCTTCGGTGATTTTTTGTAGTTAGATGTCTTATCTCTAAGTTTTGGAATATGAGTGTCAAAGTGTAAATTAAAAATGTTCATAAAATTTTCAAAGGACAAGTTTACGTCATTATTATCAAAGACACAAGACCAATCAACATCGTCTAAACTAGCACCCAGACGAGCTATATTTTCGTGTGTTATTCTTCGTTTTAATGGACGGCTATATATGTTATTGAATCTGTCTTTTAAAGAGAAATTAGTCGAGACAGGGAAGTGATCAGTGATATCAGAGAGTAATATGAAGGAATCGGGTGGGGGAAGAACGTTACAGAAAATATTATCAATAAGAGAAGCGGATTCATTGACTATGCGTGTGGGTTTAGATATTAAAGGTAAGTAAGAAGCGGATAAAAATGTTTCCAAAAAATCTTGTGTGACATTATTTTGTTTTAATAAATCAATATTAAAATCGCCCATTATAAAGCAATTTTTATTATCAAAAATTGGATTTTTAACTAAGTCTGAGAGATGATCTAAAAATGATTTAATATTCGAACTCGGAGGCCTGTATATTACACCTATGATAATGTTTTTGCTGTTAGGGATAGTAATTTCAATAAAAAGAGATTCAATTGTATCAGTCATGCTGTTAAGTTCGTCTCGAACTACATAATCATAGGATTGTGAAACATATAACGCAACGCCCCCACCCATCCTATTTTGTCTGTTGTTAACTAAAAGATCATATCCATCGAGAGCGAATGGAAGGCTTGAATCATGAGAAAGCCATGTTTCGGTTAAACCTACTACTGAAAATGTTTGCATGGTGGGATTATTCAAAAGTAACCGTAATTCATCAAAGTGTTTATTAATGCTCCTAATATTAAGGTGTATTAAACTGGTTGTGGGTGACGTATTCAGAACATGGACTTTGAAATTGGTTATCAGTGTCAAAATCATAATTCAACTCTTGTGACGATGAATTAAATTTGTCTGTAACATGATTTTCAAAGGAATATGTTGGATGCTGCAGAGTAAGTTGTTTACCCCCTTCCATTAACCCATCATAGATGTTGGATGCTGCAGAGTAAGTTGTCCAACCCCTCCCATTGACCCATACAATATCTTGGATGCTGCAGAATAAGTTGTCTAACCCCTCCCATTGACCCATACAATATCTTGGATGCTGCAGAATAAGTTGTCTAACCCCTCCTATTGACCCATGCAATACCTTGGATGCTGCAGAGTAAGTTGTTTATCCCCCTCCCATTGACCCATACAAGATCTTGGATGCTGCAGAGTAAGTTGTTTACCCCCTTCCATTATCCCATACAAGATCTTGGATGCTGCAGAGTAAGTTGTCCAACCCCTCCCATTGACCCATGCAAGATCTTGGATGCTGCAGAGTAAGTTGTCTACCCTCCTCTCATTGACCCATACAAGATCTTGGATGCTGCAGAGTAAGTTGTTTACCCCCTTCCATTAACCCATCATAGATGTTGGATGCTGCAGAGTAAGTTGTCCAACCCCTCCCATTAACCCATACAAGATCTTGGATGCTGCAGAGTAAGTTTTCCAACCCCTCCCATTAACCCATACAAGATCTTGGATGCTGCAGAGTAAGTTGTTTACCCCCTTCCATTAACCCATCATAGATCTTGGATGCTGCATAGTAAGTTGTCTAACCCCTCCCATTAACCCATACAAGATCTTGGATGCTGCAGAGTAAGTTGTTTACCCCCCTTCCATTAACCCATCATAGATCTTGGATGCTGCAGAGTAAGTTGTATATCCCCTCCCATTAACCCGTACAAGATCATGGATGCCGCAGAGTAAGTTGTTTATCCCCTTTTGTTGATCCATGCAAGATCTTGGATGCCACAGAGTAAGTTGTCTACCCTCCTCTCATTGACCCATACAAGATCTTGGTTGCTGCAGAGTAAGTTGTTTACCCCCTTCCGTACATAATCGTTGCAGAAACGGAACCTTGTCTTCTGGAGAATGATGTCACCATTTGCTATCCATGCCTAAAACGCACCTTTAGACCCGAGTTTATTCTGTTATTTGATATACCATATAGATTTAATAGAGTACAGGTCGTTTTGCTAATATGTATCTATTTTTACAAAATTAATTTGATCAGCATATTTTTCACCAGATATTGTTATT
Source organism: Lytechinus pictus (assembly GCF_037042905.1). Taxonomy (NCBI): domain Eukaryota; kingdom Metazoa; phylum Echinodermata; class Echinoidea; order Temnopleuroida; family Toxopneustidae; genus Lytechinus; species Lytechinus pictus. The sequence goes on along the minus strand of NC_087255.1, from coordinate 1,523,839 downwards.
CGAAAAGTTTCTTCCCAACATTTGTAACCCCCCAAAAAAGAGATAATACAAAAGTTCTTTGATATTCTCAAAGAATTGTAATGTTATCTTTTAGATGGATGTCGGACGACATGATGGAGGCGTTAACCCCCATGCTACTGGGGAAGAGGCCAAATACATACACCTTTACCAAGGCTCTGGCAGAGTATGTCGTGAAAGAAGAGGGTAAAGGGTTGCCAATTTGCATCACAAGGCCGTCCACTGTTTTAGGCTCGTGGAAAGAACCATATCGTGTAAGTCACTGCGATAGTCTTCGAAATTCGATGTGAGCGATAGTGTTTGTTTTGAACCTTGAGTGATATCACTGTGGCAGTAGTGCTGATTTATGCAAAATTTGGATGTCGTCCGACATCCGACAAATTACCAAACTCTATCTTGTCCTTCATTTTTTGTTTTGTTTTAGAAGCGTGGAAAGAGCCTTTTTCTCTTAGCAATGCACTGACATGCAGATGGGGCTCAATGGGGACATGGACCCCCACAAAGAAGAAATTAATAAATAGTGGATAGATGAAGAAATGAAAAATAGAATTGAATTGAAATAAAAAATAAAATAAATGAATAATAAGAAATAAATTATGATCATGAAAAAGAAAGAAAAGGAAATGAAAAGTGGTGAAATATATCTATTTTCTGTATTATGTCCAAACCTGTCCCAATTGTAATTTTTATAATTTTCTCGCTCGTTTCAATTCCTCGCAGCTTTTAGGTATTTCTCGCACAGCCATGTCTGGCACCCTTAAGTTTTTCGGTTCATTAATGGTATTAGTCGTCAGCATTTTAGATTTAGTAAAAGTGTAATTTTTGTGCCTTGAGAGTGGTTTTATTAAGGTGTGAGCCACCATTTATTCAATATAAATATTCGACAATTACAACAAATACACATTTTTCTTCATTTGTCAACCAATTTGTTTTGGGTTTGTTGTGTTCACATGGTTTAGCACACTGGGACCATCCACACTCTTGATTGAGATACGATCTACGCTGCTTAATGCAAAATTGATTTAAACTGTGCAGAAATATTGCTTTCTTTTATTATTCGTGAATGTGATTGTTTTCTTGTTCATAAATGTATGTATCTATTAGTGCATGATCTGTTCTTTGAATGTAAGGATAAGGTTAGAAAAAAAAGGAAAATGGGGTTCAAATTCATTTTTATAGCATAGGCGCATTAGAATAATTCGAAATAAATGCATCCGTCAGTTATTGCTTAGTTTCCAACTTAACAAATCATGGAGTATAAAGAGTCATGATTTAACCCCCCCACACACACCTAAATGGCAATCACATATACACGTTATGCCTTAGACGTCAGAATCTGATAGCACCCTCTCTGTAAAGGGAGTTGTTAGAGATGTGATCATACCCCCCAAATGAATAAATAGATAAATATCTAGATAATAAATAAAATAAATGAATCAATAAACAAATAGATAAAAACAACGTGTTATGCAATTCCATATCTGTAAATGTCTCTATCATCTTATAACTTGTTTCCCTTTTTTCAGGGCTGGGTAGATAACATATTGAGTGGAAGTGGACTCATGGCTGCTGTAAGTAAAAGCATGATTTTTTTGAAGGATATTGGAGTAATACCCCCATTACACCAACGCTACGTCCATGCAGTTCTCGCTACGTCAAAGAAAAATGGCCATGACGCAGTGGGAACTGCTGCAGCGTACTGAGAGCGTAGCGAGAACTGTTATTGACGTGGCATAGTCTGCATGATCTCCGGAGACAAATTTTCCGCTACGTGGACTTTGAACATGTCCAAAGTCCACGTAGCGGGGGCGCCGTCTGAGCAGTGCGTAGTACTGACGCACTAAGGACTTTCTTATCGCGTACTAAAAGCTCCATCGACGTAACATAGACGTAGCGGACACGAAAAGAACACCACTAACGCACCATGAACGTATCAAGGACGTAGCGCAGACGTAGCATGCACGGGACGATATCATATTTTTCGAAACAAGGAAGTTATCGCTACGTCCCTGCCATTTTTTTTTCGGAATTTCAAGGACGTAGCAGGAACTTCCTCCGGTGTAATGGGGGCATAAGCAATCCAGCAACAAATAAGAACCGTCTTATTGCATTTATTACCTCGTCTTTGGTTGGAAGTTTGAAAATGGGAATCTGGAGGGTAGGCCGAACCACTCTTGTGATACTGCTTTTGCTTTCGAGATTAAACTATTGAGAGTTCCTTGATTGGTCTGAGTTTATTCAAGTTACTAGAGACCTTAATCTTTTACCTTTTGAATGATAGAGACTGACATGCTCCTGCGACATTTTCTCCGTTCTTATCATCCCAGAGGGCAAAGGGTTCGACCTAGGACTGTAATATAGTTTTTGGTTTAGAATTATTTAAAGAATAGGATTATGGTTTATTTAGTTTTAGAGGTTCGGTTTTAAGCCTGGCTTAACGTGCAGATTTTTCATCGTCTGAGCATTTGTAACCAGAGCACATGTCATGGAGCCAGGAGGATAACGGCCATCCATAATGGCACCTTGTTGTGAACGGTCGGGTAAGTGCCGTGCATTGTTTCGGGTAAATTCCTGAAGCTAGCCAGCTTTTTATGGCATGTATGGTGTCTTTGTAGCAAATTTTTCTTATGGTGACTTCCAAAGAACAAATAAGCTACCAAGAAATTATACAAGTGATAGAGATCCATCCAATTAACATGGGTCCATGTGCTTGTTTTTGTTTAGCCATAGAGCTTCAAAGTTCAGCCAAATGGACGTTTTTAAGAATTGCACATTAAAATGATTTTGGCATTTTCAGACATCACGAGATCTGTACATGTGCAATGAGTTAAAACCTCTATTACTCAGTCAAACCCAATAAAAAATTTGATCAAATTTTGCAATATAGTTAATAATTGTATCTTTAAGATAGAATATCTATTTATATTGCTATAATCTTTGCTATTTTAAGTCTAACAGCACAGTCAGTTCTTAAAAATGGTGTGAAAGATAACAAAAACAAAGTTTCAAAAATGTGAAATTTCAATAATAATATTTAGAAGCACAATAAATGCTGCACTTTATTAAAAACCCAAGTCATTTTCACCCAACTCTGCAAAGTTGTAGAAGAAGGTATACCTAAGAAGTGCAAACATTAAAAAACAGGGGTTCATGTACTTGTTTTCAAACTATCAGCATTCTTTTAAAGAGCGAACGTGCTTTTTGAAACACCAAAAACGTACCAAATGCTTTGTATCTATGTGATTTATTTATTCAATTGTATATATATATATATATATATATATACTGTAAAAAATGAAGTGCTTATTCAGCACTTACAGTGCTTGAATAGTGACTGCACTACGAGTGCTGATTTTCTAGTTTAAATTGAGAAAATCAGCACTCGCAGTGCGGTCACTATACAAGCACTGTAAGTGCTGAATTAGCACTTTATTTAACAGTGCATATACAGCGCATTCCAAAAAAAGGGTCCCTCTGACAAAGGACTGAATTAATTCTAAAATGTGGTAGTATTCTCAAATAAATGTTCGTAGAAAGCTCATTTCATGATCTAACTTCTATGAAAATTTCATTGGTCGCGCTTCAGCGGTTTTGAATACACATTCTGCTACGTAACAGTGGTGCATTTTAGCCCATTCCAAGTTTGCAGCATTGATGCATATCTGCATTGTCTATGGCATGTAAACCCCGATTTTTAGAACCTAATCATATCCAGGCTCATCAATCATAAACTTGGGCATGTTCAGAAGGACAAAAAAACATAAAAAAATAAGTTTGTTTGATGATTGATAAGGGGAATCAGTGCACCAACTTGAAAGAAAATGTGAATTATGGATGAGTAAAATAAGCTGAAAAATAAAGGGGAATCCACAAGTTAATCACCCTTGGGGAGAAAAGAACTTTACCAGAGAGAATTTTGACTTTTTTCTTTTAAAAAGTTACATCGAATTAACTTGCCCATAGAAGCTTCTTAACTAAAAAAAGTAATAAAAACGAAAATGCAGTATTAGGCATGAATTGGGCATGAAACAGACATGACCCGTTGTCTTAATCATCTCCCGTTATCAAACATGAAATGAGCTGTCAATTATTGTTTTTTCCCTTCTGAACCTGCTCAAGGTTGTCATTTGATGAGCCTGGTTTGATCATGGAGATTTCCCTGGTCAGATCAGGAAATTCCTTGGACAGAATGGTCAAAGGTGGTTGATATGCTAGAAAGTGCAGAACACACAGTAATGCTGCGTGCATGCAAACTTGGAATGGGCTGAAAAGCACCACTGTTACATAATAGACTGTGTATTCAAAACCACTGAAGTGAGACCAATGGATTTTTTATAGAAGTTAGAACATGAGATGAGCTTCCTAGTTCCATACATTTCATTGAGTATAATTTTTATCTTTTGAAGTAATGCAGCTGCATATAAGAGGGACATTTTTTGGACGCACTGTATTTATATACCCATACATGTTTATATATACATATCTTTATGTAGTATGTATATATATATATAATTATATATATATATATATATATATATATATAGTTAATTTTTTACTGTGCGGTATTCTTTCTCTTCTTATAGGTTGGTAAAGGTATGGTAACAACAGTGCTCAGTGATCCAAATACTATTCTTGATGTAATTCCTGTCGATGTTATAGTGAATGCAATGATAGGTGTGACGTGGTATACAGGCGTCCACAGGTGAGTTGTCCGGAAGGACTCAAACTAGTGCTGCACGCAGCCTAACCACATCGAAGTTTGCCCAACATGGCGCTTTTGAACTGGCCCAAATCGAACCAGAAAATGTTGCCTGACTTGCAGAACTATTACTCAAAACCTCTTATCCAAGAAAAAATGTATTTTGTTAAAGTTTATTTATTTAATCATTGGCCAGTAGTAGTAGAGGATTGCCACATGACGTCACCACAGACATTAAGATGACAAAACCATGCACAGTTGCAGTTGACCATGAAAGCAGTCGTTGATCACGGTTAATGTACATTTTTATTATTGTTTTCCTCCAACATGGCTGCTTTTTCCTGGCACCATCTAAGTCTTTAACATTGTTCTTAATAACAAAACAGAAATAAATTAAGCTTGGTTACCCAATTCATATGTTTGGTATTGTACACAGATCTCCTACGAACTCGGTCTAGAACATGGTCGCCAGCCCTGTCAATCCAAACACCGTTCTTAAGAAAAAAAAGACAGATTGGTAACACGATTCAAATTTATATGTTTGGTATATTAAACACACCTGCTATCAGTTCATAATTTGTTCTGATCCAAACAATGTTCTTTAATACAATACAGGAAAGATTGTTAACCCAAACCATATGTTGGGTATTATACATAAACCTGATATGATATTAGTCTATAACTTCGTCACCAGTCCTGTTCATCCAAACCATGATTGTAAGTTCAATAAGAAAAGATTGGTAACACTTATTTGTTTTGTATTATACATATATCTGAAACATAAATGACATCAGTCTATAATTTGGTCACCAGTCCTGCTAATCCAAACCATGATTGCTAGTACAATATTCATATACACAGACCTGTCACCGTCGCAGTATATAGCTTGGTCATCAGTCTTGTTAATCCAAATCATGATTGTTAGACTAATAATCATGGTTTGGATTAACAGGACCATGGACCTATGAAGAGATGGACATTCATCGCTTAGATAAGGAATTTACTAACAGGTGACTGTTACTGTCATCTGAATAACATTCTCTTCATACTTGTCTACTTTGATCCTATGATCGTTACCATGAGAAGGGCCTGAAGCAGTTCGTGATTGGAACTTTATACTTCACAGATTGTATGCGCAGTTGATTACTTAAACCGACATGATAAATCGATATGCAGTTTTTGTTTACCTTTGGTAATCTTCGTTCCATGTGTTTTATTTGGGAAAATGTCTGCATATTTTAATATAGTTGAAAATTTATCATCGATTGTTAACCATTTAAACTTCAATTTTCCCAGGTTTCTCCACAATATTCATGGCCCCGTCTTACAAAGAGTTACGATTGATCCGATCAATTGTGACTCTATGGAAATCCATCAGTGTCATAGTCTAAGAAAACATTTGCACAATGTCCTTTGTATGCAAAGAGAAGCGCAGTGAATTTTAAAGATTACAATGAATGCATGATTATACATCACAGCTAGAAAATATTTTGAACAAACATTGACGTTGCTGGCCGTCCATAGTTGCGAATCGATCAATCGTAACTCTTTGTAAGACGGGACCCGGATATACGTGACACATATCGTGTCTAGATCGTGTATCTCTCAATGTAATTAGGTTCCTTACGTACGTCCGGATCGAATAATATCATATTTTATATCACAAAAATCGTCCGCTTCTAAGGTTTGCTGTTCCAAATATGAAGCATGTTGATTGAAAGCACATGCTGAAATAGGGTATCAGCCAACAAAACTAAAACTGGGGAAACTGATCCGTCTATAAGTGATCGGATACGTCTTGGTAGTCATGGTGATTACTATTGTCACAACACCTGTATGTTCTTGTTAAGATGCACATAACCAGGTATAACGGTGACTATCATTGGATCGAAGTAAGGCTCGCGCAATCGTGCATCTCTTCATATAGGTCCATGACAGGAATAACAATGTTACATGTAGTTCTATAAGAAAAGACTGGTAACCAAATTTATATGTTAATATCATGCACAGGCCTGCCAACATCTCAGTCTATAACTTGGTCACCGGTCCCGTTAATCCATTCAAATTAGGTTCACATTGGGGTAAGTTTATTAAGAACCATTTCCATTCATATTGTATTCATTTCCAATAATCCTTTCTACTTGCGATTTTTATTCGTTATTGCAAAGAGACTTTTTTTAATGTACATATTCATTAGAAGTTATGTTTTTTACCATTTCATTTGGGGGATTAATATCATTGTATTGTATTTAACAATTTTGTTGACATCATTAGTGTGGCCATCAAAAGATATCTATAATACATTTCAATTATTAAAGAAAAAAGACCACAGTTACTTTTAATTGCGCAGCTTAAGTCCTAATGTACCCATCTTGTGCCCATCTTGTCCCCAGATCCCTACCCAGGATGCAAGAATTGTAAACGTAGTGTTTTGCCCACTTGAATGATGATAATAATGCTAATAATATGCAACATTTATATAGCGCTTAATACAAATGTTTCTAAGCGCTGCATACTATTACCTCAGCTTTAGCACGGCTACCCTGATCGGGCGCATCGAGCATTCAAGGAATTTCTTCCTACCGGGTACCCATTTAATACACCTGGGTCGAGAGTGGCAAATGTAGATAAACGCCTTGCCAAAGGACGCTAGTGCTGCGGTGGGATTTGAACCCCGGACCTTGTGGTTCAAAGTCCGAAGACTTATCCCCTGAGCCACAACACCTCTATTTGATCACTCCCTTTTCTATTCTTTATTTTCAAAATGCATAATTACACTGAATAAACATGTACATTTTTTCAGACAAATAGTAAATGAATATGTTATATACATAATTCCTTTAACATGCAAAGAACAAAATAACATTTCCGTTCTGCTTTATAAATGTATGTATTAATTTAATGAGTTTTATTCCGGGGTTGTAATTTTTTTAAGCAATATGTTTATAATGACAATCCTTCTGCAAACTGTAAATTTTAAATTTTCTTTGTTAGTAGTAGATCATGTTTGTTTAGAATGACTTTTTTATCTTTATTTTCTTTTCTTTATGATTCATACCAAAATAAATTACCGATATATGTTTGTTACGTAATGAAAATTGTATTGTATACGAGTGTTATGAATGCAGAAGAAAAAAATAAATCAAATCAAATCAAAATCATATAGTCAAACTGACTTATTATACAATCGATAAATAATTTTCACAGCCAAAGCCAATTTGGCAAGAAAAATAAGTGATTTTGAGAAGATGCATACATCTAAGAAATTAACATTGGTAATGATTATGTTTCCTAAGGTGACACATTGTCAGCTTGTTCGAAAAAGTTTCTGAAATGAAACCATTATTTGCTCTGAAAATTTTGTCGGCCTTGGTCTCGACCTCGGTCCGAGTTATTTGGCAAAGTCCAAAGGAGAAGGAGTTTTTGCTCTAGCGGCCGCGTAATTCGGAATTATGGCCTCGACTTTATTCCGGGGCGGTTTCATAAAGCGGTTCCTAAGTTAAGAGTGATATTAAGAACGACTGGTGATCCTTTGTAATGCGCTAAATAATCATCAAAGAACATTAAATAGTGAATATCATTTACAAGAAGGGATCACCAGTTGTAACCTTCTTACAGCTTTCTGAAACGACTCCCTGTAGTGTGTTTCACAAAGCTTTTCGTAAATTTACGTACACATTTTTGCATGACCGGAACACGTCCTCAGTCAGCTACACAGGATCTGATGCAAGAAAGGAAAACCAGTCGTTCGTAGTCACTCTTTACTCTCGTACAGCTTTATGAAACGGTTCCCTGATGAGGAGATTTATTGTGTACTCGAACTCCTTGAACCTCAGTCCACCATTTCTACAAGAATGAAAGACTAGTACTGCAAAGTTCGCATTAAATACCCCCCCCCCAAAAAAAAAAAAAAGAAAGCAAGGGTAATCTATGGGCCTACAATAACGATGTTTTGAAATAACGTAATCATATTTATTTACAATGCACATGTATCAAATAATTTTATCAAGATCGTCAGTGCCCTATCGTATCGTTGTATTCAATATGAATGATAACTTTCATTGATAGTAGGTAAAAAGGAGTAAAGGAGTAAACTTGAAATAATCAAATGATTGTTAGAAGTACCCATGATTTCGAGTTTGGCAGTATAGATACGTTGCTCAAATAAGAGATTTTTTTCAGAAGAGAAAATACAGTCTATTAAGTTTACTAAAAAAAGAAAAGAAGTTTAGTCACAAGAAATTTGTAAGGCTACATATCCCATTACCAATTTTCTGTAGATTTACACGATGTAATATTCTAGGACTCCTCGGGACTCTGCTGTAGGAACTTTGCTGTTTCCAGGAGGAATCTTCTAACATTGTAGCACTTTGTCGATGAGCAAATTTGTAATTCTGACCAGCCACCCCAAAATTCACCTACCGTATGGGCACTAGTATTCAACCCGGCATAATTCAAAGATTTGGACAAATTTCCCAAATATTTAGAAAAAGGGAATTTATCTTAATTTCATATCTTTGTTATTTCCAGTGTAATCTGTTGTCGGTATTTTCTTTTTCAATCTGTGGACTGTATGCGCGGAGGATCGAATTATGCGGCGATGACCTTTTGCACTGAAATGCACTAGTATTCAACCTAGTGATGATAGATAGCTAATTTGAAAATGGTTTAGATTGCTAAATTAGATCTAGATTTATGTAAGTCTCTGGCTTTGATTAGTTCCCTGTTTGGTCTCATCTCAATTGGTCTAGTCCATAGTCGGATGGGACAAGGGCAGATTGAAAGACAGGGCCATCTTTCATCGCTAGGTTGAATACTAGTGCCGACGGATTGAATACTAGTGCCAAAAACCATCGCCTTATAATTCGATCGCCCGCGCACACAGTCGACGGGTTGAAGAAAAAAATAACAGAAAAAGAATAACCAGCATTTGCTCTTGGAAATAAGACGGGTCTGAAATTCAGGTAAATTATATATTTGAGGAAACTCTCCAAACGGGTTGAATACTAGTGCCCTTACGGTACGTCGCCCAAAACGAATTTTGAGATTTTAATTGAATTTCAAAAAGTACATTATCAGCTGCATGGTCAATATGATTCCTGAATACAAATTGACTAATTTTTTAAAAAACTCTTTAAAAATAATTTCATATGACTACTTATTTTGGGGTTTGAATAAGGTAGGTATATTTAGTGGACTTGTGGAATTAAGTTATTGGCCCTTTGTATTCCATTTACACACAGCTAATGTCCTAGATTGTCTCCAGAAATTTCCCCTGGAGAAGGGAATTGGACGACCAATGGTTCAACTCACCAAATACGCGTAAGAATAATTGTGCTCTTTTAACACGCTGTAATTATTGTAATTACAAGGAAAAAGGGTGTGGGGGGGGGGACATGTCTGCGCACCAAACAATTTAGATTTATAATATTCATGGTTTTTTCCTTTATTTCAAGAAAATTTTTTGTTGGTAATGTTCCTTATACATGTTATAGGTCTATTCTCTTAAGTGTGCCAAAAACCTCATAGATTTTCAGACATTTTCAGATTGAACAAAACAATGGTGCCCCATGTCTGCGCACCCATTCACATTACACACGATTCTAGGAGTTTCATGAAAAAAAAGCTGAATATTGAGGCCGTCACATTTCCCAGACAATTATGGAACACCATGTACAGTCTATGTAACATCTCTGTAAAGTCTACAATATATTAACCCATAATTTGCTTGTTATGTTTTATTAATAGGGTTGTATTTGAATGCATGAACATGATAAACGACAAGATACCGGCTTTTTTCATTGATTGTGCATTGAAGTTAACGCGACAGAAACCTATGTAAGTATGATAAGGTGTTAAAACTTTCCGACATTTCAAAAATATTCATGAACCTAATATTAACATTTTATTGTAAAAAAACAAACAATAATGGTTACCGAATTGACAGTAAGATCGTAAAATAGAAATTATTGACGAAAATGTGAAACAGGCCAAAGTGTTTCGCAGGTTTATCGCGAAAAAAAAATCCTATTCCGATCGACGAATGCACGCTGCATGACATGTGCTGTGCAAAACCGTTCTGAAAAAAAAGTGGGATCTAACTTCGCGGACAATAGTTTTGTGAAGATTAAAAAAAATAGTAAGTTAAAAAGGTGATATATTATTATTTGATGGACTGCAATATGCTATAGAATCGATCACTATCACATTTTGATGATATCCCGGTGGGGGGGGGGGGGGTTTACTGAGATTTGGTTTCGACAGGGGTGTGCGGATGAAGGTTCAAAACCCATACCCATATTTACGGGTCACTTTGGCTTAAAAGGTACCTAGTATTAAGTATTTATTAAAATTTGACAAGCAAAAAAAAAAATAAATAAATAAATAAAGGTTATCACCCAAAACTGGAGGACAATATGGACCCATATGTTTAACATGTTTAAGGCCAGTATCTAAAAATTGGGGCCTTGGAGCCATGTTTAAGGCTCAGCACCCCCAGTAACAATATAATAATCCTCCGTGGATAGGTCCATGCCCCCCGGGATGATATCTGTTTTAATGATGATTTCTTGATGCTTCTTGAAAAGTTCGGGTTTTTTTCTGAACAGGCGCCAACGGTGATAATATGCCGATATTTTAATGAATACTGGGGACTGTGTCATCAACATTTTTGTCTGACAAGCTGTCAAATCTGATAACTTTCCTTGATTTGGATTGACCAAGAAGCACTGTTCCTATGGTAATTGTTTGATAAAACCATACTTGTCGGAAAAAAACTTTCATGAAACACCTCCTGATCTCATCCTTAAGGAATTTACGCGAAAGGGTTATTTTCGGTCACTTTTCATGATGATGATAGTTTATTAAAGATATTTAATGGTTTTTATATATAATGACCGTCACGCAAAGTTTAGACACACCTATACCATATCGTAAAAAGGTATAATTTGACATAGGTATTCTTAAATGATTGTGATTATCATAAACCACTTATTTTCAACTGTCCAATTAGGTAATTGTTACATTACTGCATTCCAAATAATTACGATGATAGAGAATAAAATACAGAAGACCTCATTCTTTTTTTTCCTGCTAGGATGATGAATTTAAGCATCGCATCATCATGATCATGATTATGATAAACAATTCACATTTTCAACTTTTCATTTCATATTTAATGATTATGTCATCGTTCCAGATGACAAAGACGATAACCACTGGCATTTAGATTTGGGCTATAGAAAAGGGGGAAAAGAAAAGGAAATGGAAAAGAGTGAAATAAATCATTTTCTAAATATGTCAAAATTCATCACTAAAGTAGATTTTTATATTAGAAAGGTCAAAATTTTGCTCGCTCACTTTGCTTGCCCGTGGCTTTTTAGAAAAAATGCCCAATATGGAATGCCAGGTCCCCTCAATTTTCTTGCTCATTATGCCACTGAGGAGAGCAGTAGACGACAGACGACCTGATCGTTATGACTTTTTTTTAACAGGATGATGAAGATGAACCAAAGGATCGTAAAGCTGGTTTACGTTCTGAGGCCCTTCTTGTTGAACTCTTGGGACTTTAGCCATCATAATATAGAAGCTCTTTCCGCTGCAATGAACGAGAAAGATAGGGAGGTATATAGGCAAACCCATTCAAGACGATAAATTGACTGAATCCTTGTTTGATCCCCCTTTATTCCGCAAATTGGCAACATTACTATTCTATTCTTTTAATACATGCATTTCTTTTTATTCTTAAAGGTCAAGTCCACCCTAGAAAAATGTTGATTTGAATCGAGAAAAAAAAAAGATAAACAAGCGTAACGCTGAAAAATTCTTCGAAATCGGATGTGAAATAAAAAAGTTATGACATTTTAAGTTTTACTTAGTTTTCACCAAAAATAAATTATATGCACAACGCAGTGACATGCAAATGAGAAATTCAATGATGTGCTTCACTCACTATTTCTTTCTATTTCTTTTATTGTTTGAATTATGCAATACAGTGCGTCCCACAAAAAACGAAACCGAGATTCATCGATGATTTATCATAACTTAATCGCAAATACAATAGATAAATTACCTACCATTTTAAAGCTTAGAATCTCCTTTTTCATCTGAAATTACTTAGATTCTTTCTCATTCACGCATGAGTGAGCAAAAACAATGTGAAAAGGGGATACCAAAAAGTCACTTGGCGGGCCGTATCTGGGTTTTAAAAAGAAAAGCACATTTTTTAAAAGTCCAATATCTGCTCTTTAATTTGATACCTCAATTACAGAAAATGGTCAAGATTTAACAAAGTTCTGGTTATTTGAAATAAGGCTTAAATTTCAATAATTTCATAAAATGAAGAGGTTTTACAGGCTAGCGTTCAAACTCACTCGACACTCCGTTTTGTTGACGATCAGCCATGCATTAAGTCTTTTGTTACCGTGCGATAGCTTCAGTGGGAAACCGGTGAAAACACGTTTATTTAATGAAATTATGGAAATACAAGCATTGTTTCGAGGGAGCATAACTTGTTTACTTCTTGACCATTTTCTGTGATTTAGGTATCAAAGAAAAGAGAAGTTATTGAACTTTTTAGTCATGTGATTTTCTTTTTGAAATTCAGATACCCCCCGCCAAATGAGTTTTTGGCATCCTTTCTTCGAATTGTTTTTGCTCAATCATGCATGAATGAGGAATAATCTAAGTAATACCAGATGAAAGAGGAGATTCTAAGCTTTACATTGGTAGGTCATTTGTCTATTTTATTTATGATTAAGTTATGATAAATCATCGCTAAATCTCGGTTTCGTTTTTTCTGGGACGCACTGTATTTCAAGTTTTACAGATTTAACACTATTACAGGACCAACCATAAAATGTTAAAAGAATGGTGATTCTCCATGTTCAATGAGGAATGAATTTATTCCACAGGACGGTATGGAGAAAATAATAAAATACTAAAGAAATAGAGGTGGTTGACGTCATCAGTTCCCTCGTTTGCATACCGACAAGGATTTGCACATAACTATTTTGTGAAATGAAGCCAAAGTTAATAATGTCATAACTTTCCTATTTTACATCCGACTTTGATGAAATTTCAGTGCTCTGCTTGTTTTAATTTTTCTCTTTTATTTCAAATAATTTTGTTGTTGGAGTGGACTTGTCTTTTAGTTTTCATGTCGGGAATTTAGGACAATAGATTACAAGAAACATTAAATCTCATTATGATAAGCTTGTTTATTCAATTTAGCTACTTTGCTATTCTTTTATCGCTACATTTTGTTTGATCTAAACTGTTCATATCGGAAATGAATGGAGATTGATAATGTCAATTTTCCCAAAAAAATTTATGCTCTTCAAGCTTTCATTGTTGCCAAGTTAAGGCTGCTTGTTTTTTTTCAGACAAAATATACCGGTGCAAGCGAAATGACTCAGCGGGAAGATATACCTATAATTTATTTATTTATCAATTTTCTTTGATGTTAATGAATGATTAAGTGAATAGAGGGATCACGCGTGTAAAACATTTCCCGCAGACTGTTTTTTAAATGGCACTGTTAACAAATTTATTCTAAAAAGTTGAAATCAGAGGGTTAGATGTTTACTACCAGTGGATAGGATATATATCAGACATTCCATATCTTACCAGAATAGGGTACCTTAGCCAGCTCATTCTAAAAATAAATCGGCATTAATGAAGACATCTCCTCACGGGATCATGTTCATCACCTGAAACAGTAAAGAAGCAGTCAAAAAAGTGTTCCAAAGTCATCAATATTGAATCCTAGTTTGGGCAAGGAGTTCAGTAGTTGCCCTCCTTGTAATCCGTGTTAGATGGTCAATCATGTTCATACACTTTTATCAATCAGCAATATCAAATAAATAAATAAATAAGAAATCGAATAATCTGTATCTATTTGCGCCATCTTGTATTTTCAGGTATTTTTCACTGATTTGAGCACGCTCAATTGACAGTCATACATGAAAGCCCACGTAATCGGTGTCAAGAGATACATGCTAAATGAAGACATGGAAAATCTGCCTGCAGCACACGGTCATCAAAGAATGTAAGCTCTAATGCAATGACGATCTTTCCTTTGGCACTCTGAACAAGATCTGTGCCGAAGTCACACATGCTCAAGTCTCCCCGTTGGACACTGTAAATATACCCCAAAACATTTTTCTTCTCATTTGGCCAACAATTGATCCATGATATAATGTTGGTAAACCTCTAATACCTGTGCTCCCATACAAAGAAAAACACTTGATCTGGTATTAAGATACAAAATTAAAACGGGAGAATTTAAGTGAGATATAATACCAAGGAACTTGTATGTGTATGACATCAGATATCTTGTTAGCATTACCAAATAACGACCTCAGTATTCAAATGTTCTCAACTTCCTTATTACTCCTTCAATCTTCCTTAAACTTTAATTGATCCGTTTCTATTTTTCTATATAATATGAATTCAACTTGCTTAAAGAGTGTTCATTCATATCTAAAGCCCGTCGGAAGCATTGGTAAAATAGTAATGTGAATTATACTATGGTAACATTCCCAAATATTACAAATGTGTTGTGGTATTTGGATGTTTTCCACCCGTTAGGGTACAAATTTGACACTTGTTTCAGCCATTTGAATTCATATTTAGCATTAACACCCTCTGTAGATGTGATTTTGTGTAATATAAAACAGGGTTTTGAACAATTGCTTCACACATATATTGATTATATATAGAAAGCTACACACAAATCGATTTGTAAGAACCTATTCAATGAAAAACCCCTTTTCTTTCTTTTAAATTAAATAGTCTTAGTGATCTCCTTTTCCAAACATTCATAAAGCGTTTTTAGTATTTTTATGTTTTATTAGATTTATTTAAGATTTTTGCGTGTTTTTTTATTACTTCTATTCTACCTTCCATTTTAAAGAATCTCATACATTGATGGCGGGGCTTTGGGTATTTTTATGTCCCTTTCCCCCTTTCATTTGTATCCATGGACTTGTAGAAAAATGAATAAGTTGTGTCAGATTGAAGAATAGATATTTCTATTAAAATGATTCTGTTCTCTACATGAATGCATTCTTACTTTGAAGACAAATATTTTCATACCAATGAATTAAAGCATATTCTTGCTTTCCCTTCAGGTTGCGCAACCTCCGATGGGCCTTCAATACTGTCCTCGCTGTCGTCATTTGGCGTATCCTCATGACCCGGTCAAAGGTCGCCCGGAACTTCCGGACCTTTATAATCGACGTTTTGTTCAGATTCATTCGATGCTGTCGCATGCTCATTACCTCTATGGGTAGCTGTCATTGACCAATCTTTGCCACCACTGTGTGTTAATTGCAGTGGCAGTTGACCTGTGGTAGGCAATATAAAGATCTTTGATGTAGATACAGAGCCATCAATTCATTTATATGTGTATATCAGGAGAAATGCGCCCTCTACGCTCGTTGATTATGGCTCTTTGGATTTAAGATATTCTCTATGTGTATGAAATGCAATTTACTACTACTACGGCAGCAAACACAAATGAATAAGCAATCAAATAAATAAATAAATAAATAAATAAATAAATAAATAAATAAATAAATAAATAAAGGCATGATTTTCTGTTTTGAGCTTCCCAGTGATTTCTATTGATGCTTTGTGCTTAAATATTCGATAAAAATTGTAAAGGTAGATACGCTATTGTAAATATCTGCATGTTTTATGTTTAGGATGTCGAAGAAGGATATGAAGCAGAATCCTTGACTCCTATACTGCTACACTGTACTCTTGGTAGTACTATATTCCTGACAGATCATCAAATAGCAAAGTTGTCATAGGTCCATACTTCAATGCACTTTAGTGTGTCTTTTAGGTTAAACACAATAAAAACGCTGTTTAAGATTTTATACAACGCTGTTTACTATATGAACCTTACAATATTTGTTTAACCGTTTAAACAATCATGTTTAATTTATTGAAAATTAGATATTAAAAATTAAACTTTGTTGCTTAAGATTTAAACACTTGTTTAAACTGTTTAAACAATCACGGTAAGGTTCATATTGTAAACAGCGTTGTTTAATTTTTTTTTACTGTGTAAAAAAAAAAATAGTTCCACCTTATCAAGATTTAGATTTTTATGCAGGAATTTTTTCCCCGCTTATTAATCGTATGCATGTAATCTTATACATCAGTGCTTCTCCCCACCCCATCCATATTAATCGTATGCATGTAATCTTATATACATTAGCGCTTCTCCCCACCCCCATCCATATTAATCGTATGTATGTAATCTTATACATTAGTGCTTCTCCCCACCCCCATCCATATTAATCGTATGTATGTAATCGTATACATTAGTGCTTCTCCCCACCCCCATCCATATTAATCGTATGTATGTAATCTTATACATTAGTGCTTCTCCCCACCTCCATCCATATTAATCGTATGTATGTAATCTTATACATTAGTGCTTCTCCCCACCCCCATCCATATTAATCGTATGCATGTAATTGTATACATTAGTGCTTCTCCCCACCCCCATCCATATTAATCGTATGCATGTAATCTTATACATTAGTGCTTCTCCCCACCCCCATCCATATTAATCGTATGTATGTAATCGTATACATTAGTGCTTCTCCCCACCCCCATCCATATTAATCGTATGTATGTAATCTTATACATTAGTGCTTCTCCCCACCCCCATCCATATTAATCGTATGTATGTAATCGTATACATTAGTGCTTCTCCCCACCCCCATCCATATTAATCGTATGTATGTAATCTTATACATTAGTGCTTCTCCCCACCCCCATCCATATTAATCGTATGTATGTAATCTTATACATTAGTGCTTCTCCCCACCCCCATCCATATTAATCGTATGTATATAATCTTATACATTAGTGCTTCTCCCCACCCCCATCCATATTAATCGTATGTATGTAATCGTATACATTAGTGCTTCTCCCCACCCCCATCCATATTAATCGTATGTATGTAATCTTATACATTAGTGCTTCTCCCCACCCCCATCCATATTAATCGTATGTATGTAATCGTATACATTAGTGCTTCTCCCCACCCCCATCCATATTAATCGTATGCATGTAATCTTATACATTAGTGCTTCTCCCCACCCCCATCCATATTAATCGTATGTATGTAATCGTATACATTAGTGCTTCTCCCCACCCCCATCCATATTAATCGTATGTATGTAATCTTATACATTAGTGCTTCTCCCCACCTCCA
Source organism: Lytechinus pictus (assembly GCF_037042905.1). Classification (NCBI taxonomy): domain Eukaryota; kingdom Metazoa; phylum Echinodermata; class Echinoidea; order Temnopleuroida; family Toxopneustidae; genus Lytechinus; species Lytechinus pictus. The sequence continues at coordinate 1,505,885 of NC_087255.1, read as the reverse complement.
TCCATATTAATCGTATGTATGTAATCTTATACATTAGTGCTTCTCCCCACCCCCATCCATATTAATCGTATGCATGTAATTGTATACATTAGTGCTTCTCCCCACCCCCATCCATATTAATCGTATGCATGTAATCTTATACATTAGTGCTTCTCCCCACCCCCATCCATATTAATCGTATGTATGTAATCGTATACATTAGTGCTTCTCCCCACCCCCATCCATATTAATCGTATGTATGTAATCTTATACATTAGTGCTTCTCCCCACCCCCATCCATATTAATCGTATGCATGTAATCTTATACATTAGTGCTTCTCCCCACCCCCATCCATATTAATCGTATGTATGTAATCGTATACATTAGTGCTTCTCCCCACCCCCATCCATATTAATCGTATGCATGTAATCGTATACATTAGTGCTTCTCCCCACCTCCATCCATATTAATCGTATGTATGTAATCGTATACATTAGTGCTTCTCCCCACCCCCATCCATATTAATCGTATGTATGTAATCTTATACATTAGTGCTTCTCCCCACCCCCATCCATATTAATCGTATGTATGTAATCGTATACATTAGTGCTTCTCCCCACCCCCATCCATATTAATCGTATGCATGTAATCTTATACATTAGTGCTTCTCCCCACCTCCATCCATATTAATCGTATGCATGTAATCTTATACATTAGTGCTTCTCCCCACCCCCATCCATATTAATCGTATGCATGTAATCGTATACATTAGTGCTTCTCCCCACCCCCATCCATATTAATCGTATGCATGTAATCTTATACATTAGTGCTTCTCCCCACCCCCATCCATTTTTTTTTGCTGCAGAAGTGTTTTATTTAATTTTGATCAAAAAATTTCACTTTTTTTACTTTCGTAATTATTTGATCAAACCACATTATATATTTTTTTCTATTATTGTTTTAAATAATGTGAGATCTGTTTTTTCTTCACACTTGTTATTTGTAATGTATTAATGTATCGTGGTGACCCCTTTTTTATAAGCATCACTTCTCCGGGGTCTCTGAACCATCTATTTGTTTTGTTTTTCTGATACTTTGTAAATATTTTATCTCGTACTGTTGTATCCTGTTGATGGTTGAATAAAATTCAAAAAAAAAAAATTATGTTCTCCAATTTGATTATGCTAACCCTCTGAAGACTTGTATGAGATGTTATGTAATAAGATTCCTAAATTGTGAAAATAATATGAAGTATAATTAGAATTATATTAATAATAAAGAATTCGAAGAGGGTCCCGCCCTCATAATTTATTTTACCCACCCATTGCAAGTCAGTTTTTACAGAAGTTGACAGATTTTGTATTCTTTATCAATGCTCTTGTTTGTTTTTGGAACCATTTAGTGATGTATATCAATGCAATAGTGGATACATTCTTGTTTGGCCTACTCTTTTATTCTCTGAAAAGATGAATACTTACTCAGGTTCCTGCCCTTCTATAGCTGTGCAGGGATCTATAGATCATTTGAATTTTAAATTACTTTGAAATTCTTTCGTGTGAAGCACCGCCTTAGCACATGGAACATGCTAACCCTCTGAAGACTTGTATTTCGTTATCATTAATAGAATTATAATTATATCATTTCATTTGCATAATTCAGGAATTATACTATATAGTCCACTATGTGAAAACGCTTTCAGCAGTAGGAGAGCTGTGTGGGCGTGTGGTTGTGGCTTTGTAAGTGTGTGTGTGCGTGTGGGGGGGGGGGGGGGAGGGGGTGCGCACATTGGTGTGTGAGGGGGAAGTGGGTGCATGCAAAAGGAAAGATCCCCTCTTCGGTGAATTTGAATCAATTTAATCAAATACCGGAAAATGGTATTTTCTTGGGATTGGGAATAATCTATTCCGTTTATGAGCATGCGTCTATGAACTGAAAGAAATTGTTTGCAAACATTATATACCTCGGGGAGGTTTATTAGTGAGCACGAGGGATAGGAAAGGTAGCCAGGAAGGGGGATCCCAAACTTCGCTTATTGCGGCAATTCATGCTATGTATATACATCAACATTAAATAGATGTGGCTTTGCCTTTAAGTCATATAATAGTCCAGTCAATATAGGGTTTGACCCACCACTAATTGCAACACTGCATATTCCACTGAAATGCTTTCCAGGAAGGTCCCATTAACAACATACTAAAAGTCCCAAAAAAATCCAAGCAGTGGAAATTTATGAAATTTGCATATTATGCAAATTACCCATAAAAAGTTAGAAAAATAAGGAAAATAGTCCACAAATTACAAATTAAGTGTCAAAAACATTTTTATTTGAGCGAAAATAAACTGTATTCAATGTTTTTAATCAAAAGTGCAAACAAATCTACCTCATTTGCATAATATGCAAATAAGCATCCTTATATGGAAAAAATCGCAAGATATTGTGATTTTTCTCACATTGACCGCCTGAAAATGTCATTAATGTTCATTAATTTACATGCTGCTATTACTAAGGACGTTAAGCTTAGTGTTTGTAATGTAATTTGCATATTATGCAAATAAGTATCTAACATGCTATAAATATTCAAGAAAACGCACTGGTGATACATTCCTCAAAAATTGCAAGTAGATTATCTATTGAAATTGGAATATGGCAATGCCTTATATGAAATTTTCCTAAACACCATATTAAAAGTCCTAAAATAGACAAGCATAGGAAATTCACAAAATTTGCATTTTATGCAAATTAACCATTATAAGTTGCAAATAAGGAAAATAATCCAAATATTGGAAATCAAGTGCAGAAAACAACATAAATTGAACGGAAGCTCATGATAAGTTTTACAAATATATTTATTCTTTCAATAAAACAAAATCGTAAATAAATCTACCTCATTTGCATATTTACACTCACAATTCACACAAGCACAAGAAACTAAGGTGTGCCATTGGTTGTGGTTTTAATCTCATACATATTACATAATACATTATGTGAATAGGCTTAATAATCTTGACGATTACAACATGAATAACTTGGTTGTGGGATGATTTTATACTAACATAATTTGAATACATAATATTACGATTCTTAAATCTGTAGATCTCCATCCTAAGTTCAATGTTATAACTTCATAAAATGGGTATACCACTTAAAGAGGACGGCTTCAGCATAACTACTTGGAAGGACCCGGGTATATTTTATCCGATAATTCAATCACAATTTACTAAAGCGTCCGCCCCGCGTCCGCACATCCCTACCTGGGGTACATAATGACGCCACCAATTCCTCTCTGCATAGGGTGCCCACCTCTACAGACGAGGAAACATTCAAAGGGCACAACATTTATAAACACTGCCCGAACAAAATCCCTCTCCACATGATAGGGTGTGAACCTATATGGACGAGGAAACAATCAAGGGCACAACGTGAAATAAATGGGCATAATTAAGACGCAATGGCCAATACATCCGATCTCAAATTATTGAAAACAATACACCTTCCTACTGAGCTTTACATGCTGAAGCCGGCCAAAGTTACGTAAGATAGGCACAGGGGCTCAAAAATTGTACAATTTACCTAACGAAAGATGTGCAATGTATGTTCAGATAGAACAGACATACCAACATCATAAACCAACTGCTGAAATCATTCTAGCAATATATATCTAAGTTTACATTAATTGTATAAGTTTACATTATATAACTATATCCGTGGGATCGATGGTCCCCTTGAACTTGAACACGTACCCTAAATGACCGGGCAGGGGCAATATAAATGCACCCCTGCTCGAGTGCAAAGTGCTGCGAACCTCAGGTAAGGGTGAAAACCTCAATGGTCGAAGGAGGAGAAAAGCCACTTACTGCCAAGCAAAGCTTCGACAACTAAACAATACTAACAGTCTGAGGCACCAGCAAATTGCACAGACATGATAGCTTATTTGAATGTTCTCCATGGGTATTCAATTTGAGGGCGTAGCGCCCTTAAGACTATAAATAAATCTACAGACAATATAACTTTTCCGCCAATTCACTACCAGACCCGTGATTATGTAATTTAATTATGATAACGTATCCCTGATAGCAGAAACTGGTAAAAATGACGTCATAATTACGTCAGTTTAACGACGAGTGTCACGTCATTTTGACGTCGTAACATGACGTCTTATTGACGGGATCTTGCACCCGCGAATAACGTCATTATGACGTCGTATATTGACGTCATTATGACGTCTCCAAGATTGACTACGACGTCTTAATGACGTCTTTGCAACGTTTTTACAACGTTTTCCTGACCAGTATCAAGGGTCAGCTTGACGTCGTGTATTGACGTGATTATGACGTCTTCGAGAGTCGACTACGACGTCGTAATGACGTCCGTGCAACCTATTCCTGACCGGTTTTAGACGTCATATTGATGTAATTATGACGTCTTTAAAAGTCAACTACGACGTCTTAATGACAACTTTGCAACCTATTCCTGACCAGTTTCAGACGTCATATTGCTGTAATTATGACGTCTTTATAAGTCAACTACGACGTCTGAATGACGACTTTGAAACATATTGCTGACTAGTAATAGACGTCATATTGACGTCGCATATTGAAATGAATATGACGTCTTTTGGAGTCAACTATGATATTTTAACGTATTCTGACGTGATGACATAAACATTTAAATTAAATTCTACATGTAATGTACACACACCACTTCAAAGACCTTGTCATTGAGGATTATCTATTGTTGGTGAATACTGAGGTGGTCTGACAATGTCCAGCATTCCCAGTAACAATATAATGATCCTCCATGCCAGGCCCTTGCATAACTTGACTCAGTCTCAAGAACATGACCCCCCCCCCCCAGAAAAAGAATATACACCTGTATACAAAAATGGAAAACAAAATCAAATACGTGTACGCATTTCAATTAGGAAATCATGACAAATATTCTATTAATAAATAAAAGTTGCATAACATGATATTACCAGCAAAAAAAGGAAAAGAAAAAGTTTAAAAACTCTCAATAGATTTAAAAAAAAAAACTTTTCTATGAAAATGCAGTATTAGGGTCAAAGGAATGAAATAATTACAATGTTTGTTATACCAATACATAAATACACATTAATACATAACAGAGGCATTATAAATAATAATGATCTCCAAGAATATAGCTTTTTTGTTGAAATTGTAATTAAATATACCTTCAACTTTAGAGATCTATGTAATGTAGGTAAAAATATACTATATGTAAAAAAAAAATACCTGAGTTGCATTGATTTCAGGATTTATGGAAGCTTGCATTTGGGTTTAAGAATCATACATGTACATTAATTATTATGAAAAGTTTGTGATTGTATTACATTATCACTTAGGGGTAAATGACAGTAGTTGCAGCAAACAATTATTTCTTGAGAAAGTCTTTTAAATTAAGGTTACCGGTAATTGTCAAAATATTGTACATGATCTAGATCTTGTACATTAATGTAAACTTGTATCTTTGTAAAATCATGAATTTTGAACTTAAAGAGAAATGCCAGTAGTTGCAGTAAACACTGATTTCATGAGAAAGTCTGTAAAACCAGGCTTAATTGTCAGTATATCATCGAGGATCTAGATCTGGTACAGTTACATAAACTGAACTTTGTGAAATCTTGAAATCTACGCTGAGAAGGTTCAAACTGAAGATCACCAACACAGATAGGCACACGTGGGACAGTGTATTATTATTTCTGGAATAAAGACCCGACGGAAGTGACCGAATCCGCGCTTATTTTGCTTTTTTCCCAGCAATTACACAATTTCTTCCAGAATCCTTTGGCACATATTTTTTATTCATACAGACACTTGGGTGGTCATTATATTAGATTCTGTAAAAAGTCATTTTGAGATCGTTACCAGAACTGGAATTTATCTTTAAAATCAATAATTCTGATGATCACTAACACAGAAAAACATATGTGAGACAGGACAGTGTAATATAATTGATTCGAAAAATACCTGACATTTGATAGATTTACATGCTTATTTTGCTCATTTCTCAGCAATTACGCATTTTATTCTCGAGCTATATTTGGATTCTGTTTGAACTCATTTTAAGATTGTTACTACAACTGGTAATTTATCTTTAAAGGGGTACTGTATATCCGGGCTCAACATAATTATATATATGATAAATAAAGTAATATTTACCATGCAAAATAGTGAAAATTTTATCAAAATCAGATAAAAAATAATTACAAAAATATTGGTAATTAACACATGTATGCAAGTAGATAAGTTTATGATATCATGCCCACATTTTTATTGTTCTGTTACCAGATGAAATAATAATCATTTCATGTGTGTACTAAGTATGTCTTCCAATCCCATGTAGCAAAAGAACTTCCAGCAATAATCAATACAGGTAAGTCACATCAATGCAGTTTACAATCCAATTTAAATACACAATTCTATATACAAAATAATAAGTTGGGGATACATGTACGTGTACGTCTGTATGACATCATCAGCAGGCTACTTGCATATTATATGCTTAGAGGTCTTTCACCAAAATAATGCAGAGCTTAGAATGTCATACATTACTTTATTATCCCTTGTCCTATTCTGATGAATTTTTCAGTTTTGTTAAAAAGTAATCAAAGGCCATATCCATGGTTACCCTTATGCTTGACCTCAATGCTTGTTCTCTTTTACACAACACATTATTTTGTGAGATACAAAGCACTTTGAGATGCCATCCTAGTCAGCAAATGAGATTTTAAGTAATTCAAATTACCAGGCAGTGACAGTGTTGTTCCAAGTCCAGAGCAAAGATGGTCAGGAATGTGGTAGGTCTTCTCAAATTATCTTGATCCAAGGTTGTTAAAAATTGGAGGAGAGGATGGAGCTAATTCCATGGCCTTGGAGCAGTAGTGGAGAAAGTTTCATCACCAGTAGCTAATTTGTAGGTGCATGGTAGACTAAGGATCACAAAAATAAAAAGGCAAGTGCGCCTAGAATGAAAATGACGCACAAGGCATTCCTTTTAATACATGTAATCTGGATCCCTGTCATTGACTTTGAAAATCAGTAGACGGACACTGATGTTCATGTACATCCTTTCCTTGACTTGCAGCCAGCAAAGTGGGTGTATGGAAAATGGCACAATAGATGCAGCATTTTGTACTATCTGCAGTCGGTCCAGATCGCCCTAATTCAAGCACGAAGAGCTACAATTATCCAGTTTAGATTGCGTTAAAACCACTGCTGTGTGGCAAGTAGGGGTATAAAAGGCACTTCCCATTGGCCGTTATTCTTCCAATCTGTTCGATGTTATACTGGTAGGGAGCAGGTTTCAATGGCGCTATGAAAGGTGTTACGAAACCAGATGACTGGGTGCAGATTCAGGACACCTTCCATTTCAACTTACAGCATCTGCAAAAATAACAGAAGAAGAGAAACATAAAAACCTTTCCTACATTAACTACTTAATATTCATTAGAAACTAAATGGTTTCAATATCAATTTGGAAACTTTTTAAAAAATTATAAAAAAACAATGTGGGGTGTGTTACATATTTTATACAGTACTTCAAATATTACATGTAAAGTCAAGTCGGGGGAGGGGTGGGGGGGGGGGGCTTGATGCCCTCAAGATCTGCACCTCCAAACCATCTCTGTATAGGGAAGGACATTTTAGAGTAAAACTCAAGACTCAAAACAAAAAATAAACTTTACACCTGCAATAGCCTACTGTACTTACTTACCTACTGCCTGATGCCGCCTGGCACGTAGGGCAACAACGAAGGACCTCCACTCCTGGCGGTCGGCGGTTCTGGGCCTTCTTCTGGAAACTCCCCCGGGCTAGGTCATATTCACCGACTTCATCTCCTCCTCAAGTGTGATGCCAGGACAAGTAATTTTGGTTCTCCCTCTCTTTCTCCTAAAATGTCATAAACAGATCTATTCATCAAAAATCTGACTCAAAATGGTGGGAAAATAATGAATTTAAGGCATTGGCAAGACTTCCATATTGAATATGCACCCCCACTGAAACTGAAAATAACAAGAGTGTCGCTAAGGCGAGCACATAGTAAGCCTGTCTGTAACGCGGAAAATGGAGCTATTGGTCAAGCAAGAAAAGTGGAAGATGGCGACTTCACCTTTGACCTTCTGACCTTAAATCAATAGGCTACCTTGGATCCATGCTAGTATTATACATACCAAATTATATGAGCCTAAGTTAAATTAAACTGAAGTTATCACGTTTACAAGGAAAAGTTAACGGACGGACAGACAGACGGATGGACACCGAGCGTGATACCATAATAAGTCCCGTCAAGACGGGTGTATAAAAACACGAAGATGGATCAGAATAACATATCATCATCATCATCATCATCCGTTTAAGTACAGTCCAGTACAGCCCAATATAGAACATATATGATGGGGGAGTGGAAATACATACTAAAATATGGCTTTATTCCGTCAAATTTCGAGCATGTATATAGTGTGTAATTGTCCATAGACATCGGTTTATTTAGTCAGTAAAGGGTGTGAGTCAAGTCTAGTCGAACTATCGGCTGATACCCTTTCAGTATCAGCGCTTCTCGCTAGCATAGCAGGAACAGGTGACTTGACTACAGATAAAACGAGGTGAGTTCAAGTCCCAACTAAGGTGCCAACACAACGCCACGGTACAAAAAAAATTATACATGTAGAAAAATCTGAACGAACCAGAATTTTCAACAACCTTTTGTTATTTTTGGTCTTGTTGGTGGGGGGGGGGGGGGTGCATTGGATATGGAACTCTTTCCAGGGCATTTCATGTGATGGCCTCAAAATGCAGCCTCGGTGCTACCTCGAGCTAAGTTCGTACAGGCTCCACTCCACTTCACTACCGCTACTACTACACTCCACCTGGCCTAGGTGGTGAAGTGGAGCCTGCACGAACTTCGCTCTAGGTACCTCCATGACCTCAGAGTCAGAGCTTGCTTTCTTATCGAAATATTCACATCGCGTGTGTAATAGGCCTGTGTAAAGACTAAAGTGAATGAATGCGCAGACATCACACATCGGGCACTAATAGTATACCCAGTTGTTGTGTGTCCGGACGATCAATTTTAGAAAGTCATTTGGAAAAAATTACAAACGAAGTTTCATCAATTTTTAGTACAAAATGTTAGGAAATATTATAAAGAACAAAATAGAAGATGATTACAAGTATCAAAATCATATTTTTAGTGTAATCCAAAGACAAAAAAGAAGGCTTCAAAAAGATAAACTGTCCGGACACCCGACCCCCCATCCAACCACTAATCATTTTGTTCAATCTGAAATTTAAAATGACCATGACTGGCTGAGATTTTTTCCAAGAAAATCAATCATTTCTCTCATTTTTATGAGAATTTTTGCACACTTACTCATAAGAATACAAGGAACATCATCAATTGAAAGATTTTGTAAAATAAAAGGAAATTCACGTTAAATCTTAACTCAAATCGTTAGGTGTGCAGACTTGGGGTTGGCGATCACCAGCCGGCCGCCAGTGCAGTGGTCCACAGCAGCGAGCGGGTGCTCGGGCCGGGGCGAGCGCCCGGTACTGTGATGGGATTGCCAGTGTCATGTCATTTTCAGTGACGAAGCTAGCTGCAAGCGCAAGCCGCGGCATTTAACAAAATACGAAAAGAAAATAATAGAAAATGGTTATCTAACTTACTGTTTAGCCTACTGCAAATGTCTTCGAGGTCGTTGTCCATATCTGACCCGTATTCTTTATAAGAATTATTAACGAATAACGGCCTTCTTCGTCGCACTTCTCGTTCGAGCTCAGTAAACTGCAACGCAACGGAATTCTTTTCAAATGTTGGCGGTAAGTGCGCATGCACAAGCCTGTCGCCGCGCCGCCCCCCCCCCCGGCGAATTTTTATAGGGGGTGAGCTGAGCTGAGGGGGGTCTAACACCGAGTAAGAAAAATGTTTAAAAATAGATACAAACTTCTTGGGCATAAAAAGCTTCTTCTTCTTATTGTTTGGTTATGGTTGGCAACCAGTCATAATGATATATTGTTGCCACTGCTTTTGGAGCTTTTTTTAAAGATTATTAATTCCTTTTTTTTGCATGTATGTACCGTACTACTTTACTTTATTTTCTTTTTCCTTTTCCTTTTCTAAATAGAAAAGAGCCTTGCTAACATGGCAAGGTTGAAAAAATAGCAAATAGCAAACAATATGCGCTTTGAAAATAAAATTGTAAATTTCTTGTTGATTGGCAAATAATTGATGTCATAAACACGTCATAATTTGGTCAAATGAAAACGCAAATTTCCTCGTCGTTGATTGGTAAATAAATGATGTCATAATCACGTCATAATGTGGTCATATAAAAATTCAAATTTACTTGTCGTAGATTGGTCAGTAAATGACGTCATAATCACGTCATAATCTGGTCCTACAAAATGCAAAATAAAGTTGTCGTCCAAAGTTGTCAAAATGACGTCGTAACGACGTTATACAAATAACTTATGACGAGATTTACTAGTTTCCGACGAGAAAATGACGTCATCACGACCGTGTCTGCTATCAGGGATGACAGGTGGTCTAAGAGGGGAGGAGGAGGGAATTAAAATTGGGATGATTCACACATAACAAGTGTTCTCAACGAAACCACAACTCAAAACGATTATATTCTCTCAGTAACTCATGCTGAATGCAAGTAAAGGCTTCTTTCCCACGCCTCTGATGCGCGGTAACTTCCCGAGGAATTCTGTTTTGTAAACATCGCGGCAGTACAAACAGGCGGCCGCTTTATATGGAGCGCCGCTAATCCTACTCGCGGCAGCTTTGTGAGCGGTTTCGTTTGATCTAGGTGACCGCAAGTACTTATCACAGCCGCAATAAGAACTGCCGCTCCGCGCAACTACCGCGCGACAAAATGTGCAAATTGCGACTGTAAATCATTTGAGCGATTAAACACCGCTAAAATTTATTACACTCACAATTCACACAAGCACAAGAAACTAAGGTGTGCCATTGGTTGTGGTTTTAATCTCATACATATTACATAATACATTATGTGAATAGGCTTAATAATCTTGACGATTACAACATGAATAACTTGGTTGTGGGATGATTTTATACTAACATAATTTGAATACATAATATTACGATTCTTAAATCTGTAGATCTCCATCCTAAGTTCAATGTTATAACTTCATAAAATGGGTATACCACTTAAAGAGGACGGCTTCAGCATAACTACTTGGAAGGACCCGGGTATATTTTATCTGATAATTCAATCACAATTTACTAAAGCGTCCGCCCCGCGTCCGCACATCCCTACCCGGGGTGCATAATGACGCCACCAATTCCTCTCTGCATAGGGTGCCCACCTCTACAGACGAGGAAACATTCAAAGGGCACAACATTTATAAACACTGCCCGAACAAAATCCCTCTCCACATGATAGGGTGTGAACCTATATGGACGAGGAAACAATCAAGGGCACAACATGAAATAAATGGGCATAATTAAGACGCAATGGCCAATACATCCGATCTCAAATTATTGAAAACAATACACCTTCCTACTGAGCTTTACATGCTGAAGCCGGCCAAAGTTACGTAAGATAGGCACAGGGGCTCAAAAATTGTACAATTTACCGCCACACGGGCAATGCCCGCCGCCACTGTGCATATCGCTTCGTCGCTCACATATTATTGTCTGCGAATCCCGTGAAGCTCGTTATTTCCCATGCCAGATGAAATGGGCTTCAGTATGTTTCTACCATAATATATACAGAATGAAAGAAAGGAATAAACCTTTCGTGTATTCGTGTATTGAAGACGAATACCTGGTTGAGACGCATGCAGTAAGACAAGCCTAAGGATCTACCAACTAACATCTTAGCTGGATACAAACAACATTCTATATGTGTGCGAGAGAAAACTGAATAAACAGATCCAACAAAATATCATGATGAAAGTTGGAAGAATTATTCATAGTTTCTTCACTAGCATTGAAAGAAAGAAAAGAAAAAAAAATTAAAGTATATTTCATGTTAATCTATGTATGTATATATAATAAATGATAAAAATATATAACAATCAAAGAACTGCACATGTAGCATTAAGAAAAACAACTAAACCAGAATAACCACCTAAACGTTGACTATATAAATAACGTCCATAAGGACATTACGTACGTAGGCTAATTGGCTTAACCATGCAGGCGTATCGTATGCTTAATTACGCCAATTTCAACTCTTTAAAGTAACTTTACATTGCAAAACATAAGGAATTAGAAGTACCTTTTTTTTTTTTTTTTTTTTTTTTTTTTTTTTAGTCGCATCTCATTCTACGGTTTGTAAACAAAACTATAGCTCAATGTTCAACCCTTGGCATCGATATTAGAAACAAAACTAATCAATAATAAACGTAAATATTACGAATGATAAAAATAATAAAAGCCAAAAGCCTACAGGATGTCCCGGAAACGATACGCTTTAATAGCTTTCCAACCAAATTTGGGGGAAAGGCTAGCAATATTCAGCTTAACTGCCACTGTGTCGTTCCGACGTGCCCAATAATAATCCGGACCTTTCGTTGGAGAACGCGAACGCTACTTTACGACGTAAGTTGATTTTGGAAGAGACTTTTGGGTCCGTCGTCATGGTCGTAGAACTCTAACCTTTCCTGAGGTGGCAAATATCCGTCTAAGAGAGTGTAAGTAGCTGAAAGATCTACCCAAACCATGGATTTAGTTCTCTCAGTTATACGTCGTTGCATAGAAGCATAGCAAAGTGTAGTTGTTGAACCTTCTGAGCTGCAGCATGATATCGAACCACCATTTCTAATCGATGAGGGCCTTTTGCCAATTAAGGGACAGCCCCTTATATCGATAGTATCGCCAAGGTATATGCCAGAGCTTGGGAAGGGCCGATGATCGTCATACATACGCCGTGGGTGTTTCTTAATATCATTCTTCTTACATTGCTGCACCTCGTTCGTCCTCAGGTCATTGGAATAGGCCGTTTTCGCCATCGACAAACCGCCCCATCACTGGCATGGCAGCTGGCAAACCTCCAACTCGATGGACCATTCCGCTGAACCGGGCAACCCCCTCAGCCTGCATAATGTGCTCTTCTCCGCTTGCCGGGTATGTTTCATTGAATCCCGGTGAATCAGACAGTAAAGGCTGCAAAAATAAAAAGAAGCGTTTGGCAGAATCTTGCATCCATTACAGGAACACGTAAATCCTAATCACCCAGACATATCGCAATGCATAAAATTTGAGTAATGAATATCTGCCTCCGATTGAAAAAGACTTAATGTACAACTTACAAGTTATGTTTTCCCAATATTCTGAGATAGTAATCATGTAACTATTCATACTAGCCTATTCGGAATATGAAATCATCCAGAAGTAATAATTGAAAGATTTCCCGTATTAGCAAAACAAACGTGCCCGTAGGGACCTCTTGAGCTACGTACAGTCAACTCACCAAAATGAATGAAAACAATTTACAGCCATTACACTACTTTCCACTTTTCAATAGAGGGCGCTATTTATTAAGCTAATTTTGACCGATGCGTAATAAAAACATTAGAATTATGGGAGATGATACCATAAGCAAACCCTGAAAATATGAGACCAAATTGAATGAAAAAGAGGAATTAAGTATGGCAAGTTTGCATTTTGCAACTTTTCAATAGAGGGCGCTATTCATTAAGGTGATGGTCACTGATGCGAAAAACCCGTTTGAATTGTGAGGGATGATACCCTAGGCAAACCCTGAAAATATGAGACCAAAATAATTAAAAACAAGTTATGGCCATTTTACTATTTTCAACTTTTCAATAGAGGGCACTCTTTCTAGAAATAATGGTCACTGATGCGTAACAAACCAGTGAATTATGAAGGATGTAGTCATAATTAGTAAGCTCAGAAAATATGAGACCAAAATGGATGAAAACGAGGAAGTTATGGCAAGTTGCCCTTTTTCAATAGAGGGTGCTATTTAGTAAGGTCTTGTTCACTGATGCGTAAAAACCGTTCGATTTATGATGGGTGATACCATAGGCAAACTCTGCAAATATGAGACCGGAATAATTGAAACAAGGAAGTTATGGCCACTTTAGTATTTTCGACTTTTAAATCGAGGGTGCTAGATCTTAACTTAATGATCACTGATGCGAGCTAAAATGTTGAGGGATGGCATGATTAGTAAACCCTGAAAATATAAAACGAAAATGCAAACAAACTTAAGTTATGGCCATTTTACAAATTTAATATTTAGCATCTTTATAAATATGAAGTTTTTGAACGTATGCTATATTCGATTTGAATTTGGGTGAAGAAGACGGCATTTTGAAGGGCAAGTCATATTTTTTTTTTCTTTTTTTAAAGAGCAACTCGACAGCAGTTATTAGAAGTCTGAAGTACCGTACGCAGGATAATCTATACATTTTCAGACGACGGACTGAGGCGCCGCTCTGGGCGGCGGTATATCGGCGGTCAACCTAAAATAATAAAATTACATGTAGATCCAACTCATGAATACCATACTCACAGGATGCTTGCATATCCTAGCCTTGGTCTCTCGTGGATCTACCAAGGAACCATGGTCCATTGCATTCGAGGGTCCGTTTAAGATCAACTCCGTCAGTCAAGCTCATTAACGACTAAAAACCCTCTAGTCCTGAACATGATCACTTGGACAAAAGAAGTTACATTTTCAGGTCTAATTGCCAACCGACTACAATTATATGAACTCCACGCACAAACTGCAATCAAGTTCTGCGGCCCCGACTTTTTCCACGAATACCGACTCGCCACCTTCATTCCTTTATAACCACATGGAGCATGCCAAATATTTCCTATAGTATCTGGCCAGTATATGTTTGTAGTTAGGTAGGAATCTTTTGTCTATAATCTGCGAGGCAAAACTCGATATCCTTGCTTAGTCGGTCACCAGTTCGTATAAATCCACCAAGTACATCATAAATACGAGAAATTTGGATTTCTCCTTGGTTTCCACTAAACAGCTCAAATCAGGCTCCCCAACGAGTATTGCTGAAACCAGTTCATTTACGAAATTTCAACTTGAGACCCAGAAGCAGGTTAAACCGATGTAACATATGCAAAAGGTTTGAAATTCAATTTGATTTGAATCGAAGCAGGGGCCGCCGCAATACTATTAATCCTATTGCTGTTGATATTAGTTCCAATATCGAGTCCGAGATGGAATTAAAATTGGGATGATTCACACATAACAAGTGTTCTCAACGAAACCACAACTCAAAATGATTATATTCTCTCAGTAACTCATGCTGAATGCAAGTAAAGGCTTCTTTCCCACGCCTCTGATGCGCGGTAACTTCCCGAGGAATTCTGTTTTGTAAACATCGCGGCAGTACAAACAGGCGGCCGCTTTATATGGAGCGCCGCTGATCCTACTCGCGGCAGCTTTGTGAGCGGTTTCGTTTGATCTAGGTGACCGCAAGTACTTATCACAGCCGCAATAAGAACTGCCGCTCCGCGCAACTACCGCGCGACAAAATGTGCAAATTGCGACTGTAAATCATTTGAGCGATTAAACACCGCTAAAATTTAATATGAGCATCCTTATATGGAAAAAAATCAAGAAATTTGTTTTTTTCTCACACAAACAGTTATGAAAACATCTCAGTCTAGATCAATATGATGTGATCACTAAGAATGCCCAATACATTACTAATCAGCTTCATATCTGAAGTGTGATTTACATATTATGCAAATAAGCATCCGGCATGTTATAAATATTCAAAGAAACTCGTGATACCTTCCTCTAAAATTCCATGTAGATTATGTGTAACCATGATGACCATCCCTACACTTCTTGCTTGGTTGATATTGACTTTTTTTCGTGAGCAGTTGACCCCGGGGCAGTTACTCCATTCATATTGTGCAATGATGAGTCAGTTCTACATGGGTACCACTGCTTGAATGCTTCGTATTTCCACCCAAGTCTTGCTCTCCTCTTGACTTGGTAGAGTCTTTGCTGTTCTTGCTATTATAGTTCACGCTAGCAAGCTCCTGGATTGTCAAGTGATCAGCACAATATGTCACACCCAGTACAAATAAAAGCCCGTTAGATTCGAATATTTGGTCCTTGTAGCACACCACTTGTCTTGATGGTGAGTACTTGCTTGGATCAAGAGATCTCTGGGCATTGTTAATAAGAGTACCAATGAGCATTTGCCCATACGAGCGACATAAAAGTCATTCATAAAGTCATGATAAAGACTTAAAGTGTATATAGATATCTCTCTCAGATACAGGATTCGTAATTAGACGTTCTTGCTGAATCCAGTTGCTGCTTCAAGATGAAGCATCCATTTTCTGTTCTTTCCTCTTTGATAAATCTCCTAAGGATGGCAACTATCTCCAAATATTGTAGTTATAGTTTCTAAGCAAATCGTATGCAAATAATACAATTTTCCTGATATTTATGGCAAATAGAAATTCCTCAGTGAGACAATGAACAACTAAGTAGACTTTAACAGATGAAGGACTAAGCCAGAATATTGCCTTTCCAGCAGGAGGACACATATCATAATGGAATACCCTTACATCTCCATCAAATACCATCCAACATTGTGTACCCATTCCAGGATTTATTTGCCACAATGTGTTACTCATGGGTATATGTGAGGATATACAGAAGAATAAACCTTTCAGTAATTATGGTACGACTAATAAGGATGTTCTCCTGGAGGAATGCTGACTTCATTAGTGTCATGCAGATGTACTTTGGACAATCATACAATTCTCTGTACTGAAACCGACAAGTCGAGCATGGGAGATTGAATGCCAATCAAGAGGACTTTGACAAGAACCAAAACGTTACCCATGTCTTCTTCCGACACAAGTTGCCTCAATGAGACACTGGACATAAGTTGTGTCGGAAGAAGACAAAGAGTTTTATAGGAAGGCTAGGAAAGCTTGCGCATGTTAGAGCTAAAAAGCATCAGTAAGGTAAAGCTCAGAATTGCTACAATGCATTGAAGAGGACCATAAAAGGGTTTGCAGACAAGCCTATAATTTGTTGACTGGATTGACAATGATCCAGGCTGTAACAATTAGCATGTTGGGAGCCTTTGATATCATGTGCTATGACTACATTGGAATATTATTATTAAAGGAAGGCAAAAGATTTTTGTCTTAGTATTTACCACTGATCATGATGATGATGACGCTAGCTGCTCTACACGTCCTCGGACCCAGTCCTGACCCAGACATAGCCAGATAACATAATGTTTAGTCAAACAGGTGTAGCCAAACTACTGAAGAAATTGATAAAGAAAACAACCTGCATGTAGCTACTAGGCCAGATGGAATCTCTGCTACACTTCTTAATGAGACTACTCATCAGATCTTACCTGCCATAAGCTTGCTTTTCCTGGCCTCCCTCTTTAAACGGTGAAATTTCAAGAAAGTCTTTGTCGTTCCCATCGATACAAGAAAGGGTTGTCAACTCTTCCAAACTACACACCAATTAAAATAATGTGCTTTGTTCTTGCCAATCCCATCATCTTGTCAGACTAACAACATGGATTTAGGAAGCGAAGAACATAATTATTTCCAGTATTTTTCCTTCAACATGTTCAATATATATTATATTAGGATAAATTTGCATGCTTAGTGAAAGCAGCATATTAATTTGAACTGAAATGTTTTCCCTGCAATCAATGTGAGAATTTTTTTTTGACATTTTCCACTTATTTGCATAATATGCTAATGAGGCAGATTTGCTAGTTTTTTTAAAATAAAAACATTGAACTTATTTATTCATCATGAACTTTTGTTCAAATTACTTGTTGTGGACATTTAATTTGTAATCTTGGGATTATTTTCCTCATTTTCTATTTTTAATGGCTAATTTGCATAATATGCAAATTAATGTTCAGGAATTGGGATGAATTCAATTCAATTCAATTCAATTCAATTTATTTACACTCTCAATAAAAACATGAACAACATACATAAGGTACATAAGTAAAACATTGTGACAACATACAAAAAACATATTTATGAGAATGAGGGGCCAACAAAAAAGAGCAGATAGCCTTATTGAGCGTTGACCCAACAACTATAAGACAAAATCAATAAATATTACAAAAAAAAGATAACATAAATGAAAACATATATTAACACATACATTCAAAATATATAGCGTAGTTATACAAGCAAATTAAGAATACAAACTTAAAAGATGTAATTTATAATAACGTTTGAAAGAATTGAGGGTTCGGCATGTTTTAATAGAATGTGGTAAATTATTCCAAAGAATAGGTCCTTGAAAATAAATTGAGTTATGAGAAACTGAGGTACGTACTCGTGGTAAATGATAATTAAATAGACTGCGGGTATTGTGTTGATGAATCGAAAAATTAAGGCAAAATTTAGACATAATGGAATCAGGAATAAGTGATTTAGAACAAAGATACATAAATATTGCGATGTTAAACCTATTTAAATCAGACAAAGTAAGTAAATGAAGATCATGAAAAAGTGGCAAGGTATGGGCATTATAAGGGCTATTACAAATTATACTCACTGCCTTTTTCTGAAGTATATATAATCTGTTTATAAAACAATCAGCGGAGTTAGACCAAACAATATTGCAGTAATTAATATGTGAGAAAATTAAAGCATAATATAACATAATCAAAATATATTGCGGAAAATGTTTTAATCTATATAAAATACCAACACCTTTAGAAACACGATTGCAAACGCCACCAATGTGTTCATGCCACGAGAGTTTATCATCTATATAAACTCCTAAAAATTTAAAAAATGAAACGCATTGTATAGTTGAATTGTTGAATCTTATTTCCACTCTATCTTTCTCAATTTTTTTCTTTGTAAATATCATAAATTTTGTCTTAGTTATGTTTAAAACTAATCGATTGTTAATCAACCAGTTATTTAGTTTTTCTAATTCATTATTAAAATTATCCTGCAAAGAAACAATATTGTGATGAGACATGAATACACTGGTGTCGTCAGCATATAAAATGAAATGTAATAGTTTAGATGAATTGCAAACATCATTAATATATAACAAAAAAAGTAAGGGGCCTAGAATAGATCCTTGGGGTACTCCGCATCGAATCGGTTTCAAACATGAATTATTATTACAAATTGATACAAACTGAAAACGATGTGATAAATAATTATTAAATAGTTCCCAGAGTAAACCGCGAATTCCATAAGCATATAGTTTTTTCATTAAAATATTATGGTCTAACGTATCGAAAGCCTTGCTTAAATCGAGAAATAAACCAATCATATATTTTTTGGAATCAATAGAATCAGAAACTTTATGAATAAAATCAAGAAGAGCCATCGATGCGGAGTAATCCTTACGGAAGCCATACTGACCATTGTGTAAAATATTAGAAGAAGTGAGAAATTGGTATAGTCTTTTATATAGACATCGTTCAAAAATCTTAGAAAACAAAGGAAGAACTGAAATTGGACGATAATTTGAGACGTCATCTTCACGACCATTTTTAAAAACAGGAATGACCTTTGCTATTTTGAGCTTATCTGGAAAGAGACCTTTGGATATAGACAAATTAAAAATTGAACAAAGAGGTGAACAAATGATTGGAATTATTTTCTTAACAACATTAACATCAATTTCATCATACCCTGCACTCGTTCCGTTTTTAAAAGAAGATACAATATTTAATATTTCATTACAAGTTATTGGAGTAAAATAAGCAGAACGGATATTCCATGAAAAGTCTGGCTGTTGATAATTACCAGAATAATGTTCAGTATTAGTAAGATTATAACCGATATCAACAAAATAGTTATTAAAAATATCACACATCAGCTTTATCAGTAATAATTGAGTTGTTAACATTTAAGTTTGATATATTAGAATATTTTTTACTAGATCGAGATCCGAGAGCTTGATTTACAATTTTCCATGTCACTTTTATATTATTCTTGTTACTGTTGAATTTATTTTTGTAGTAAGCATATTTTTTCTTTTTCATTTCATTTGTGACCATGTTCCTATATTCCTTATAAACCTTTTTTCTATAATCGGTTGGATTCTTTAAATATTTTCTATAGGCTTTCCACTTTTTCTTTATCTTTTTAATAAACTCTTTGTCAATCCATGGTTTAGAAAAAGATTTATTTTTAATACGTACTTTATGCAAAGGAAAACATTTATTGTATATTTCTAGAAATTTATCTATAAAAGAATTGTAAGCAAGATTTGGGTCTTTCTCATCTAAGTTCCAGGATATTTGCTCTAAACATTGATAAAACTTGCTAATACTAACTTCATTTATCGTCCTTTTCAAAATATCATTTGTCTTACCCTTAAAAATCAGATTATGACATATACAGAATATAGGAAGATGGTCACTAATGTCATCTAATATTACTCCACTCGACAGTTTTGTTAAATCATTTGTAAAAATGTTGTCAATTAATGTTGCCGAATGTGAACTTACACGAGTGGGATAATGTATCAATGGAAATAAGGAATTTGTCATCAAAATGTCTAAGAACTTATTAACATGTTGAGATTCTCATGCTTAGTGATAGTAGCATGTAAATGTTAACATTAATAAATGTTTTCAAGCAGTCTATATGAGAAAAATCACAATATCTTGACATTTTTTCCATATAAGGATGCTTATTTGCATATTATGCAAATGAGGTAGATTTTCTTTGCACTTTTGATTAAAATCATTGAATTCTGTTAATTATCATGAACTTTCATTCAAATTAAATTGTTTTGGACACTTAATTTGTAATCTTTGGACTATTTTCCCTTCTTTCTCTAACCTTTTATGGCTAATTTGCATAATATGCAAATTTCATAAATTTCAACGGCTTGGATTTTTGGGACTTTTAGTATGTTGTTTAGGGGACCTTCCTGGAAAGCATTTCAGTGGAACATCCAGTGTTGCAATTAGTGGTGGTTTATCAGTCTCTTATATACCCAGTGCAGACAGGCGAGATCTACTTCATTGTCAGGGTTGATGGTCCCTAGATCTGTCATCTCCTGGAACAATGTTTTGTATTTAGAAGAGACTTGAATAATAATAATAGCCAATTTTTATATAGCGCTTTTCCCAGAATGGCTCAAAGCGCGTTACAGCTTATTATTACCCCGGTCATTGGATTAATTTCAATCCCGCACGAAAAGTGCACAATTTCCACTCCCTAGGAAGCATTCCTTGCATTCATCGCAGCCTCATTATGGCGCTGGCAAATTCAAACATACAATATCTTTCGCATCCTACCGGATACCGATTTAGCACCTAGGTCGAGAGTGGCAAAGTGTGGATTAACGCCTTGCCAAAGGACGCTAGACCGCGGTGGGATTCGAACACACGACCCTCTGTTTACAAGGCGAGAGTCAGAACCACTACACCACGGCTCTTCGACTTCCACTTTCTCATTGACGTCCCTCCAAAGTCTCTCAATCCGCTCACTGTGGACAGAGCTTCCCACAATTACATGTGGGCCGTTTTTCTCCTCCATCATTCCCCATACATCTTGATTTTCACCTCCATGGTCTGTGCGGATCTTAAGTGGCCACTGAAATTCGTTTACAGCTGGCTGGAACTGGCTCGATACAGTTACTGCCCTGTTGTTGTCACTTACTTTCAAAAACGTGATAAGCCTAGTAAATCCATCAATGGCACCATGGATAACAAACTTCAATTTGATGAGCTGGTGATTTCCAAAATGGTATGCGTTTGCCTCCTCTCGATACCTTCAGGGTCAACCTCCCTGATGATATTCCTAACACGATCCCGTTGGACAAATATTCCTCTCTGGCGCAGATGACCAGTCACCATGACTTCTCCAGACTTTGGATGACTTTCTTTAATGGCCATTATTGCTGCGGTCAGCTCCTCTTCACTGATGTCATCGTGCCTCTGGTATATATGTTCTCTCTGTGGATCTGCCTGTAAATTTGCTGTCGAATGAGTGCATACTGTCTGGCAATGGCAGCAACAGGAATTCGGACTTCTAATAGTTCTCGCAATCTATCAGTGTCCATCTATTAACAAATAAACAAACAGATACATGTATTAGGAATGGGATTAGGAACAATTTATTTTCTAGAGGCATGACAAAACAAATTTACAAATGTACACATAACTATTTTGGTTCTAGATGATGCATTTGATCAAATAGATCAAAAGATGATAATCATATCTGTCCAGATAACAAAGACTATAGTAATGTATAGTGAAACTTATTTGATATCGGATGGAAGTTAAATGGATTTTACATTCAACAGAACTGTTTTAACAGGCAGCATAAATGAGAATGTTAATGGGTCAATAAGTGTAAAATTATAATAATAATAAACATTTAATTTGTAAAGTGCAACTTTTATATGGATATATATTTTTATATTAAAAAAAATAAAATGTTTTTGAAATAAATGAAATATCAAAGTGAAACATTGTCAAACTTAAAAATTTGATGAAACATCTCGGCATCATACCGGCATCTCTCCCATCTCATTTCAAGTTCGCATCAATCACATCAAGACAAGGAACAAGAACAAGATCTATTAACTCAATAACTTGTTCCTCCAATTATATCTCCAAATCAGTAATATGAGAATCCATAATGTAATTATAAAAAATTTCCCGCCGATTTTGTGATTATTTTGATGGAAAAACTGTTCATGTGAGATTATTAGCACCATTGAGAATCTGCTTCGATCCTGTTTCCATTGCGAGGACAGAATCAGCGTTTTCAAACGTCGATTCATAACACCGATCGTAAACGTGGTTCTGGGAGTGCTGTTTATGCTTAACTTTTCAGAGGCGAAATCACGATCTCCAGCTGGCTTCGCATCGTAATTTTCGTTGAGCAGAAAAGCGAGGTCAAATTGGGCGCGCCCTTTTTCGAAAGTTTTTTTTTCCGAGTGTTGTTATGGGGAAGGTACGTCGACTGTTATATAAACATCGAACAATTTCCGATATTTTAGTCATTGCATGGAGCTTCTTGATATAGCCATATAATTTTCACCATGATGAGGATAATAGTAAGATAAAATAAAGAATATTAAGTACACAGAATAATAAAATATCTATTAGTTTATGCTACTTGGGCACCTGGCGTTGTCTCCTCATTATAACTCATGTTCCGGGGGGTAAATAAAAAATAAAAAATAAAATATTGGAAGAGTAATACTAGTAATAGTACTACACATGCAAAACAAGGGAGATGAGAGGAGTCCATGGAGGTAACATGCGACTGTTTGCCTGTGGATTTTCATCTCACCGGAAGCATGAACCAAATGACGTCATTTAAACACGTTTACGATCGTGGTTCTGTTTGTGACTTCCCCAGAAAGCCTGATTCTGGTCAAACGACGTTTACAAACGCACCATTTTGTGAGTTTACGATCGGCGTTTTGAAACAGCGTTTAAATGAAAGTAAGCATGGACGCAACCGTGTTTTGGACTAATCACGTTTGGAAACGCTGATTCTGGCCTGAAAAGTGGAAGCATAAACACGGCCCAAGTCCTACATGCCTAGCTAACTAAGGGTGTGTTTATGCTTCCATTGCGAGGACAGAATCAGCGTTTTCAAACGTCGATTCAAAACGCCGATCGTAAACGTGGTTCTGGGAGTGCTGTTTATGCTTACTTTTCAGAGGCGAAATCACGATCTCCAGCTGGCTTCGCATCGTAATTTTCGATGAGCAGTAAAGCGATGTCAAATTGGGCGCGCCCTTTTTCAATTTTTTTTTTCCGAGTGTTGTTATGGGGAAGGTACGTCGACTGTTATATAAACATCGAACAATTTCCGATATTTTAGTCATTGCATGGAGCTTCTTGATATAGCCATATAATTTCCACCATGGTGAGGATTATAGTAAGAAAAAATAAAGAATATTAACTATACAAAATAATAAAATATCTATTTGTTTATGCTACTGGGGCATCTGGCGATGTCTCCTCATTATAACTCATGTTCCAGGGGTTTTTATTGGTATAAATCCCTCAACGTTCATCGTGATGACAAATTGGAAGAGTAATACTAGTAATAGTACTACACATGCAAAACAAGGGAGATGAGAGGTAATTCCGTGGAGGTAACATGCGACAATGAAGCAATGCGACTGTATTTGCCCGCGGATTTTCATCTCACCGGAAGCATGTACCAAATGACGTCATTTAAACACGTTTACGATCGTGGTTCTAAGGCCGTTTTTATGCTTCCACTTTTCAGGCCAGAATCAGCGTTTCCAAACGTGATTAGTCCAAAACACGGTTGCGTCCATGCTTACTTTCATTTAAACGCTGTTTCAAAACGCCGATCGTAAACTCACAAAAAGGTGCGTTTGTAAACGTCGTTTGACCAGAATCAGGCTTTCTGGGGACGTATAAACAGAACCACGATCGTAAACGTGTTTAAATGACGTCATTTGGTACATGCTTCCGGTGAGATGAAAATCCGCGGGCAAATACAGTCGCATTGCTCCATGGTCGCATGTTACCTCCACGGAATTACCTCTCATCTCCCTTGTTTTACATGTGTAGTACTATTACTATTATTACTCTTCCAATTTGTCATCGCGATGAACGTTGAGGGATTAACACACACAAAAAAACCTGGAACACGAGTTAAAATGAGGAGACATCGCCAGATGCCCCAGTAGCATAAACAAATAGATATTTTATTGTTTTGTATACTTAATATTCTTTATTTTTTTCTTACTATTATCTTCACCATGGTGGAAATTATATGGCTATATCAAGAACCTCCATGCAGTGACTAAAATATCGGAAATTGTTCGATGTTTATATAACAGTCACCATGGTGGAAATTATATGGCTATATCAAGAACCTCCATGCAGTGACTAAAATATCGGAAATTGTTCGATGTTTATATAACAGTCGACGTACCTTCCCCATAACAACACTAGGAAAAAAAGCCTTTCGAAAAAGGGCGCGCCCAATAAGCCAGTTTGTAGTTCCACTCTGCGCATGATCAGAGGAAGGTCATTTGTACTAAAGTGACATGGTGGTTTAAAATTTAATGAGATAAGCATCAACTTTGATGTCTTGATTATTCATATATTCTTTTGAATTGTGTTTTTCATTAACATCCACAAAAAACAACAATGCGTCCACGAACGACTGGTATTTCACAGTTTGCCAGTACATTGTACATGCTATAATATGCATTCAAAGTAGAAATGCAACAAATATTGTTCATTGGTGTGCTATTCTAGTCACCAGGGGTCCGTTTCATAAAGCTGTTCGTAAGTTAAGAGCGACTTTAAGAACGACTGGTGATCTTACGGGCTAAACCATCGCCAATGAACATTTTGGTATATACTCTACCTACCACAAGAAATGATCACCAGTCGTTCTTAAAGTCGCTCTTAACTTTAATACGAACAGCTTTATGAAACACCCAGCTGGTCTATTCAATTTCTTCATCCTGCTATGTAAGGCATGCTTACGTAATATCTTGTTTTGAAATCTGCCTATCGCAATGAAAGAAATGAAAGGTCATTTGACCAAAATTGTCCATGAAGTAACTACGAACTGGTCTATTTCACCTCGCTATCCTGCTCGACGAAAATTACGATGCGAAGCCAGCTGGAGATCGTGATTTCGCCTCTGAAAAGTTAGCATAAACATCACTCCCAGACCCACGTTTACGATCGGCGTTTTGAATCGACGTTTGAAAACGCTGATTATGTCCTCGCAATGGAAGCATAAACACACCCAGTAGCCTGCCACACACTGGCAGGAGGCCAGTTCATTTGCAATGTACTGTGTTGGGAGTAAGAAAAACACTGTAGAACTTGCAAAAGTTTTCAGTAAATTCTATTTTTTTCTCTGCTTTGTCGTGCATCTGTTGGTTATTTGATGAAAATTTGTCACTTTTATAATCAAGTATATTTTGTTCAATATTCTGAAATACGGAACAAATAGGCATCCCGGGAAGGGTTTGTCGGAACGCCGGGACAAAGGAGCAAATACGGGACGTCTGGTCACCCTGATATGACCTGAAATTCACACAGGATGTACAGTGATTACTCTTATGTCCAAGTTTTATGAACTCGACCAATACACTTTCAAAGATATGATGTTAATTCAACAGATACCCCCAATTGACCAAAGTTCATTGACCCTAAATGACCTTTGACCTTGGTCGTGTGACGCGAAACTCAAGCAGGATGTTCAATAATACTTAATTAACCTTATGTCCAGGTTTCATGAACTAGGTCCATATATTTTCTAAGTTATGATGACATTTAAAAAACTTAACCTTAGGTTAAGATTTTGACGTTGATTCCCCCAACATGGTCTAAGTTCATTGAACCTAAACGACCTTGGTCATGTGACCTGAAATGCAGGCAAAATGTTCAGTAATACTTGATTAACCTTATGACCAAGTTTCATGAACTAGGTCCACATACTTTCTAAGTTATGCTGTCATTTCAAAAACTTAATCTTAGGTTAAGATTTGGTGTTGACGCCGCTGCCACCGCCGTCGGAAAAGTGGCGCCTATAGTCTCACTCTGCTATGTAGGTGAGACAAAGATCATTGTGTCCGAAACCGCATTTACTCACGCTCTGTAACATGCAGAGTTGGCGTTTTTTTTTTTTTTTAAATCTAAATCTGATTTGTTTAAACAAAGCGCAAACACCAAAAATTAAAACCCTTTACACTGACATCTATTACAAAAGCTTATATTTCACTACTTAAATTATTCTAAACTGTCTAGTTCATAATTAAATCCAGTCAAAACAGAATTCCTAGAAATTAAGATTATGACATTTTCTACTGTGTCTGCATACTCGGGTGTAAATATATGGAGGGCTGCTACTGACTGTTCAATCTAAGTGGAGGAATTGTCTTGGTACATGTAGGGGTAATGTGGCAAGTTGATTTGAATGAGTTCGTTTCCAAATAATTGAATACTAATACTAGTATTTGGCAGTTCATAGCAGCTTTGCTAAACATACGAAGACATGTTCTCCTTTTGTATTCATTTAAATACATGTAAAAGAATAAAATGTTAAAACATGGGTGCAATGGGTTACTAGGGACGGTTACACTTCGTTTAATTCCAAGTTACTAATTCCGAAGGTTCTTTATTCCAAAATACGTAAATTGCCTATACCTCAATGTTCGTTAATCCGAAAAAGAAATAGGGTTCATTAATCCGAACATTTGTGGCATTATTGCGAAGGTTAGTTATTCCGAAGGTTCGATAATCCGATAATGAAATAAGGTTCGTAGTTCAGTCAGTCTGCAAGCCCCTGTGTTAATGAGCAAATGAGCAAGATTTATCCAAGTCCTCTCGTGGCTGAATTCATGTCCCTGCAAAATCTCGTGAATTGTGAGACTTTCTTTCTCTCCTTGGGTAATATTGATTATTTTTGTACCATGGGAAACAGTAAATGTTACTCTTTTATATTGGTTATATCTTTTGAATAAAATATTTTGATAAATAAGTGAATTTTTGACCTTAAAAGATGCCTCAAACAGAATGTTGTTCCTCTGTTTTCACTTGCAAATTGTGCAACATCATGTGTTTTAGGCACAAACATTATTTATATCATCAGAAAGCTCAAACTCTTACTCTTGCTTTCTTACAATGTCACTCTTGATATGTGGCATCTTTTAGATGGGTCAGCAGCCATCTTTTTCCACCAAAATGCAAGACGAGATTTCTGAAACTTCTGAGTAGCATAAAATCCGGAGTTCTGATTGGCTGAATACTGTTTTCAAAACAATCAGGCGCGGGTAATTTGAAGAGATTACCACATGGTGAGTGTGACCTTGCAGAGGCCCAGTGTGGGGAACATTGGAATTTGCGTGGGTGTGTGGTCTCTATGACCAATCAGAGCGCAGTATTCTTATTTTGAGCTGCTAAATGTACTTGGCCTATAAAAAGCTGGCTGGTGACCCACCTAAAATAAATCTTCTTATAAAAATGATATCATATTAAAGCTTAGATCTTCAGCTTTATCATAATTTAAAAATCATTTGTGCTCAAACAGAAATTAAGTTTGAAAACAACAACTTTTGTTGCATGAAAATAATTATTTTGTTTCATGTTTTATATCAAATGTTCCCCCTATATTACAAAATTATTCTAAAAATCCAAACACATGAACTGAAAGAATGATTTTTTTTAAACAAAGATACCAAAAACATGAAATTTGGTCAATATTTAGAGCAGCAATGGTCGAATAAAAAGAGGTGTTTTGGTCCGCACCAAGCTCATTAACAATGCAAAAACCCTCTAGTCATGAATATCACTTGGATAAAAGAAGATACTATTTTAGGGCTTGCCGACTGACTGAGTTCCGAAGGTTCGTTAATCCGAACACGAAATAAGGTTCTTTATTCCGAGAATTCGTTAATCCAAAAAAATGTAAACCAGGAAAGCAGAGGAAGGGCAAGTGTCGTGTTGGTGTGGGGGGGGGGGGGGGGACACTGTTGCTGTTTCATAGCGCGCTAAAATGATAAGAATGTGGGTAACGGTATTCTGCAAACGTTCTGATCTTTCACAATATTTATGATAGCTAGAGGTTTATCACATCTCACAATGTCCGCGTTCTTTCTTGCTCTAAATCGATAGCCACTGGTAGTAAATTACAAGTATACTTTCCACCCAGGGGCGGATCCAGGATTTTTCAAAGGGGGTGGGCACATTATCCCCAAGGAAAAATTTGACAAGCAAAAAAAAAAAGGGTTTCAACCAAATCCAAGAAAAAAATAGACAAGCTAAAAAAGAGGTCTTGAGTCCAGTTTCGAAAGGGGGGAACACTTCTGTTTTAACGGCATTTTTACATAACAAATTTTAATTGTGCCTTTCAGAGGGGGGGGGGGGGCACAGGCCCGTTGTGCCCCCCCTGAATCCGCAAGTGTTTCCACCCTTTCTTTCATTCATCCTTTATCTTGTCTGTCTCTTTTTCAATCCTTATTTTTCTTTCATTCCTATTTTTCTTTATTTTCTCTGTTTCTTCCTTTCTGTCTGTCTTTTTTCATTCTTCATTGATATCTTCTGTTTTGTTCTTTTCATTTATTCGTTATTTTCTTCTGCTCCCACTCATTTATACTACATCTCTCTTCCATTTTTATTTTCCCTTTTGGTTTGATTCTTTCATCCAAACTTTCTTCTTTAGTCTTTGCTTTATTCCTTTCCCTTTTCTCTTTTCTTTCTTTCATTCTTTAATTTCCTTTTTTCTTTCTTCCTTCATTTTATCTCTTGTAATCATTTCACCACCCCAAATCTACAGTACATCTAAAAAATATGCACACTATTGGGGGTATTTCTTAAATACATATGGAAAGCCAATGATATAAACTTTTAAATGACACCAAAATCTTAGAAAACTCTTCATGCTTGAGTGAGCACAACACACTTATGGGTATGAAAATTAGGTTGGGCAGGAATTAGCCTTCATTTTTTTAAAAAGTTTTTGAGAGGCAAGATCTTTGAATCTTTCAAAGTTGAGTGTTGTGATAAAAATTAGGTTGTTTAAGAAACCATCATGAATTAGAAAATTGAAATATAATGAATAAGTGAACATGATTTGCATTTTTAGGGCAGCATTTTAATTTTATTATGTGGATCTCAGCAGTGTGTTCATGGGAGTCAGAGAATAGGCGGTACGATAAGATTTAAGTTGGTGAAGTAGGTTGTTGGATAAGCGTCTACAGAACGTTTAGCCCCCCAACTCCCGCTCTCCCCTCCCCTCCTGTTGAAATTGAGACTGATTGTCATTACAAGTACGCATGAAGTCCAGAGTGGACTGTCGATTTCATAATAAATTCTGAAAACAATCAGGCATCATCTTTTACTTATCAATAATTTAATCATCAATTTTATTAGTAAATCAACTCAGTCAATGTGATCTATCAAACATTCAACTTTTTCATTAGATTATTTAATCATAATAATCAGTCAATTCCTCTGTAATCATTCACTGAACAGGGTTAGGGTTAGGGAAACCCTGACCCATCATTGGTCACTTGGCAGTTAAGTTTTGAATATCATCCAGGAAGTGAGACAGAGACAGAGAGAGGAAGTGGGGGAACATGATTTGTAATTTGTAAAAGAACACAATGAAGAGGAATGCCATTTTAATCAACTATTACCCTATCTTGACCCTTTGCTTGCGACAGGCACATTCACATTACTGTTACTTTCACAAACGCACTGCTGAGGTCCACAAGATAAAGTTAGAATGCTACACTAAGAAATACAATTCCTGTTCACTCATGCATTAAACTTCAAGTTAGTAACTCATGAAATTTGATTGAGAAACCAAAACTGATCTCAAATGATTACTGATTTAGCATAACACCCTTAACTTTACATTTATCCAAAGGATTAACCTAAAAAAAAAATGAAAGGCCTACATGAACATGTATTCCTGCAAAGCCTAGCCAAGCTTAATCTTGCAGGAAGGGAGAAGTGGGGGGGGGGGGGGTAGAGAAGAAAAGGGGGTGGTTAAATGTGCTGTTGACCTTTATCCCATCAACCTACATGTACTTCATCCCATCCACTCAATTCCTGTCTCGATCATCCCTATTTTCCTGAATCTCATGAACAAACTGTGGAGATCCAAATTAAAAAGTTAAAATGCTGCACAAAAAAAGGAATACATGTTCAAACATGCATTGAATTTTAATCTAAGAACACATGATATTTGCTCAAACAGCAAACTGATCACGATTGATCGTTAATCTATCACAGATCACTCAACTTTGCAAGTTCCAAAGGACTCGCCTCTAAAAATCTGAAAGAAATCGAAAGGGAAATTCTTGCCCAGCCGAATTTTCATACCCTTCATTTAAGTGTGAAGTGTTGCGAAGCATGACTAGTTTTCCATCTTTTAGGTGTCGTATGAAAGTTGACTATATTGGCTTTTAATATATTGAAAACTTTTCTCCCTAAGATTTAACGTGAATTTCTTTTTAGTTCACAAAATCTTTCAGTTGATCATGTTCCTCACATCATTATTAGTTAGTACGTGTGCCAAATATATCTGAATTAACTTGAAAGAAATAGATCTAGATCTATATGATTTTCTTGGAAAAACAAAACAACTCACACGTATTGCGAGGTTAGTATTAGTACACTGTAAACCTTGGGCAGTCATTTTCAGATTTAAAAAAAATGGTGTCCCATGTCTGTGCACCAATTCATCAGCTATTCATCATGTAACTTGGCTCTTTAGTAAATTTGATTCTTTAAATTATTTTTTCTAAATTAAAGATAGAGATTGAAAATCTACAATTGTCTTGCCATATTACTTTCCACCAATAGAGGGCTTACACAAAAATATGCCCCAAATTCAAGTTTTCGAGCGCTCTGGTGAATACAAAAATTATCCCCATATGTTACTAATGAAAAATAAATTGAAACTGTATGGAAATTAGTATTTTTGGTCACAAAAGTGATATTTTAATAATTTTTAAAATTGTGTGCTGTGTACAGCATTGGCATACCATAGTCCTACCTGTAGATTCCCCACAGGCAGGATGGTAATGAACCCTTGCCTTTGGTGGCATTTTGAGGCAGTAAAAATAAATGCCCAAATTTCATTATTTTCCACCATTGTGAGTCGGATTGTGTAATTAATATCTGTCAATGCATTTCTTAGAAGTGATGTGTAAAATTTGTGTTCGTTGGGGACCACCGTGACCCACTCACACACGTATTGCGATGTATTACTAACCTCGCACCATGAACAGTACTGTACTTTAGCAGTGGATTTCTAAAGCCCCAGTCACATATAGACACGGATCAACACGGCAATGCCGGCATGATCCGGGGAGGTCCGGGATCGTTTTGCCCCGGATTGAGCGTTGATGACTGTAAACACGGCATCTACACGGCATCTTCACACGGATCTACACGGATCATGCCGGCAGAGCACGTCGTCAACACGGACCAACACGTCAGCAACACGGACCTACACGTCAGCAACACGGACCAACACGTCAGCTACACGGACCAACACGTCAACAACACGGACCAACACGTCAGCTACAAGGACCAACACGGATCAACACGTCAGCAACACGGACCTACACGTCACCAACACGGACCAACACGTCAGCTACACGGACCAACACGTCAGCTCAAGGACCAACACGGCAGCTATATTGACCAGCACGGCAAATGAAAATCTGCTCACAATAATGAGCTGATATTTATTTATTAATTTTTTTCCTCATCCTTGTCGCAACATTATATTATGTTGTTTTTAATAAAGGTATCAAAACTTAAAACTTCCTTAACCAGTAAAAACGCTGTTTTTTTTATACAACACAGTTAACTGTTTTAACAGTAGTTGTTAAGTACTTTAACTCTTGAACGACAAATTTAATTTCAATTTGATTTGATATCACTTTATTGAAATCACAATAAAAGAAAGAAATTTACAAAGTCAATAGAAAACATAAAAAAAAAATAAGCCCAGGTCATCACGCATAACTGTCGATGCAGGGCAGTAGTCTAAAACTTAATGTACAATTTTGATGTAACAGGTACATAACATTTATTTTAAGAAAATGAAATGTGAAATAATAATAACAGACAAAGTTGGGGTAAATATTTAAAAAATAAAAAAAAAAGAGAAAAAGAATTATTCATACATGCACTAAGTTTACAAATATTAGGTTGGGGCAAATCTCCAAAGCGTAAGAAAATATCCGGAATCGTTTAATCATCCATGTAATCATAAATAAATTAAGCATGTTTGTGTCAACTGTTTAACAACTCCTGAAAGGTTCATAAAGTAAATAGCGTTGTAAAGATTTGATAGGAAACAAGAACACGGACTGCCAAGGATACTCCAGGCAGCCACACGGACCTACACGGCAGCTACACGGACCTACACGGCAGCCACAAGGACCTACACGGCAGCTACACGGACCATCCCGGATGGCTTTGCCAACCCGGCAGTCCACGGATGACGCCGGATGTTTTTGACAGTCAAAAACTGCCGTGTTGGCTTCCCGGACGTTCAAGGACCAACACGGACCTCCAAGGATGCCCAAGGCGCCAACACGGATCTCTCCCCGGACCACCCCGGATCAGATCCGGGATGGTCCGGGGTGGTCCGGGGTCTATATGTGACTGGGGCTTTAGTCAATAAGTGAGTCGCGCATGCTGCAATCCCACTTCTGGTGTCCACAACACACGACCTCTATGGTTTGATTTTTCTGTGCGAGGCAGCATGTAATGAGCCCTTGAATGACCGTGACCATCATACCCATGTCTGCCTGACATGCTGCACGAATGAGTCCTCGGGGTCCCATTCATGAAGAAAGTTGTCAGCACTGTCATGTCACTGACAAGTTGTCTTTCTACGACAGTGACCATGCATAGCAACAGTCAGAGGCCAGCGATACTAGCCAATCAAAACCAAGCATTTCACTGAAATAGTCAGCACCGACCATTTAGTCAGTGCTGACAACTTTGATGAAATACCCCCCTGCCTGGGATCCGGGCCGCAAAATGGCCCGGAGCTCCCTGGGTTAATGTCAAGTATTAGTATGTCGAACTGACACTACCGTACCATACTTACCGCGTGCGTACTGCCTTGGGCCGGCTGGGTACTTGGCTTACTCTGTCTAACGTAGCACGAAATTCCAGAAACACGATTAAGTTTAATAGTTAATACCAAGTCGTAATTCTATGACCGCTCCAGCGTACGTGAGTCAGCTCCACCAGATATTTAACGTCGCAAATAAGAGGATGGTGGGATCGAAAATCGGGCAATCGTAAGCTAAAGTGACCAGATGCTGCGCAGCGTAATCAGATGGAAATCGTGCAGAGAATATCGGAGAAGCGTATGCAAACACGTACAGGAGCAGAGGTGGGCCTGGGGGGGGGGGGGGGCAAAACGGCTTGAGCAAGGCAGCCAATCAGCGACCTTCTTACAACCCATACTTGACAGAAGCGACACAAAATTTATTTCGTCGACGGAATTTTTTATATGGTACAAAATTAATTCCATTATGTCACGAAATAACAAATCTTCTCGACGAAATTAATTTCGTTTGACACAAAATAAATTTTGTGTACAAAATCACACTGCATCATGCCGAAATGACTATCGTTTCAGTAAAAAAAAATGTGTCTACGGAATGGCTTGAATTGAACGGAATTTTCCATATGACGTCTTGATGCGCAATGTCTTACACAAAATTACATTTCGTTTCAGCAAAGTTGATTTTGTATCGTACGGAATGAATTTGTGGACGCAATTACATTTCGTCTTGACGAAATTGATTTTGTATGATACGAAATTAATTTTGTGGACACAATTAGATTTCGTCTCGACGAAATTAATTTTGTATGGTACAAAATGGATTTTGTGGGCGCAATTACATTTCGTCTCGGCGATATTGATTTTGTATGGAACAAAAAGAATTTTGTGGACGCAATTACCGTCGTCTCGACGAAATTGATTTTGTATGGCACGAAATGAATTTTGTAGACGCAATTAGATTTCGTCTCAACGAAATTGATTTTGGATGGTATGAAATTAATTTTGTGGACGCATTTACAATACGTCTCGACGAAATTGATTTCGTGTGACAAAAAATAGATTTCGTATACGAAATAAAACTGCACTTTGACGAAATGATTTTCGTCTGAATAATTTTTTTTTGTTTACGGAATAGCGTGAATTGGACGGAATTCACAGTCGGATACTTGGTGCACCATTTCGTTTCATCTAAATTTATTTCGTTAGTACGAAATAAATTTTGTGGACGCAAATACAGTTCGTCTCGACGAAATTGATTTCATGTGACAAAACATAAATTTCGTATACGTAATAAAACAGCGTCATGACGAAATGATTTTCGTCTGAATTAAAACATATTTTGTGTACGGAATGGCGTGATTTGGACGGAAAATACTGGCGGACACTTGGCAGAGGCCCTGAAGGAGGTCCAGGGGCACTGGCGTAAATCCCGGGGGGGGGGGATGGGGGGATATATCCCCCCCACTTTTCGAGGAGGGGGGATGGCCTGTACAAACATCCCCCCACTTTTTACGAAAGAAATAAAAAAAAATCACAAGAGATAATTGTTTTATTGGTGAAAATTCTTCCTAAAATACCGCTTAACAAATAAAACAATATTATTGAATCATAAAATGCAAATAAAGAGCCAGTTCACCATTTCCAAACGAAATACTTATGTCCTTATTATAACATTGAAGAGAAATCCCCGTTTCTTCCAATTCATCAATGTTGGGGTCTTTGGGAAGGGATTAAGATGGAATGTCAATTTTTTTTCAATGTTATCTCTAATAAAACAATTAAACCATCATGGGGTGAAAAGATAATAATATTGGAGGGGTATTTGCCATATGGACATACAGTGGCGTAACTACGGGGGGGGGGGGGGGCATGGGGGGCACATGCTCCCCCCCATCGGCTGACCAAAACAAAAACGGGGAAATGGGGAAAAATAGAAAAGAGGGAGAAAGGAAGAGAAACGTAGTGGGAAAGAAGAAAATATTATTCATTATAATGTTGTATTATAATTATGTTATGTTACATTACATAAGAAATATTTTTATCATAACTTCATGAAACATAATTTGCCCAGGGCCTACGTCTTTATAGTTCCTGGTGCTCGCATTGTCTGTTCAACGAGATATATAATCCTGTTGTACTAAAACATCCCGTTTTCAAGTCAATATAAACTAAATATATTTCCTAGCACTTGAGTTATCATTGTTTTATGTAGTGACATGAGCTTCTTTTACATGATTAAAAAGGTGATTGCCCAATGTTAAGGTCTTCGTATATATAAAAACATTTCCTTCCGTGATTACGTTCGCATTAGTGGATTGGTGAGATATGTCTGCTCTTCATGAATTCCTAAAATCAGTCCTTGAAATGTCCCTTCTTCTGATCTGAATATCAAAAATTTTCAGCTCGCGCTTCACGCTCGCATCATTTGGTTAATGAAATACGTATGGTCCTTGTTAATTCCTACAAAGAAACCTTAGAATGCCCCACTTCAGGTCTTAATTATCTAAATTATCTAAATTTTCAGCTCGCGCTTCACGCTCGCAATATTTGATTAGTGAGATGCGTATGATAATCATGATTGCAATGAGTACAAAAAGTGTTTCATGTGTTCAGATGTAATTCTAATAAAATCAGCAAGCGCTTGGCACTTACATTAGATGACTATGGTGAGATATGCATACTCTTAATGGATTCCTAAAATATATTCCTTAAAATCTCGCTGTTTGGGGTCAAAATATACGAAAATTTCAGCTCGCGCTTCGCGCTCGCATTGTTTAGCGAGACAGGTACCTATCATGATTACACAAATTTGATTATAATGTCCCTTCTTAGGTGTGAATATAAAAAATTCAGCTCGCGCTTCGCGCTCGCATTATTTGATCAGTGAGATACATATCCGTTCAATGACATTGTCCTTAAAATGTCTCTATTAGGTCAGAATAACTAGCAACCGAGCGCGCTTCGTACGCTCACTCAGTGATTCGAAAATTTTGCTGGTGCCCCCACAATGCCGTGACCCACGGTATGCCACTGTGGACATATCAATTACAATTCCTTGCATATCTAAAAACATGATAACAAAAAAAAAAGCCAAAATATTTCAGTCATCCCCCCCACCCCTCAACACGGATTTACGCCAGTGTCCAGGGGTATCGTCCCTGAAGCTCCTGGATTTCAGCAACTTTAATAGCTAATAAAAAATAATTTAAAATTAAAATTACTGTATTGAATTTTGCAAAATCTTTTGAAATGTAGTTTATTTTGATGAAACTGGCTTTTGCATTTATGTCAGTTTCCCATTTCCTTTTTCTATGAAAATGAGTCTATTTTTTGTCAATTTGAAAGTAAAAATATGGGGTCCGTCTTACAAAGAGTTGCGATTGATCCGATCAATCGCAACTATGCAAAGCCAGCAAAGTCAACATATCTACATATGAATGTATATCCATAAAGTCATTGATTTATCGACAATTTTGTGAGATTTCCTTTGTTTACAAAGGACATTTTGCAAATTTCCTATAGAAAAAAATTATGACACTGATGGATTTCCATAGAGTTACGACTGATTGGATCAATCGTAACTCCTTGTAAGACGGGGCCCTGGACGATCCAGATAAAATCTGTCGAGTTTGCTGGTCTACAATATGAGTTCGTGGAGCGGGGGTAATGTGGGTGTGGTTGCAACCTTTTGAGACAATCGGGAGGCCCCCCCCCCCTTTCACAAGTCAACAGATTAACGTGGGCCCTCCCCGCCCCCTAAGGGTGCGTTAGTTTGATTCCCCCTTACTCAAACCATCTTTTCTTGAAAAGCATGTACCCCCCAACCCAAACAGGTACTCTCAATAGGATGCAGCCACCCCACTCCACTGCCGCTCCGAGAAGGCAGACTGTCGCTACAAGCCTGAGCATGTATGAAAAATGAGCGAGATCTTTTATCTTTAGGTGGCTCTCAAATTGGGATTAAAATCAGATCACAGATATGCACTTTTATCTTAGTTCGTGCGTATATGGCGTCACTGGCTAATTTGATTAAAAAGGGAATATAATGAATTTTACAGCTTTGCTAAACTAAATGTAGATTGAATCTCAATGGGTCAATCAAATCAAATTTACACTATGAACTTTTTAAAATAAAAAACATGCCTGTTTTGGATGTTAAAAGATGGGAGTTGCTGCAAGTGCTACCCTGTTTGGTGCTCAACGATTAATATAAAGGGATATAGCCTCGTCAATCTGGCGCTGCACAGCGGCTGCCGGGCCCACGATCAATTGGCATGATTGGGCAAAGCAGGTTTTCGGACTATTTCATTTCATGTCTATTTCGAACAATAAATTATGGATTTTCATTTTTTTTCCATCATGACATGCGCACTAAATTGAAGCGCTCAGTTCTAAAATTTATGAAATTACATCAGATTTTGTGGGAGGACGGTGTGTGTGAATGTGTTTGTGTGTGCACGGTAAGGCTTCAGACCCTGCTTTCTGACGCCTGATTGTTTTCTCAATTTCATCTCGAACAATCTGCGGTTCGTGCGTAACAATCAAAGCTACCATACGTCGATTTGATACTACGCATGCTGAAACTGTGACGGTTTTTTGTCCAAATCCACGTCCGCGAAGATCAGTGGGAGCAACATCCAATCTGAATACTCCGAATTTGTTGTTTGATGTTATTTGCGCGGCAGCGTTGGAGTCGCGAAAACGGTCGAGGTGTTACATCATTCTAGAAATCGTTGGCCCGGGGCCGGCCCGATTCCAGGGTCAGCCTTAACGAGGATTAAAGGAACCAAAACCCAAGAAGAGAAGCAATCTTATTCATGTTATTAAGAGTAAAGTGAGAGGAACAATTTAGAAAGTTTCATCAAAATCGGTAATGAAATAAGCAAGTTATGGCCGACGTTTAAAAAGTCTTGTTGTACTTTCTATGGGGATCCTCAAATTGGCAAATGTGCTTCTAAACGGCTGAATTTGTGGACAACTCTCCGTTTGTTTTCAGATTTTCCTCAATATCTTTCAAATTTTATCTTGCCTCCTTCTGAGCACAACATATGTCTTGGGAAAATATAGTTCACACCACATATGTCAAGGTCAGGAGGAGATAATGTGATATATGTAAAATAAAGGGGAAAATCTGAAAATTTGTGTACAAAACAAATGGAGAGTTGGCCACAAAATCAGCCATTTTGAAGCACGTTTGCCAATTTGAGGATTCCCATAGAGAGTACAACAAGACTTTATAAACGTCCATAGCTTGCTTATTTTATAACCGATGTTGATTAAACTTTTTTAGATTGTTCCTCTCATTTTACTCTTTCCAATGAAATTGCCTCTTATCTTGGGCTTTTGTTTCCTTTAATTGGATAAGGTTCACAAACGGACGTGTTCCATAAATGCGCCTATTTACATCACAGCATTTTTCCTCCCCTCTTCGGATCGCGGACGGACGGGTCGAGCTAGAGAGGGAAAGAGCGGGACATTGGACCGAGTAGATTTTTTGTTTGTTTTATAACATTATTTTTTTAGTTTATTGTCTTCTATCAAACTGTATTTGTATTCGTATTCTTTTTATATAAAGTATGGTGTTATTACTGTGAAATTTATCCTGGATTAAGTCGATCTGTGAAGATTTTTTTTTCACTTTGTTCAACTGCATTATGGAATGTGGATGATAAACAAATCTCAATATAAATACTAAAATTTCACTTACTTCTTAAACAAGTTTATTGGAAAATAACTATCTTCATCGTATTTATTGGAAAATATCTTAATAAAGTTTTAAATACCGTATTTCGAAAGGAGTTCCTGTCATGATCTTTCAGTATGGTTTAATGCTATTTTTACATCTTATCAGGTCAATATGTAGCATTGGTTTGATCATTGACCATGTTGATTTTGTATATAATTTTGATCCATTGATTGTTCGCATGTACATGATGTAAATGATGCTCATGATTATCTAATTCTTCGTATGTATGCTACTGTATCAATAAATTGTACATATATTATATAAAAATATTCAGTTGGAGTTTGTTTAATTTTTATGCATTTATTGTGATTTTGTGGAATATTTTGGAAAATAAAGCACCCTGTGGAAGGGGGGAGTAAACGATCGAAACGGAAAAATTTAAATATTTTTTGTGTGTTGATAAGATACAAAAGAAAGACAGGGAAAGGAATCATCAGTTCGTTTAGTGGATAATCATCACGACTTGCATCGGCCAATAATGTGCAGTAAATGTTACTCAAGATATCAATTTTTATCTATTTAATTTTATTCGAATTTTCTTTGTAATTTACTTATACATATATATCAGAGTTACAGTATGGGATATAAATTCGTATATGTTTTATCCGCATAAATTCGTAATTCCGAAGCTTCGTTATTCCGAAGGTTCGTTAGTCCGAAAACGAAGTGAGGTTCGTAATTACGAAGGTTCATTAATCCGAAAACAAAACTGAGGTTCGTAATTCCGAAGGTTCGTTAGTCCGAAAACGAAATGAACAACGAACCTTATTTCGTTTCGGATTAACGAACCTTCGGAACAACGAACCTTATTTCGTTTTCGGATTATCGAACCTTCGGAATAACGCCACAAATGTTCGGATTAACGAACCCTTTTACGTTTTCGGATTAACGAACATCGAGGTAAAGGCAATTTACGTGTTTCGGAATTACGAACCTTCGGAATTACGAAGTGTAACCGTTTTATCGAGTGGGGGGGGGGGGGGGGGGCTCGAAAAGGCAAAAGCGGGGGGAAGAAATTAGAGGAGAAAAATATACAAAAGGGGACGAAAAGAAAGGGTACACTGTAAAAAATGAAGTGCTAATTTAGCACTTACAGTGCTTGCATAGTGACTGCACTACGAGTGCTGATTTTCTAGTTCAAATCTAAACTAGAAAATCAGCACTCGTAGTGCAGTCACTATATAAGCACTGTAAGTGCTAAATTAGCACATCATGTTTTACAGTGTAAAAGTCCGTCCCTCCGTCGGTTCTGTGACATCTGCGTAAGTGCATTATCATGTGATAAAATATCTTATTGTGGGGTCTATGTTTCACTGCATTCGTGTGTGCTCAAATATGAGGGCCTCACACTTAAGCATGCATTGATTTTTAAAAGTTCTGCCAAGACCTCTAAAAAAATTTGTATGCATTTGTGGGGTTGTAAATGAGATGATTGATTTTCGATGTTGCAATATAGAACAACATTAGAAAATACTAAAGAATGGGAGGGGAATAGAGCGATATAAAGGGTAGAAAAAAAGAAAAGAGATTTGACAGATATGAATTGATAAATAGAAGAGAATGGAAATTTCCTAAAGAAAGCCACAGTTTAAGAAAACTAAATATTGGTAAACATTTAGAAAGTAAAAACTAAAAAAGAACATTTTTGCATGATAACAGAATAATCATAAATCAAGTAGAGAATGGATTGAAGTAAAATGAGTGAATACAAATGAAATTAACGGCAGAATTGTGAGCATGATAACAAAAATGGAAAAAATATCTTTGAAGGGTTAAGGAATGATGTAAAACAGACATAGGCATAAGCAAAATAAGAGAAAATGCGACTAAATGGAAACGAAACACGGCAGAGAATGAAATGAAAATAGTGCGATAATCGCTAAAAAAGTTACATGGACATATAGTATTAATGAAGAAATAAAAACATTATGTATATATATATATATATATATATATATATGTATATATATATATGAATATAAATACATATATTTATACATACATGATAGGCATACATCGAGAAATAGGATGGAGAGAACAAAGCATATCACCGCAGAGGGCGGTCTTCAGTTTCTCAATTTGAAATGCGTTCAATTCTTACTATAATTTTGCTAATCTTGTGTGTCCTTCCGTTTGTTTGAAAGCGCTTTTCTCCGTGGTTTTCCACTAAATCGAGTTGGATTTTTTGTCTAAACATGGTTCAATTGTTCGCAGATTGTCATGAGGGGGTTATTTGTGGTATATAGGTCGCATTATTTAAAGGTTTTTAAAGCAATTTTTTGCATTTCTTTTTGCAGCCCTGAGTATAGCTTCGAAGTTCCCAGTCCCTTTTACCTCTCTCGGGTCAGCGAAATACAAAGCATGCATTTATGCAGTGTATCCACATGCATGCGGCCACACCACTGATCTCTCCACTAACTGGATATGCGGGGAGGGTCCTTTGTTTGAAGCCCGCGAGTTCTATTGTCCGCCATACCAGTTCCCCCAAAAGGAACGCGATCGCTCCACTAGCATGTGCATTGTGAGCGATACGCTAGCTATCTGCACACTGAAGCTCTCATTGCTTTTCATACAAAACTTCATATATTTAAGGTGCCAGAATTCGCAATTTTCTTGAAACCATGGTACTTTCCCAGTACATTTCGGAAACATAATTTTGAAGGGGTTGGTGTTTTCTCACCTAAGGAAGAATGGATGAAATCCTTGACTTGTCTAGGGGTATTTTGGAGGTTTGCCAAAATAATAACATCTTATAGGGCATAGATAGGGCGAGGACTTTCTAGGTTATGCAGGCTTATAACACTGGGCTTGAAACCCCCTTTTATTTAAGTCCACCCCCCAAAAAAAATCAAACAAGCATAACACCGAAAATCGCTTAAGTAAAACTTTAAAATATCATAACTTTCATATTTTACTTCTGATTTTGATTAAATTTTCAGCATATTGTTTGGTTTTTCTCTAAGTTGGCTCAGTCGGTAACGCGTCTGCCCGTCGAACCAAAGATCGTGGGTTCGAGTCCACCCCGGGCGGATGACTGAAGCCAGTGCGTTGTGTGTAAACGTCTCTCCCATGTTTCATAGATGCAGGCTATGTTACAATGGAAAACACTCCGTCCCTCGGATAGGACGTTAAATGGAGGCCCCGTGTAGAGGAGAGTCACCACCTTTGCACGTTAAGAACCCACTGCACTATTCGTATAAGAGTAGGGCGAAACCCCGGTGTAGTGGTCCACCTGCATTCCCCCAATCAGTTATATCGGGAGGAGAGACCTGCGGGTCATAGTGATTCAGTTCGCTTTTCGCCTCCCAGGCACAGGTGACGCCAAACAAATAATAATAATAATAATAATATTCAAATAATCTTTTCCATGAGGTGGACTCACCCTTTAAGAGTGTCTCTCTCTCTCTCTCCCTCCGTCAAATCGATCGACCCTCTTCAATTATCCTCTCCCCAGTTTGTTCATATAGGCAGCGGGGGGGGGGGGGGGGGGGGGGGGCCGGGGGGTCCTGTCCCCCCTAAATTTTAGGTTGGGGGACAGACCCCCAAAAATTTATGTTGATAACCTTTTTTGTTCTTTTTGCTTGTCAATTTTGTTTCCTGCATCCCCCCTAAATTCAGGTGGACCACCTAAAATTGTTGTGGTCCGCCCTAAAATTCTGGTTAACCTTTTTTTTGCTTGTCAGATTATTTCTTTTGTTTTGCATCCCTCCCTAAATTTGGGTTGATAACCTTTTTTTTTTGCTTGTCAGATCATTTTTCTTGCGTCACCCCCCTAAATTTTTGGTTGATAACCCCCCCTTTTTTTGCTCCACCGAGACATTTTTTTCTTTGAAGACATTCATCATCTCAAAATAAGTTCTGTGAAATTTCTGAAGTCTGTAAATCCGTCTCTGTAGCCTAATGTCTTTTTACGTACTTAAAAAAAAAGTTCTTGGGAAAAATAATTAGATCTATTGTTGACAGAGAAATATCACAAATTCACATGCCACAATTTACATTAGCCTCCTAAAGTCCTACCGTACATGTACCTCTAGCTTGTAAATTTTATTGTCCTTTCCAAGGAAATTAACACAAATAAAAGATGAAATAATTTTCAGAATACCTTGTAGATCTAGTCCTTGACCAA
The DNA here is from genome assembly GCF_037042905.1 of Lytechinus pictus. Classification (NCBI taxonomy): domain Eukaryota; kingdom Metazoa; phylum Echinodermata; class Echinoidea; order Temnopleuroida; family Toxopneustidae; genus Lytechinus; species Lytechinus pictus. The sequence goes on along the minus strand of NC_087255.1, from coordinate 1,462,468 downwards.
AAAATCAGTCTATTTCGGTCAGGATCTGTGCTTCGCAAAAAATCATTTTTTAACTCCTCCGAAACGGCAGATTTCCAGTCTTAACTTAACTTACGTAAAGTTTCAGAATACAGGCTACACGGTCAGTATTTTCGTGTCTCGTGATATTCTTCTGTCCAAACATGACTGATAAACTCATAAAACTTGGTGACAGTTATGAATATTAATAAACTGAATATTAATTTGAATCATGGTTTAGATTCATCACGCTTCCAGAGAAATCACAACAATCGATAACCCCCGGGCGATAACCCCCCTTGAGTTTTAAAGTTTTGGAAACTTGCTCTGGTAATTAACACACATGTATTTGAGCACATGTGACTACATAAAGTCTACAACTATGGAGTTCACCAGCTTGTCTTAGCTGTAAGAAGTAATCCCCTTTTCTCTGTTTCCACGGTCGTCCCGATTAGTGCAATCATACGCGGCACAGGACGGCATCTTTAACTTTGTATCAGGTATAAATTCACATTGAAAAGTGCTGTAATAAGAGTTGATCCGGTAAGTATAATTAAGAATTGACACTATTGCCGTGAACCAGACTCTACCTCGATTTTGGCTTTTTTGGGGGAACTCGGCGTGCGGAGGTACAAACTTTCGGTGCTTCAACACGGAATAGGCCAATCAGCGTTATTGTTCCCATCCAGATAAGGGAGAGATCAGTGGGCCACACGCGTGTGTTATCCAATACTAGGCCCCGCTGAGGATACCGCTAACGCGTCAATTGCACTGTGCAGCGGCAGTAATCGCAAGCGCGTAACATTTAACACAATTAAGCGATGTGTATTTCGGTATTTCTTGCGACGGTACATGTTGCAAATTTCATCACAAAGGTTTTATCTCTCGATTTCTTTGACATACAAACAATTCTCACTTAAGTTCACTGTCACCTGCTTGCCGATCAGGTGAGAATGAAGTGAGAATGTAGGCCTAGAATCTATGTCAACATCAGTGAAATCGGGAGATAAAACCTTCATGATGAATCTTTGAGAAAGTTACATTTTTTTTTATAATAAGGTTAATCCAATGACCTAGCTACCTGCCCAGTTTCATTAACACATCGCTTATATTTAATCCTATATTTCAACAGATAAAGTTACCTGGAACACATCGCCCCAAGGCCAAGCTGTGCCAGTGCTCTCTTGCACACGGTTCAGTGGTTAGTAATTTTGGCGTAAAACGTAAAATTTATTTTGAATGATTGATGCCGCAGTAAATCTTAACTCCAAAATGATGAAGTTGTTTGGTTGAGACAGACAATCAACTGAATGCTAAGTTCCAAAACCCCCAAATTGAAATTGTCTTGATTGCTATTAACCCTTTTATTGAAGGGTTAATTTGATCAGATTTTCTCAGTTCTGCACATTAGTAACACTGGAATTTTCTTTTTTTGCTACACACATTCAACAAAATTTAAATTTCCCTAAAATTCATTTACAAATAAATTAACTATATTTAGTCTTTGTACGCCAATTCATATGTTAAACTTTATTTATTTCTGTGTGATTAACAAAATAGAAATGTAGTATGACTGCTTACTGAACGTGTTCTAATACATTTTCCAATTTTATAGTTAGAGTTAGATTTGGATCTGTAATAATTATTGAAGTTCTTCCTCCAGTTTCACCCAGGATGCTTAACTTAATTGAAACTCCTATCTATATTAATCGAAAGAGAAGTCTGCTATGAATCAGTTGTTTAAATATATTTGTTCAATAAACTGTTTGGCTTTCAGTGTGAATAAGCAGTCTAGCTGTACATACATGTCACCCGCCCCAACACACACACCTTGATAAAGACATATGACTCCTAATAGCTGCTAGTTTTCTTAAAACGAAAACAAAATAGCCAAATAAGATTTTTTCCCCATCTAAAAACTAAGATGATTTTAAAATGTTGATTTTCAAAAGGAAATGATTTCTGTAGGAGTGTCTTTGGAATGAGCACTTAACGTATTTGAAAATAAAATCTCCGCCCCTGACTTTTACCTAATTTGATCAATATTTCATTATTTTTTAACTAAATCGAATCAATAAAGCAGTTATTATTATCATTATAATATTACTACTAATAATAATGATAATAATAACAATAATAACAACAATTATAATTATTATTTTTATCATCATCATTATTATCATTATAATTGTTATATCATTATTATCGTTATTATTATCATTACTATCATTATTATTATTATTATTATTATTAACATTATTATTATCTTTATTATTATTTATCATGTACCCTCCTTCTTCTCTCTATGAAAGGCCAATGGCATCTATAGGCACCTCCATGGTATCAACATATTTTTACAAGAATTGAAAATGAATGAAAATATTGAAATGAAATTATTATTATTATCATTATTATTGTCATTTATGCTATTACTACCAGGCCTATTTTTATCATTGTTATTTATTATGTATATTACGACTATATTGTATAGGCCTACATTACAAATCGCACAATGTAATTGAATGATAAATATAAATAAGTAGCAGATAGAAAAGGAAAAAAAAAAGAGTAAAACAAATGCGGTTATACCTCGATTTAAATGCTCTGTGCATGCATTTCTTAAATACAATGACCATACGCAGCAGGGAGCCCTCCAGAAATTTATTTAAAAAAAAACTCCTTGTTTTTTCGCCTGGGGTTTGTGTAAATTGAATCCGCCCTCTTCAACCTTTGCTTCCTCAATAAGGTTCATGAACATTCTACGTGATCTTGGCATACCTTGTCCCCATGAAGGGCCCCCACCCCCCAGTGGCGTAACAGGCGGGGGGGGGGGCAGGGGGGGGGGCAAGCTGCCCCCCCTGGCGGATTTCACCGGGAAAAAAAAAAACGGGAAAAAAAAAAAAGGGAGGGAGAAAGAAAGGGAAAGGGGGAGGGAAGGGGGAGGAAAGGGGAAAAGGAAAGGAGGAAAGGGAAAGGGAAAAAGAAAACGAAGGTTTCTTTTTTTGAAATGGAAAAGGAAAAAAAGCGGGAAAATGTACGAAAGAAGAACATTTGACAAATAACAAATCATTCCGTAATAGGCTTATGTAATGCAGTAGCTTGATGGGAAATAAATTAAAATATGACAAAATGACAAACAATAGCGGGAAACGAAGGTAGAATGGAATTAGTCAAAAGCTAAATTAGAAAACAAACAAAAGGACAAGAAAAAAATAATAACACGACCGGGCTGCCGAGGATTGAAAATAAAGAGCGGGAAGAAAGATGACCTGCACGATACATTGTGCTATTAGCTTGCTAAATTTTATGCAAAGCAGTAGGGGCTCTTCATCTATAACCATCAAATGGCTCTATAACGCCCCCGTTCAATCACGTTCAATCAGTGACGTACAGGCGCGGGGAGGGGGGTCTTGGTTCCACACCCAAGAGGAAATAAAATAAATTATACAGGAGACAACGTATGATAAAATGAATGGAAACAATGAAATGTGTTATTTGCTGAATTTAATGGAAAAATCTGTCACATATTTAGAATTTAATTTCAATAGGCATTTTTTCCAGCTCGTTTTGCACGCTGGCGACTTTTAACAAATTTAATTCAATTCACTTTACATACATCCATTAAAAAGGTACAATATACAATATTATATGAGCAATAAAAAACAATACATAAAAAATCAATATAATGACAAATAGAAAGAGTAGAACCAACATGCAGTGGATGTACGATGTAAATTTTCCCACAATGCTATGTTTTACCACCTCAAATATTTGGTTCATTACGCAACTGGGTTTAATAAATGTGTTGTGTAAAAGCTATATTCTGTATATACTCGCGATTTGATTAAAATAGCGGCAATCTGCGAGGTTTAAGTAGATTTGATATCAAGAAGTTCCGGGGGGCTCCGCCCCGGACCCCAACCGCACAGCACTGCCATATATGAGTATGGAAGGGTTAAGCCATTGACCCCCAAAAGTTCTACAAACAAGAACAAAAAAGGAGGAAAGTGTAGGATATCATTTTATTTACTGAATATAATTTCAAAAATATCTCAAAGGTAGATTCTCATGAAAAAGGTGATTTTTTTCTAGCTCGCTTCGCTCGCTCGGGACTTATATTAAGCAGCTTTTTAGCACATGTGACATACTGCGCCCCTCGTTTTTTTTACTCTTCACGCTACTGCCGCAAAGAATCCTGTTCACAGTGGCGTTCAGACCACAAAAAAGGAATGGAAGAGAGAAGAGTGAAATATATTATTTTCTGGATATCGATCATTTCAAAATCTATCACAAAAATTGGATTTTTATGTATTAAAAAGGTCAAAAATTTTGCTCGCTCGCTTTGCTCGCTCGCAACTTTTTAAAAAAAGATAAATTCTGCCCGATAACCAATATCTGGCCCTCTCAAAATAGTCGCCTCATTACACCATTACGCCTGTTCATACCATGATATGACCGGGAAATGTTTGGCTCCTGCCCCCCCCCCCCCCTGGCCACCGACCCCTGTTAGCTGCCACCCCCCCTCCCGATAAAAAAAATATGTCTATCACACATGTAGGCTTACTTTGTTTGCTTGCATGAACCATGTAGCAGCTCCATGCATGTTTGCTTGCATGAACGATGGCGTTGCGAAATCCATATTCGTCGCGGGGAATCCCACATCTGAAAGCTAAGCGTAATATTATGTAGTCTATTGTTTAACACTGGTTACCACGATCCCTTCTTTATAAAATCTCGGGATAAAACTATCCATATCGTAGCATTGATTCTTATAATGCACCCAGTTCTGTACATTAAGCGGCCATGGATTTTTAGTCCTGAAAGAAAAAATAATAATGATAAATGGAACAAAGAAGACAACAGTCTCAAGTACCATGCTATGATCACAATGCCTCTCGATGAAACCGTTTTTGTTTTGCGGCATAGATTTCCACAATAATTTTCATCATCTATTCAAAATAACGATGAAACCAAAAAGAATAATGTCTTTCCTTCACCTTCGCCCCAAATAATTATATTTTACATGATGGATGTAAATGGAAAAATAAGAAAACCTGTAGAAAAAAAAATGTCACTGTAGTAAAAAGAGGACTGTGTTGAAAGACTATTGGGGGATTTCGGACGGGGAATCCCCGTGTCTCTCGCATGCTTGCCACTCGCTATACTAGTATTATTGTGTACACTGTACATGAATATCGTGTTTGCTATTAAACTGAACTCCTCCGTGGTTAGACTTGAGGACTTGATGTTACTGCGCCAGAGCAGGTCGACTATTAAGAGATAATTCGGATTTTGAAATAAGAAAACTGGCACGTTTTAATTTGGTAAAAGAAGTATTTACAAAATGAAACGCTAGTTGGTGCATGACTCCTGTATTCTTGTGAGATCTGGAATAATATTCTTCTCGCAGCGGGGTACGTTATTCACGTAAGTTTTCATGGAACCATATATATAGTAACCTTTTCATTCTAAATGTGAAAGCAGTGCGTGTAAGAGAGGAAATCAATATATTGTTGATTTTTCACTGTATATAGGACTGGGGTGGTTGTAAAATCAATAAATCAAATCAAATCAAATTGTGTAAATACATATGGTGGTCGTCAGAGGAAGATCATTGATGTGGGGGAGAGGGTGGATGTGACACTGCGGGGGGGGGGGGGGGGTGGGGTTATAGATCTGTCCCTTGACCCCTGGCTGGAGAGGTATATGAGAACACCTTTTTTTTTTTTACACAGCTGTGGATAGATTTAAAGGTCAAGTCCACCCGTGAAAATGTTGATTTTAATAAATAGAGGAGAATCAAACTACAGCGTGATGCTGAAATTTTCATCAAAATCGGATGTAAAATAAGTTATGACATTTTAAAGTTTAGCTTATGACAACAGTCATTTATGCACGACTCATTGGCATGCAGTTGAGGCAGTCAATGATGTCCATCACTCACATTTTCTTTAGTTTTTTTTTATTGTTAGGAATTATACATTTTTTTACTATAAAAATACTATCAATTGTTTTCCCTTTGTTTAATTATATGTCATTTTCCCAGATGTCTAACCGAAGATGGATTGCTTTCACGTAGCACTTATCATTTCTGTACTGACCAGCGTTCCCTCTTCCTATGGATTACAAGGTACTCTTAACAAAATTATCATTTCCAATTACAAGATAATGAAGGGGGTATATAATTCAGGACTCCGTCTATTAAGTGCCAAGTATCCCAGTCATATGGTTGTATTCATTTATTCGATGTATGCCATGCATGTTAAGACTATTTTGCAGATGAATGATAAAATGAATTCAGTATTCTATGTACTCAAATTCCTCTCCTTCCAAGCTATAGCCTTTTTAATATTTTCAGTGTGAACTTCATGCGCAAAGATAGGGCAATATTTCTGATTAGTCAGTGACAGCTCTCAGCCATCGATTTTGTTTTAAAATGAGTTTTAATTGAAATGTAATGATCTGAAAAATACACCTGGAAACAACTATACTCTATACTGATTTATATTCTTTCCAGGTTATTTTATATACTTTTTCTCCTTTTATACACATCATTGAATCCAGTTTGCTTGAGTCCACGACGGCATGTGTTCTATCTACATACAGCAACACCCATCCATCTTCTCAGGGCATTCTCCCCCCTTTTTTTTTCCCTTCTCTTTTCTGGGGGGGGGGGGTGTGGTGGGGAAGGGTGGATATTTTTAGGACGGGTTGTTTTGTCCTTTATCTAAGTGTATATTTTTGATAACTTTGTATTTATTTTGTGAGTATTTCCCTCTCAGTTATTTATTTTTTTCTCATTTGATTATCTGTATTTATACTTTGCTATTTTGTTATTTGTGTTATCTATTTTTTGAGGGGCCCACATTGTACAAGCATTGCTTTTTAGTGGGTCCCTCCATTTCCATCTTAATTTAATTTCTATTGAAAAATAGTATACTTATTTAAAACCTACAATGTGTTTCCCAAATTGTCTAAGTGTTTTTTTTTTCACAACATATGTATCATTATTTTCTTTTTTTGCAACGTATTCAAATATTTATGTTTATATATGGTATACAATTCATGTATGTACAATTGATGGAAATGAAATAAATAAATTTGAATTTGAATTTGAATTTGAAAGGGAATCAGCAAAGCGAGCAAGCAGAAAGTTTTGACATTTTTATTTTATCAAATTTTGTGATATATTTTGACATAATATTCAGAAAATAGAATCATATTTCACCCTTCCTTTCCTTTTCTCTTTTTATTGTTTAATGTGAAAATTATTATTACTATTATTTTTTTATTCTATTTTATTTTATTTCATTTATTTTTATTATTGTTTCTTTTAGGAGGGGGGGGGGGGGGGAGCTCCCCCAAGGACCTCCATCTGTACGCCACTGTATATGCATATTTGAAAGTCAACACAAATGCAATTATAAATGGAACATATGGTCCCATATCGAGTTTGTGCATATTATTTGAAATGACATGCATAAATATTGTTTGTTTTTAATTCAGTTATAACCACATCTTACGGGGATAGGGCAACCCTCCCATGCCAACTCGAAGATTTAGCCTCTGAAAACATCCTCTCACTCTACTGGAGAAAAAACGGAGCTACAGTCTACTCCAACACAACAAATGGAAAAGTAGGACATGATAGGTATTTAGTCATCGATGCATCATCTCTTGTTATCCCTGATGTTACGAAGAGCGACGCTGGAAATTATTCTTGTAAAATTGTTAGTCAAACATTTAACACTGTAGAAAGCGACATCACACAGTTATACGTGACAGGTGAGTTATGGTATTAACAGACCTCTTGTTTTTGGAATCTTCTAGTCATATTATCATTATCATTTATAATGATGATAATGATGAAGATAATGATCATGATAATAGTGATGATAATAATAGCAATAATAACAGTGCTACAATTACTACTACTACTACTACTACTAATAATAATCATAATTAATAACTAGATTTTAATTCGTCATGAGGACGAATTAGGTGGTCTGTCATGATTTTTCATTCAGTGTCGGCTAGTTGTATGAAATGAATCATTTAGATATGATCTATTTGATAATCTTGATCATATACATCATGGAAATAAATTTTGACCTTTACTAAATGTGATTATTAATGTGGTGATGACAATCGTGATGATTATACTGATGGTGATAATGCAATACGGTAAATAAGGAAAGAAGTTTGGAGCACGTAAACGCCTTAAACTGCTCAAAAATTTCAGACGATTTTACCAAAATTGGCTTTCCAAAATTGCGCAATGAAAGGCGCCTTAATTTTCACAGCAGCAAATTTTTACTCGACAGTTTGATGTTTTTTTATGAAAAATCTTTGTAAAAATTCTTTGTACTGCCCGGAATTTTCTTTTTCAAGATTTCAATTAAGTTTCAAGCAAGAATTGTCACAATGTCAGTGGGTGTTCATTTCACAGAATACTTGAAAATTCATAGGTGATACTTTTTGAAAACTGAAATATCTTCAACATTTTTATTCGAAGTTTCGGCTAAATTTCGATATATTTTAATAAGAAGTTTCACAATGCTACAATTTCACAGCATCACTTCAAAACTCATCAGTAATGTATTTGATAAAAGAATTATGTAGATTTTTTTGGTAAAAGTTTGCAAAAATTTCTGCAAATTTCTAAACATTTTACATAATATTTTCCGTAAAGAATTTTCAATATCCATTAATTGTGTATGACTTTCACATTTACTTGAAAATTCTTTCTTGATGATTTTTAATGAAAAAAGTCAGGTAAAAGATTTAAATACCGGCGATTTTCCCGCAAAATTTCGGGAAAATGTGTAATTAACTAAATTGCACAATGTTTCATTTCACAGAAGGTACCTGAAAATTTGTTTTACGTTATATTTAGTAAAAATGACCAAATAGAAAAAAAATCTCGGAAATTCCGCAAAATGTCCGAAATGAAATTTTTCAACCCAAGAGCGTTTCAAAATTACCATCTTATAATGGTAATCACAATAATAATGATAATAACAACAATAAACAGTTCTTGTTTATCGTATATCAAATTGATATAACACCTCTGTAAGGGCTTCCAAAAGACTTTGGTGATTATTATCAATATACCCCTAGTTGGCTTTTAGCCTTGCAGCCGTTTTTGAAGTAATTCCTGCCAGTGCCCATTTACCTCACCTTGGTCGGGTGCGGTAAAGTGTGGATAAATCACTTTCTTCTTGAAGATTTGCCAAATGTCCTTGTCTATATCTTTCAAAATTGTTCCCAAAAGGGCCCAAAATTAGGACATCCTAGTCGCAACTTTCCTGCAACAATGTTTTGAGCACGTTGAAAACTTTTCTGCGTGCAGATCAGACTTGCGTGCATGCGCTTTTTCCGGCAACTGCGTGTGAGATACGAGCGAGATACCGTCAATGCGGGAAACCTGCAGTTACGAAAAACCGTTACCGCCAAGTCACACGCAAAGGCGGGGGGGGGGGGGGGGGCAGTCTGCCCCCCTGACGAGTCACAACCAATGCACAGGACGTATCCCTGCCCCCCTGATGAGCTTGAAGACCTTTTTTGCCCCCCTGACGAGCTTGAAGACCTTTGTTGTTTTTTTTTGCTTGTCAATTTATTTTCTGGTACGAAATCCTTTATTTGTGATTGAAGACCTTTTTTTTAGCTTGTCAAAATTTTTGGCGGATGGTTTTGCCCCCCCTTGTGGAAAATCCTAGGTACGCCACTGGTGACAGTCTATTGTTTAAGAAGTTCATTGGGTGTGCTACATTATTTATACAAAATACAATAGTCTGATTTCTGACAGGGCTACATGCCTTGATTAAATAAAAAAGGAAAAAGTAAGTAAATAAATGAAAAACAAAATGAATGAATTAATGCAATGGCATTGTATATAAATCTTAAGTCTGATTTTAAGTATGATTATACTAATTGAAATAATGGATGTACTTCCTCTTTCTTTGCCTGTTTCACTTTTTCTTTTCCCTTTATTCTCTCTCTCTCCAACTGTCTCCCTTTTCTCTCCCTTTTTACTTTTAGTTTTCTTCTCAATTCCATTCATTTTCATTTACTACTAATATTATTTGATGAATACGCATTATTTTGTTTATATTGCTATACATAGGGTTTTAGGAAGTCTTTATTAAAAAATGTCTCTAGTAGGTCTGATTGCAGAATGTTTCAACTTTTTTTTTTTCTGTGTCCTGGAATTTGAAATTAGTGTTCCTAACCTAGGAAGGGGGTACGGTTATCACTTATCTTTCCTTCACTTGCATTAGGTCAGTCTTTATTTCGCTCATATAGGTATATTATCTATATCACATATCGTTTTCGATTTGTCATGTCGCATGTTACACCCATTTACATTACTAGTACTTTATGATTGTTTACACTCTAAAAACTGAAGTGCTAATTTAGCTCTTAAGGAGCGTATGTATAGTGACTGCACTTTGGAGCGCTGATTTTTCTCGTTTAAATCCGAACTAGAAAAAATCAGCACTCCGAAGGGCAGTTACTTAAGAGCTTAATAAGCACTCCCTTTTTAGAGTGTACATGTAGTTAATACATGTTGTAAATCAACCATTGGAATTTTGACAGGAGGCTTTCTGTCCCTGGCTTTCCAATGGTTGAAATTTAAATTGTTTATACTGAAATGCACTGTTTTTATGATTTTCTTTGCCAAACGAATAAATAATTCGGTAATAAAGACATTCGGGTTATAATATAAATCAATCTTTTTCATTTCTTGGCATCCATGTTAACTTCATTATCCTATTGTTTATATATCTATGTTGATAATATGTTTGATTATCCCGAATAAATATCAATAATAAGAAGAATGATGACCCTATGGTGATAATAATGATAATAATACTAACTACTACTACTTATAATAATGATAATAGTAATAGTTATAATGATGATGATAATGATAATAATAATGATAATGATAATAATAATAATAATGATGAAGAAGATGATGATGATAATAATTATGATTATAATAATGATAACTAATGACAATAACAATTTATTTGATCATACTTGTCAATAGATGTTGATGTGAGCCACTGTCAGGACACTGAAGATGGTGAGTGTAGCTGTTTCATCAATGGTTCAAACATTCCATCCTTGGAATGCTCTGCATCCGGGTTTCCAAAGCCTCCAGTGATCACGTGGGACGTGGGTCAGGTGACCTATCGATCATTCTCTCTCGATCTGACAAAGTTTGCTGAAAACGTCACCCTTGTCTGCAAGGCGAAGGATAGGAGTGTAGATAGCATGAATAATAAAACAGTATGCGTCTACTACATGCCTGGTTAGTTGCATTCTCGCTTGCTTTGATTTTTTGATGACCCCCCCCCCTTCAAAAGAAATACAAAACTGAAAAAGCAAAATACATTATTGTCAATCTAATCTGGACTTGTTCCCACCCCCACCACTTGTAGATTAATTTCCAGTGTAAGAAATGTAGTATTAATGTAGACATAGGCGGATCCAGCTTTTGGCGAAAGGGGGGGGGGGGGGTGGGGGCGGGCGCACTGCCGAGCAGCGCACATATTTTTGCACTTCACCTGCGCCATAAAAGAAAATGTTAAAAAAGGGGTAAAGTCTGACCCTGTCAAATGCTCTTTTCAAAATGTAGGATTTCCAGTCATGCCATTTTGCATGACCACACGCAGATAATATTTCCGGGGGGGGGGGGGGGCAAGACTCATGCATTTGGTGGACATCTCACATTTGCACAGTTTTCATAGTTTTCATGAAATGTTAAGGGAAAAAAATTGTTTTTCACAACAGCAGATCGCGAATTTGCCCCCCCCCTTCCCCTTTGCTGCGTACGACCATTCCCTGAAGTCCACTTCATATCTCATTATAACAGAAAATATACATCAATTTAAACATATAATCTTTCTAAAACATATATAGAGAGAGATTGAAAAACTTATTAAAGAAAGAAACAAGCAAAAAGTAACACACAATTATGCATGTTATGTGCGATTTCAAATTTCGTGTATTAACCCTTTTATTGCGATGAGGCCAATACTTTTGTATATTAATAGAGATACAAGTTTTTTTTACTATATGTATATATATATATATATTGTGAGAAAGAAATGGATGAAGAGAACAAAGGTAGGCGTAGCTAAAATCAAATTCTTCGCTTTTCAGATTGGAATATAAAAAATTTCAGCTCGCGCTTCGCGCTCACATCATTGCTGTAGCAAAACCCCCATACTTTTCATGATTAAATAGGTGAATAGAATGTCCCGTTTTCAGTTCTAAGCGTCAAAAGAACTCCCGCTTCGATTTGCAATAATCTTTTGCTGGATATAATCTTGTTCTTTATTACAAACGTTCATTAAACTGTCATTAAACGCCTACCATTGTTCTCTTCATCCATTTCTTTCTCACAATATTAGATAAAAGAGTTGCGAAAGCTGTAGTACATGTATAACTTCACACATTTATATATATATATACATATATATATATATATACACACACAGGGGCGTCTATCCTTTTTTCAGATTTGGGGGGCGAAATCATGAATCAACTTTCCAAAGGCGCTCGACATCACACAAAACTAACAAACTCACACAAACACACACACACATATGCATATATATATATTTATATGACTCATGAGATAGAGACACATATCTCACCAACAAATTTGAATTTTTTTAGTATACTGACATGAAAACAGGAAAAAGGTGCCTGTTTAGGACTGTTTGTAGTAACTCATGAGGAGGATACATATCTCACTACACAGATAATGCGAGTGCCGAGGGCGAGCTGAAATTTTTTTATATTCTGACCAGAACGCTTGATATTCTATGCATTTTTGGTACCAATGATTAAGATGGATATCTTAAAAAAAAACAATAGATGCGAGCGCGAAGCGCGAGTTTAAAATTTTGATATTTCGATCTGAAAAAAATGACAGTTTAATGGACGTTTGTAATAAAGAACAAGATTATATCCAGCAAAAGATTATTGCAAATCGAAGCGGGAGTTATTTTAATCATGAAGAGTATGGGGTTTTGCAACAGAAATGATGCGAGCGCGAAGCGCGAGCTGAAAATTTTTATATTCCAATCTGAGAAGCGGATAATTTGAGCACGATTTTAAATAAAGGACGAGTTGTGTAGCTCTATCTCAATATACGAATGGTTGCGTAATTATACACCCCCGGTACTAGCAATGGGTTTAAGCAAAGTTTTGGACTAAAATATCGAATCATCTTCATAAAACACTATTGTAGCTATCTTACACTAAAGGCCATATAAGTGTAAAGAAGAAAAGTGACTGAAATTTTTTTATTAAAGCATTGGAAAATAAGATTAAAATTAAAGGATTTGCTCTCCGCTTTTGTATGATTCTGGGATTTTTAAATAAATTAAAGATTTCATGACATCTGTGGGCAACTGCCCCGCCCCAGTCCACTCTGTAAGGGCATACGATAAGCTTTGTTATGACCATTCAACAATAAAGCGTATAACCAGGTGCCGCTGATCATTCTTGACCGGCGCCGATCTAGATTTGGTTGGCAATAGGCCCTTCTTCATTATTTTACCGGCACCTATTTATTGGAACCAGGGGACGCTGATTATTCTTGACCGACGCCGATTTAGAACAAGTAGTGCTGATTATTTTTACCGACGTCACGTAAGATTCAGGCAGCGGCAATTCATAATCGACTGGCGCCGATTTAGAACCAGGAGGCGCCGATTATTCTTGACTGGCGCCGATTTTTAACCAGGTGGTGCTGATTATTCTTGTCCGTCGCCGATTTAGATTTAGGTGGAGCTGATTATTCCTGATCGGCGCCGGTTAAGACTCAGGCAGCGCCGATTTATAACCAGATGGCGCTGATTATTCTTGACCAGCCCCGATTTAGATATAGGTGGCGCTGATTATCCTTTATCGGCGCCGGTTACGAACTCAGGCAGCGCCGATTTTTCTTTACCGGCGCCGATTTATAACCAGATGGCGCCTTTTATTCTTGCCCGGCGCCGATTTAGATTTAGGTGGAGCTGATTATTCTTGATCGGCGCCGGTTAAGACTCTGGCAGCGCCGATTTATAACCGGATGGCGCTGATTATTCTTGTCCGGCTCCGATTTAGATTTAGGTGGCGCTGATTATCCTTGATCGGCGCCGGTTAAGAACCCAGGCAGCAACGATTTTTCTTTACCGGCGCCGATTTATAACCAGATGGCGCCGATTATTTTTATATGGTGCCGATTTAGGTGGCGCAGATTATCCTTGATCGGCGCCTGTTAAGACTCTGGCAGTGCCGATTTTTCTTGACTGGCGCCGATTTATAACCAAATGGCGCTGATTATTCTTGTCCGGCGCCGATTTAGATTAAGGTGGTGCTGATTATTCTTGATTGGCGCCAAATATATGCAGGCAGCGCACTGCTGATTATTTTTAACCGGCGAAGTTGTTGGGAAAAGGGTAGTTAAAAGAAAAGATAAGGAAGATGATATGATTGTGCTTTGCTGGGGGATAGTCTTTCCTTACTGTTGCTAATATTATATCAGTGTATAATTTTTTAAGCGGCGCCTTTTCTTTTCTTTCCTTTATTTCTATTTTTTCAAGCAGCGCCTTTTCTTTCTGTTACTTTTCTTTTATTTTTTTTGAGCGGCGCCTTCCCGCTCAAATATTAGGGGGGGGGGGGCGCCCCCTGCGCCACCCCCTGGATCCGCCACTGGTATAGTAGAGATCATGTTTTTGCATTGTGTTAAAGATATATAGGCAATCAAGTGATGAAGAATAGAAGTTTTTTTTGTATGGGTATAACTGGGTCGACACTGTCATGAATTTACAAGGATGAATGATTGATGCGTATATGACAGTACTGAGTATATTGAAGTTACCAAGGACAAACATGGCCATGGGAGGCGGGGGTGCTGGGGTGATATTCTCCATAGGCAGCAACCCCTGGAATTCTGTAAGGTGTGCCAAAGTAATATAAACCAAATGATCTCCATTTTGTTGTGAAACCCTTATCTATATTTATATTTTTTTCTTGTTAAATTTCTCGTGTCCCCTTTTCGCTTGCCAGCACCCCCTGTAAAATGCGTTCCCAGGGCCCTAGACAAGGACTCTTCCTCTCTACTTTAATATTCTAGACCAGTATAAATCTGGGATAAATTCAAGATGGTATGTGACTACTCTTATACTTCTTTTTTTCAGAATCATCATCTACCATGTCAACTGAGATATCTCCTGTAGTCACATCTTCTACAAGTTCAGCTCGTGTGTTCCTTGCTCTGATGATATTATTATCCATTATTTTGTTTATTGTTTTATGTGTTGCCTTACTATACATGAATCATAAACGCAAAAAAAAAGGTAAGTACTAAAACATCATAGAGGGATTGCTTTGTTAAAAAAAAAACAACAGTTAAACAATCATCGTAAAGGTCTTGCTTGGTATCATTCAAACATGAATTATAAAACTGCATTTTGAAAGTTTTGCTATAGAAGCAACCCCTGAACTTTCTGATTAATATTTCTGATTTGTAATGTCTTCCAAGGTCGAGTCCACCCTAACAACAAATTCATTTGAATAATAACAAACAACTATAAGGTCAACGTCATCAATATAGCAGTTAATTTTCCGACGTTATTATCGCACAAGGTATGCAGTCAGCGTGAGCAGTATGTATATTGATAAATAAAGGATCCCTGTTATTTTTTCTTTATAACTTTTTTCAATTTATATAGGGATCAGTTTAGACAAGCTTTGTGTTTTTTATCACTCCGCATGTCACATGTGTGTCTTTGATTTTTTTGTATATATATATATATATATATATATAACTACACACACACACATCCTCACACACACACATATATATATATTTATACATATATAAGTTGAATTTAAATTTCAAGTTGACTTTTTATTAAATTTTTCCTATCAAACGTTATAGAAGTTCTGTAAAAAGGAAAGCAAGTAGATGAATGCATTGATTTTTTTTTCGTTTCATATACAGGTTCGCTGCACTTTCATTTGCCCATTCGTTTGATGTCAAGGTCTACATCAACGGTAAGAGTAATTATACTAAATAAACAAATGCACACATAGCAAAAAACCTTGGTGTCAATTGGTGTACATAGATTACAAAATCAGTTATTTTACTCCGGTGTTAGAATTTTGGCGTTATTTCAACACCCGTGGGTGTTATAACACATTTGGTTGACACTTTTTGGTGTTACGTTTAATCTCTCGGGAGTATTTTTTAACAACCAATTGTATGGTTCTAGGCCAAGCGAGGACAGTTTTAAAACCCCGGTTTGCAAATTATCTCTTTTGAGCACCGAATCATATTTCAATGTATCACAAAATTTGGTCTACCATGTCTACAATGGCCCGTAATTTATGACAATGCTTTTCCTGATAATCTTTAAACATTAGTTTTGTTACATTGTATGGTCAGCAGGCGATGATTTACTTACTGCTGTCGTTTAACGTCATAATGTATCTAACTTTTTTTTTAATTATAATTCTAGACTTCTTGTTTTGACTCCATTATAAATCAGCTACGGAGCCTCTTATAGGTTACACGACATGTTTATTTTTATTTTTTTGTAACTCGTACCATCGACTTAATAACTAGCTCCCTTGAGATACAAGTAGAAGGAACAAGCTGGTAACTAGTGGGAACGAGTCAGAAAAAAATGTCATGTCACACTTAGTAGGCTATCCACTCCACGCTAGGAAATAAATATAAAAAAACCCCGTAAAATACTTATGTTTTTATCAGCCATTGTTTGGCCTTTCTTACGTATATACATTATAATTATTAAAATGATTGAACTATATAATGATTACATTCAACGCAGCCGAAATCCGAACAAGCGAGTAAACGTCCTCCAGAGCCAATGATTAGTTATGATGCAGGAGACGTCAAGGTCTGTAAGGACAGCTGGAAACATGTAAGTTCAAATAAACATTTATTTTCTTCCATTTCACAAATTTCTACATATATCGTAAACATAAATTGATACACTAATCAGTTTGTTATGAAGAATATAAATATATAGTACTCAAGGCTGGAATGGAGTTTACATAACTACAGTATGTAAAGCTCTGAAAATTTCATCTAAATCTGTTACAAATGACAAAGGGCGCCTTTTCACACGTGAATCTTGAATCGTCATTGTATTGATGATTGCAAGTCGTCTTTAGAATCATCGGATCTTTCACACGCTCACTCGAACAGTTTGATTTGAATTCGAATTCCAGAGCGGAGGCGGTATGTGTCTAACCTCCCTTTAACGCGGTAAAAACAATCGTAATTTGAATGATTCCAGTGACAAAGAAGGCTAATGACGAATTTTTAGCACGTGTGAAGACAAACTAGAATCACGAACGCTAATCACAATAACGAATTCAAATTCTACTCCGGAGGTGAATTCTAATTACGTTTCACTCAAATAACGGTACGAATTTTGCGTGTTGAAATCTAAGGTCTAGGTATAATTGATGAAATTCTTTATATGCATACCATCATATACACAATGAACAACTTGTAGTATTATATCTGTTTTGAAAAAGGTGATTTCTTTTTTTTTCCTTTTTAGATTAATTTATGTATATCAATTAGCACGTCAAACGGCTTGGACACAACTACAACATGGCGAATTGTGTCCATTTTGCACAGCTATGTGCAATAACTGGACAGTTGATGTCATGTCTTTACGGTCCCTTATTGGATGAAATCATAATTATTACTTTACTTTCATATAGACGTGTAAACTAGGTCTCCATTACAACAAAATAAGCAGCAATTATTATTATGTTATATGAATAATGATTCGGTAAAGTCAATTATATTTGCATTCTTGGACGAAACGTTTTATAATTTCATGTAATAAAGTACAGAAGTGGGGAAGATGAACTCATCAGTTATCCCATCACGTATTCATTAAGGGGGCATGCCTAGAACCATAACACCAGCCTTAACGTTAAAATGCTTGTCCGTTTAGGATGTCTTTTTTTAGATTAGTATTTTGTTCTGATGAATCTGATTATTTGATATAATCTTCACCCAAGATCACCTTAAAACTTAATTTACAAAAATGTCATACTTGTAAAAAGAAGAAGAAAGAAACTGTATTTTCCAAATATTAGAATGTTATTATTTGTTTTTGGTGTTCAATATGACAACTAAATAATTTTCACACTATGAATTATGCTGAAAAACCCCAAACATTTATGGCATTCGGCTGAAACACGATTTGTATTGAGATTGTATACACAAAACCATATCATGTCGCATAGTTTGTTGAAAATACAAGATATCAAATCAAAAGGGTCTTCAACCGCCATCTGTTTGTACATGTGTAAAAATTGGGACTTGAGTAATGAAAGCGAAACATCAGGAAGAAGGGGGAGGGGGGTAAGCTAGGGAGGTCCAAGACAGATATTTAAGCGTTAAATTTAGTTAGGCCTATGAGATATGTATCCAAATATTTGACAGACTTGGAGTTTCATAATTAGGTACACCATTTTTGCGGATGAGGTAAGATTATATTTCCTACGTCTTTATTCAGTTAATTATGATTTTTTTTCCAGCAACATCGATTGGCGATTTTAGGAAGACCGCTACATGTCTATATTCGTTAATAATCATAAATAATGTTATTTTCAGTCGAAAGGAAGCAATGTAGGAGTTGAGATTTCAAATGACAGCAGACCGATTTCAGCCATCGAGGCTAGTTCTGACGTTGTCGACTTTTATCCAAAGGACGGCAATAAAGACATAGTAAGTCTAACAGCTTTCTGTAATGGCGGTTGATATCATTTTGATAGCTAGGTATTGTTTTCTAGCTCTACAATTTTCTTTGGACAAAATAGCATTATCAAATTCGGTGATAATCATGGACTCATTTGATGTTTCAGGAATACAGAGATGTCATGTTGAAGTGTGGATTATTAGATCATTCGATATTCGTATAAGAAAATTACAAAAGACTCTATTTTTGCATTTTTGCCAAGTTCAATATTATACATCACAGACAATTGCAAAATAAGAGAACATTTCCATTTTAGCGTTAGATGTGCATGCCCTATTATGTTCAGAACTATTATCGTAAGTAAAACAAGATGAATCACGCCAAAATCATTTCTCCCTCACAGTACAATATTTTTGACCTGTAAAATATATTCGACCTTGAAAAATATACGCCTTGATATCTGGGCGAATATCTTGCCAACTTATTCATGTCCTGTTTCTTTTTCAGGTTTTGATGGATGAAGCTGCGCCAAGGCCCGCGCTACCACTGGTAGGACAGGTTTTCCTTGATGATCTACGCTCTGCAACCGAAGAAAGTGAAGATGCTATGAAAAAGGTCATCGTCGCGGTGTTATCGAAACGGAAGGAACCTTATGAGAATGACCAGTCACATATTGAACCCAGTATAACTGTTCAGTCATCATTCATGGTTAGTTGAACTAAACCACCCTATGGCACACAGAGGAAATACTACTATACCTGCTGCTGCTGATATTACTACTACTACTACTACTACTACTACTACTACTACTACTACTACTACTACTACTACCTACTACTGCTGCTGCTGCTACTACTGCTGCAACTACTACTACTACTACTACTACTGCTGCTGCTGCTACTGCTGCTGCAACTACTACTGCTACTGCTACTACTACTACTACTACTACGACTACTACTACTACTGCTGCTGCTAATACTACACCTGCTACTATTATGGCTGCTACAACAACAACACCAACAAAACAACAACATCTACTACTACTACTACTACTACTACTACCACTAGCGTACCTACGGGGGGGGGGGCAGAGGGGACACTCTGCCCCCCCTGACGAGCCACAACCCATACAAAAGACCTTTTTTGCCCCCCTGACGAACTTGAAGACCATTTTTTTTTTTTTTTTTTTTTTTTTTTTTTTTTTGCTTGTCAAATTTTTTGTCTGGTACGAAAACCTAAATGTTTTTATTGAAGACCTTTTTTTTTTTTTTTTTTTTTGCTTGTCAAATTTTTTGGCGGCCGATTTTGCCCCCCCTGTGGAAAATCCTAGGTACGCCACTGACTACTACTACTACTACTATAGACTACCGAATACTACTACAAATATTACTACTTCTAATACTACTATTACTGCTGCTGCTGCTACTACTGACATCACGTCTACTATTACCACTACTACTATTAAAATACAATTGTAATACACGAGAATGAGGCCTTACTGAATTTATTGAAAATATTCACCTGAGATGTATTTTGTAACATCTATTTTTGTAGAATACGAAACACTATATAGCTCAATGCACAACCACATGGCTGAAGCTCGCTTAGGTTCACCACAGGTACTACTCCGTACTCACAATAAAAGAAAACCAAAAATATGTTGTCGTTTGAAATATTGAAGAAAACACATTTGAACAAAATGACATTTACTTATGTTCTAGACTTTAGCGAACATTACAACAGTGGAGGGACACACAGAGCATAAAATGGAGAAGGCGGAGATTGTCTTAGATTTACCCATAGG
Organism: Lytechinus pictus; assembly: GCF_037042905.1. NCBI lineage: Eukaryota > Metazoa > Echinodermata > Echinoidea > Temnopleuroida > Toxopneustidae > Lytechinus > Lytechinus pictus. The sequence continues at coordinate 1,441,906 of NC_087255.1, read as the reverse complement.
GCTAATTAATTATTCATAAAATATAGAGAGGTGCACCACTTTCTCTCCATCTTGGATCCGCCACTGCTACAAATTAAGCACCTTCATAAACAGATGAAATGATAAAGGTATACAGCTATATTGGCTGAGTAGTTGTGATTTTAATGTCTGTGGACATTGTGGATAAGTGGATAAACATACATGTATATATTCTTACTTGGGAATATCAAGGCAAATGTATATGATTGATTTATTTACTAGAGAATTATTTCGATTATTAATGAAATATCTGTTCTTAGCCCACGCCTTTGCAAGATCCTGATTTGGCATTCGTTCATATGATTCTTGATGATCTGGATCAAATCCTCGATGCCCGAGACAGAGACGAGTGCGAAATCCTTATTACCAAACCAGGCTTGAGAGATATCACAGATGAATCCCAGATACCAACCTATCAAGGAAATAGAGTCATTCAACAGGTTAAACATATCCATGATTCAAAAGTTGTGAAGTTTCCACTTCCGAAGTGGAAACTTCGTTATATTTTCAAATCCAAGACATATTGGCCTATTCATATCTTATGTTTTAGTACTAAAAAGAATAGTGTCATTAGGCGAGTGTGTCAAGAATCTCCTTGTCAGTGAGTTTTACTGAATTATTCGTTGTGAGCCAACCAGATGCAATGATATCTGCAGCTTATAACAGATGATTAAAGGAATCCACTGATTTATCGTTTCATGAAAATGATCAACGGGTGTGAAGGATGGATATAGATCAAGATTCTCTTTAACATACATTCGTATTTAATTTCATGCTTGGTTAAGTGAGATCATTATAAGAAACTCGGCTAAATTATGTTATCTAACATATGCTATTCTTAGGATTTTACAAGGCTTGCATTCATTGTCTAGTTACATGAAGTGTTGTAGGTTTAGGCACATGGTTTGACTCAAATTATGGAGGTTATCCCCATGTTAATATCTTGCAACTGAAAACCTCTCTTTCATATCCGTAGAGTCGTCTAGGCAACGCGTATCAATCTCACACGCAAGCTAGCATGACGTCATCTCTGACTAGTAGCATGGTGGCCTATACTAGTACTCCACTAGCTTCCGTCTTAGAAAACGAACTGAGAAAGAAGCCAACTGAGAGAACAGCCATGCGCAACTCTATCTCTCAAATCATCTTAGATGGTATGATGGCAGGATACTCGAAGAGAGGAATGCAGGAAAGTTTGATAAGTCGCAGCACCGGGGGTCTGCCTGTAAGTCGAAACTAAATATCTGGGTTATTAAATAAAACCGATATTCATTGTAAACTTTTGGCGTGAAGCAAGGCTGTGTGATGGCACCCGCACTTATCGGTCTCATGTTCGTAGCAATAATGGTCATGTTTTATTTTTTTCCTCATGAACAAGGGTTGTTTCGTATGGATATTTGTAAAATTGCCAATAACATTAAGAACTACTGGGGCTTATAGGGTGGTGAATAGTTTATAGATACACCAAACATCTCTCGTATTTCAGAAAAGTTCGGCTGAATAAAAAATAATCGTAATGTAATTTTTACAAATGACAAACCATGCTCTGAAATTCTTGTTTATCAACCATAATTTCAATTTACATTGTTCACATTTTTGCTGCTGATGGGAATAAAAATGATTGGGAATCTCATCTAGCATCCCATGATATATTTCATTCATTTGGAAAGTCACTACTAAAATAATGAAAAGTTTGAAAATTTTGCATGTTTTAAGGAAAAACAACAGAAGATGAATGTGTGAGAAATAGGCCTCTAGTGGCGGGGGAGGGGGGGGGGTGGGTGGAGATGGTGATTGTTGGGATGACTTGTTTTTTGTTTCGTTCTTGTAATATAAGCTTTTATGAGAAAGTACTCCCCAAAAGGTCGAAACAGATTTGTTTGGTTTGTCTCTGAATTCTTGAAGAAAAAAGAGGGCACTATGGTCCACCCTACTGGTCAATTCTGGATCAACTGCTGTTCATGAATAAAACTCTTATTTCGGATGATGATCACAAAGTCAAAGCTAGGCTTCCCGCTGTGAAATGGAGGAATTTAAGAGACTAAACTCTGAGCGCCCCATTTATTCAAAATTCCACTGTTTCAGAATACTTACTATTCTTTCTTTATTTCATTTTTAAAGGATACTAGTATGTCATTGTGCGTAGATATTGGAGAGCAAGATGACGAAGTTTCCAGACTTGTTACCTTCTGGATGAATAAGACTGCCAAGTTAGACACTAAGGTTAAGAAAAACATTAAGAGATACCTGTTTCCGTTGAAGCCAAGAAATGGAAATATCAATCAGGCAAGTACCAGCCCCTACTTTTCAAAGTTTAAATTTAATTAGAATATATGGAAAGATATCGCCCCAAAACGCATTCATTCTTGATACATTCTAAAGGGAGCTTTCATTTCTTGCGATCATCCATTACTTTAGCCACTTTTTGAGGAACAGATTTTAATTAAAATCACTAGTTCTGTTGGTCTTTTAAGAACAATATTTATTTATTCATTCATATTTCACCAGGGTAGCTCATTCAACAAAAATTGATCTTCCCTGAGGCCCAGGATAATAAACAATACAACTATATACAATAAAAACAATCAATGATGATAATACACAATCATCAGGTCATAATTTATTGGTAAAATATAAAGGGACAACAACTTTATATCAAATAATACATAAAGAATGGATTAACCAATATAGAAAATAGATATAATAGTTATAAGCACCAGTCCTGAAGAGGGAATTGGTATTATTTCCCAGTAGATCGGCCTCGGCAAGATTGAGGAAATGTCTTTTTACCGAGAGTTTGAAATTACACTACTCAAAAAAAATTAAGGACCACTTTTTAAAACGTACATAAAGATTTTATACAAGGTGTTTTATTTCTGGAAATACCTCAGTACAACTGTCCTAAATGTCCTTAAACACGCTGTAATCAATTTCACGCATGGGTGGTTTCAGTTGTTGCACAATGTCTCTCGCATCACTGCACATCCTGAAAAGTGGGCCCCGAGGGGTATCAGCTACCGACATGAAGTGGTAAAAACGAATGTCTGAGTGTCTTTCAGGCAGTTCAGTAACGAATGTGACCACCTCCTGCAGCAATAACGGCTTCACAGCGCTGTCTCATGGAGCTGATGAGGCGATTGATGTCTCTGACGTCCAGTGCATCCCATGCAGCCTCCAGAGCCACACCCAGCTGCTGCAGTCCAAGTGGATGGGCTTCGAGCTGCTCGAGACTCCTCCTCATCATGTCCCAGACGTGCTCTATCGGGTTTAAGTCCGGGGACCTCGCTGGCCACTCCATACGCTCAATCCCCTGGCCCTCAAGGAACTCGGTCACCACCCTAGCTCGGTGGGCACGGGCATTGTCATCCATGAAAATGATGTTTTGTCCCACATTTTCTGCAAATGGCACCACTATAGGTTCAAGGACCTCATCCCTGTACCTCACTCCTGTCATTGCCCCCCCTGGGACCACGTAGAGACGAGTACGGTTGGCGTAGGTGATGCCTCCCCACACCATGACGCTGCCTCCCCCATAACGGTCATGTTCTGCAATACAGGGGTCTGCAAATCTCTCTCCTGGTCGCCTCCAGACTCTCGAACGTCCATCATTGTGGTCAAGGGAAAATCTGCTCTCATCTGTGAACAGAACTCTACGCCATTGCTGTCTGGTCCATCTGACATGCTCCCGGGCCCAGTTGAGACGAATTCTTCTGTGAGCAGGGGTGAGTGGGACACACTGAGCTGGCCGTCTGGCATGCATATTGGCTCTGTGAAGTCGGTTACGGATTGTTTGAGTGGAAACAATCACTCCAGTTGCTGCAGCGAAGTCATTGTTGAGGCGGCGTGCACTGTGAAAGCGGTTGCGGAGGCTGAGATTCGTCAAGTAGCGATCATCTCTAGGGGTTGTCGAAACTGGTCGGCCACTGCGGGGTCTCTCGGAGTATAGCCCTGTCTCTCGGTGTCTTTGATTTGCTCTGCTAATGACACTGTGTGACACGCCCATCATTCTGGCTACTCTTCGCTGACTGAGGCCAGCTTCCAACTTGCCTACAACAGCAATGCCAAGACACCACCTAAGTGAAACAGATGTAGCCAGAGCCCTAGGGATGCTGGAAGCTGGCCTCAGTCAGCGAAGAGTAGCCAGAATGATGGGCGTGTCACACAGTGTCATTAGCAGAGCAAATCAAAGACACCGAGAGACAGGGCTATACTCCGAGAGACCCCGCAGTGGCCGACCAGTTTCGACAACCCCTAGAGATGATCGCTACTTGACGAATCTCAGCCTCCGCAACCGCTTTCACAGTGCACGCCGCCTCAACAATGACTTCGCTGCAGCAACTGGAGTGATTGTTTCCACTCAAACAATCCGTAACCGACTTCACAGAGCCAATATGCATGCCAGACGGCCAGCTCAGTGTGTCCCACTCACCCCTGCTCACAGAAGAATTCGTCTCAACTGGGCCCGGGAGCATGTCAGATGGACCAGACAGCAATGGCGTAGAGTTCTGTTCACAGATGAGAGCAGATTTTCCCTTGACCACAATGATGGACGTTCGAGAGTCTGGAGGCGACCAGGAGAGAGATTTGCAGACCCCTGTATTGCAGAACATGACCGTTATGGGGGAGGCAGCGTCATGGTGTGGGGAGGCATCACCTACGCCAACCGTACTCGTCTCTACGTGGTCCCAGGGGGAGCAATGACAGGAGTGAGGTACAGGGATGAGGTCCTTGAACCTATAGTGGTGCCATTTGCAGAAAATGTGGGACAAAACATCATTTTCATGGATGACAATGCCCGTGCCCACCGAGCTAGGGTGGTGACCGAGTTCCTTGAGGGCCAGGGGATTGAGCGTATGGAGTGGCCAGCGAGGTCCCCGGACTTAAACCCGATAGAGCACGTCTGGGACATGATGGGGAGGAGTCTCGAGCAGCTCGAAGCCCATCCACTTGGACTGCAGCAGCTGGGTGTGGCTCTGGAGGCTGCATGGGATGCACTGGACGTCAGAGACATCAATCGCCTCATCAGCTCCATGAGACAGCGCTGTGAAGCCGTTATTGCTGCAGGAGGTGGTCACACTCGTTACTGAACTGCCTGAAAGACACTCAGACATTCGTTTTTACCACTTCATGTCGGTAGCTGATACCCCTCGGGGCCCACTTTTCAGGATGTGCAGTGATGCGAGAGACATTGTGCAACAACTGAAACCACCCATGCGTGAAATTGATTACAGCGTGTTTAAGGACATTTAGGACAGTTGTACTGAGGTATTTCCAGAAATAAAACACCTTGTATAAAATCTTTATGTACGTTTTAAAAAGTGGTCCTTAACTTTTTTTGAGTAGTGTATTTAGGGTTTTAACATTCTTAACACCTTTTGGGGAGATGCACAACTTAATTTTTAATTTTCACTCAAGTATTGACAGTTATAGAGTTGTACCGTATCGACCTAACTGTTGCACATGTAGACTGTAGTTAGGCTGTAAGTTAGAAGTATCGCCTGGCCGCTTTATACGGTCTGTGTTCATAGGCCGGCATATGCCTACCGGTAGCCTCTAACGTTAACTGTTATGCCATAGCAATCCACAAAGGGTTTATTCGAATTGTAAATAGATCTCTAGACCTAACGTTAGATCTAACGTTAGAGCTGTGCCTAGTATGGACTATGCAAAGAAGTTTGATGTTCTGAGTCTGAACCCGTTCTTCTTCTAGCGTGTTCTGATGCCGTCGGACTAGTGAGGCCTAGTCTAGCTTCATTTTTCTCTCTCTAGATCTAACGTTAGACTCCTATCTAACGTTAGAGTTATAGATCTAGCTCTAGGTCTAACGTTAGACTAGTCTACATAATCTATAGAACTCTAACTAGGTGATGTAGATCTGATCTAACGTTAGACCTAGATCTAACTTACATGACTTAGATCAAACTTAGAATCTAACGTACACAAAGTTCCACTTCATTACCTACTCGTATTCGTAGCTAGACCTAACAGGCTAGGTCCTAGTCTGCGTGGAGTGTAGGCCTCGACCTCTAGATCTAGGGTCTATCCTTTTTTTTATTTGATAGAGTCTAGAATTCTAAGTAAGATCTAGGCCTAGATAAGTTAGAATCTAGTCTTGCATTTCAGATCACACACATTATTAAGTTATCTAGAATCTAACAGTTAGATCTAGAGTTCTAACTTACATGTGCAACAGTTAGGTCTATACAGCTCTAGTAAAACTGTAAATATTTGCTATGACAACTTTGTTGTCAGCGAATGAACGATTCGTCGTACAGTGAGTTTCCGTGCATTGCTTCATGACAAATTAATTTTCTTGTATGACAAAACGTTTTTCATACATTACGAATTAATTTCCATGCATGACAAACTGATTTCTTAGCATGACGAATCAAAATGAAAATTCGTCAAATAAGACCACTTTTCATTACGAATTAAAATTTGTCTAATGACAAATCTTTTCCCAATACTTACGAATTCAATTTGTCATGGAAATCTGCTTGCATGACTAATTTATTTGACAAATTCAAAGTTTGTCAAATAAGACCACGTTTTGACGATTTTTTTGTCAATTGACTAGGTATTTTTAAGAGTGTATTCCATAGAGCGCAGCAATCATAACATAAAGCATTTTTATGATAATCTGTACGATATTTACCTTTAACTTAATCACGATGAGCACTTTGTCGAGTATTCACATTATGGACTTTAGAAATTTCTTTGAAAATATTTTTGAAACAATTTGATGATTAGTCATGAAGAAATGTATTAATATATAAGCAACCATCTTTAACGAGTAAACATTTCATTAGAGCGGGTGTATATATTACAGTTTGAAATAAGTCTTGCTGCCCTTTTCCCAATTCCGTCAGCTTATCAATTTGACCTTGATATCTATCCCCCCAAAAATTTCACAACAGTAATTCATTTGTGTTTGAATGAGACATAAATCTGATAAATTCATTGATGCTTTATCAACATATGGTTTTACTCTTCTGAGCATGGCAAGTCCTGCAACTTGCTTTTCTACGTACATAGTCTACATGGTTGCACCATAACAATTTATCATTAATAACTCCACCAAGACATTTACATCTATTACACTTTACAATTTCAATACTTTCATACTTAATATAAATCGCAATATATACATTTTTAATGCGTTAAATCTTTTCTTCTAAAGATGATATATACCTTTTTATCAACATTTAAGCATATAGCTTATTTAACTTAATCCACTTAGCGATAGCGTCAAAGTCATTCTAAGGTTTTACATATAGGGTAGTATTATCAGCATACATTTTTATCTTTGCATTATTCCAAACTTTTAACATATCATCAATATGAATAAAAAAAAGTAAGGGACCTAATATAGATCCTTGTGGAACTCCAAGGGAAATATATCAATAATTTGATTTAGCATCTTCATCCCAACATATTCCTTTCTGTTGGTTAAATACGAATCAAACCATGCTAAAGACAAATCACTTAAACCAATATTTTTATAAAATAGACGTATTATCTATAGCCATGATAGCGTTTAACCAAACATCAGTTGAAAAACCGAAAGCCGAAACTAGATTTGCCTGACTGAGAACCGAATTGTGCTATGCTAAGAATATTATTGGAAATCAAATAGTCATATATTATGTTATACTGAGTGTTTGTCTCACCTGCATAGCAGAGCGAGACTATAGGCGCCGCTTATCCGACGGCGACGGCGGCTGCGGCGGCGGCGGCGTCGTCAACATTGAAATCTTAACCAAGATTAAGTTTTTGGAATGTCATCGTAACTTAGAAAGTATGTAAACCTAGTTCATGAAACTTAGACATAAGGGTAATCAAGTATTACTAAACATCCTGCCTGAGTTTCAGGTCACATGATCAAGGTCAAAGATCATTTAGGGTCAATGAACTTAGACCATGTTGGGGGAATAAAAAACGAAATCTTAACCAAGGTTAAGTTTTTGAAATGTCGTCATAACTTCGAAAGTATATGGCCCTAGTTCATGAAACATAGACATAAGGGTGATATATGTATCATTGAAGATTCTGCTGAAGTTTCAGGTCACATGAAGTCAAAGGTCAAAGGTCACTTAGGGTCAACGAACTTTGACCATGTATTTGTGGAATCATCATAACTTTAAAATTTTATGGATCTAGTTGATCAAACTTAGACATAAGAGCAATTATGTATCCTTCAACATCCTGTGCGATTTTCAAGGCACATGACTAAGGTCAAAGGTCATTTAGGGTCAACGAACTTTAGTAATGTTGGGGGTATTTGTGGAATTGTCATCATAACTTTAAAAATTTATAGATCTAGTTCATAGAAACTTGGGACATAAGAGTAACCATGTATCCCTGAATATTTTGTGTGTGTTTCAGGTCACATTACCAAAATCAAATGTCATTTAGGGTCAACGAACTTTGATATTGTTGGGGGTATTTGTGGAATTGTCATCATAACTTTAAAAGTTTATAAATCTAATTCATGGAAACTTGGGACATAAGAGTAACCATGTATCCCTGAATATTTTGTGTGTATTTCAGGTCACATGACAAAAATCAATTGTCATTTAGGGTCAACAAACTTTGATAATGTTGGGGATATTTGTGGAATTGTCATCATAACTTTAAAGTTTATAAATCTAGGTCATGGAAACTTGGGACATAAGAGTAACCATGTATTTTTGAATATCTTGTGTTTGTTTCAGGTCACATGACCAAAATCAAAGGTCATTTAGGGTCAATGAACTTTGGCTGTGTTTTTTTTTTTTTGAATTGGCATCATAACTTAGAAAGTTTCTGGATCTACACATGTAGTTCATGAAACATAGACATAAGGGTAATCGAGTTGTTTTGCACATGTCTGATGTCAGGTCACATGATCATGTTCAAAGGTCATGTTGGGTAAATGGACATAGTATTTGATCATCATCTGAATGTTTTCTTTCATGAGTAATTATTTAATAGCTGTTTTCAAAGTCATTACTGTTGGTATATCAAATCGCGTAATGCAGGCGAGACTGCCAGAGGCGTTCCACTTGTTTAAATGTAAGTTTCGTATGCAAATAAGCATTGAAAATCGTTTCTTATTTAAATCTGATTACCTGTTTCCATATTGGGTGGCAAATAACATACAGATACCTCAAAACTGTTTGGTGTTAAACAATTATGACTAAATCTCCTGTACCCTTAATCAAATTATCACGAATGATATAGACCTTGCATTGAAATTCTTATAAGCAATAAATGTAATCTACAATGACGGTCTTCTGTAGCTGATGGGAATTGAAATGATATCAGATTTTCAGCTGATTTAAGTAGATTTTCAAATTCATAATTTTTTTGTCATTTTTCATTGGGAGAGGATTATTACTTTATGTATTTGCTGGCCCCAGAATTTGTGAAAAGCTTCGGAAATGTGTTACAGATAAATATTTTAGCAGGGTTAGAGGAAAGCACACTCGGTGTACCACCGATAAATTCTTCGACAAAGCCTGCTTAGCCAATGGCGACTGTTGTGCCAGGAAAAAAATAGATAATGGTTTTACTATAGGGGAATTTTTAAAGGTTTTTAATGTAACGTCTGCTGGTCAAAATCTCGTTCAGCTCAGGGTCATTTATATCTGAACGGTGTCAAGTTCACTGTGAAACACGATATAATCTGCCTTTATTAATTACATATCCTTCTCTGAGTATATGCATAGAAGCATTGATAATCCCATTTCTAATTCAATGTGAATGTTTCTTTGTTTACGTAACGCAGAGTTTGGGAGCAGATTCGGGAATACACTCATCCAAGGAGGGAGATGACATACCACCAACAGCAATGCTTCTTGATAGCAATGGTTAGCAAGCTCAAGATTATTGTGGAATCTTAAACTAGGGATACATCAAAATCGAATTCTTCGGATTAAATTCGGACCGATTCTGCCCGAATATGGCCTGATTCGGATGGTTTCGGTTGCTTCGAATGTTCACGAATTTCCTCGCGTTCGCGGGGGAGAACAGAATACTCCTGAAAACCACCCGCACCACCCGAAATCGTGTATTCGGATGATTAAAATCGATTAATTCTGAATTATGACAAACATGGACAACCAAGTAAAGAGAAAAACAAAATGCTACAATCAACATGGTTAAGAACAAAATGGCCATCTCTGTGTACATGTATGAATATATGCATGTGCAGCCATCAGTGCTTTTACACATTTTATGGGGGAAGAGTGCAACAGTAATTTTGATTAATCAAAGCGCACATAATAGTAGTTTCTTTTTATTAAACACGTGAACACGTTGGTATCAATAATGCATAAAGCATTTTCATTTATTTGATGAGAGATAACACAGCGATGTAGATAGAAATACCTTGGTCAAAGGACGTGCCGGGAATCGAACCCTTGACTTTCCTGGTGCAGTTGGGTACCCTAGACCACTAGGCCACGGCACCTTATTTTATATAAATTATTTATATGATTCGATGTAAATAGAAATCTACATTTCGAAGTTTTGCATCATTTCGGTGAAACAGTTCCATGAATGTCCAGATGAATATGCCATGAGCTAATACCTACTAATTTTATTATATGAAATAATAATTTTTCATATTTTGTCCACAGTAAGAAATTGAATGATAACTGATTTAATGTGTGAGATAGTTATTGCTGCAACTTTTTTTTCACAATGGATATATATTTTAGAAACACTTATCAAAATATGAAGTAAAAAAATATTGATTTAATGTAATAACGTTAAAAAAGGAACGTGGGGACATGAAATTGTCACATCTACTGTATATTTATGATATCACAGAATATTGATTAGATCTAAAATAATTGGGAATAACTTCAATGTTTGTTTCATCTTTAAACCTAGTATTCATGAGGTTTTGCAAGGACGCGAATGCGCTCAAAACAGCATCGTCCAACATTCGCAGCATTGCTGCATTGCAAAACATGACAGATTGCACGATTGAAGTTCGGATTGATATCCCCCTTCCCCCGAAACGTTACCCCCTCCCTCGAACAATGAATTAGGTTTGCTGCTTGAATTCGTATTATTAAACCATGTTTTAAAATCTACAAGTTTTTTACGGTTTGTTATCTATTTTTTTTCGTCTTCCTATGTTCTGAGCTGATTACTTTTATTTCCGTAATTAATGTTTATAGTAAGGTTGTTTATATTCTGCTTTAAACATTCATACTTGGTTCTGTCAACCTTATACATGTATATGTCTATGCTAATGTTTTTATATGTTGGACCCCCGAGGAAAACCGACATGACCGTGCCAGCCAAGCTGAATGTGGGCAATCTACCGTCTTTATAATTTAATACTGAAAGACTAATACTGCTACTGCTAGAACTTCTACTTTACTATTACTACTACTACTACTACTACAACTACTACTACTACTGCTGCTACTACTTCTACTACTACTACTACTACTACTACTACTACTACTACTACTACTACTACATATTACTACTACTGCTTCTACTACTACTAGGTCCTACTACTCATATTACTACTAATATTACTACTTCTACTACTACTACTACTACTACTATAACCATTACTACCACCACTTTATATTACTACTACTACTGCTACTACTACTACTACTTCTCCTTTTACTGCTACTACTAAATTTTTTACTTTACTACTACTATACCACTACTACTAGACCTACTATTACTACTACTAGAACTTTTACTTCACTATTACTACTACTACTACTACTACTACTACTACTACTACTACTTCTACTACTACAACTACTACTTCTACCCGTACTACTACTACTACTTCTACTACTACTACTACTAATAATGATACTACTACTACTACTACTACTACTACTACCACTTCTACTACTACTACTACTACTACAACTACTACTACAACTACTACTACTACTACTTCTACCCCTACTACTACTACTAATGATACCACTACTACTACTACTAACACTTCTACTACTACTACTACTACTATTGCCACTGCTACTATAATTTCTTCTTTACTACTACTAGTACTAGTACTACGACTACTGCTACTACTACGTCTACTACTGACCTATATAGCCTTTATGGCATTGTATATAATACATTATCTGTCTGGAATCTCTATCACTGGATTGACTGTGGCATAATCATTCGTTTGAAATATATATAATCAAACATGACGTATTTGTATCAAATATGACAATCATGAAGGTTTATAATTATAAAGTATTCTTACAGATGTTTTATTGTTGTATTACTTTTCACCACATTCGACGAAAACATGAATACCTGCTAGCTTTGAAATATTGTTGATGCGCTGAGTACTTTTTAAATAACATTGTACATAATTTATTTGGTGGAGTAGATGTATTAAGAGTGTATATATTGTTTACGACTAATGTGATTAAAAATTATGCTTAGAGTGTCCTTTTTCTATCAAAGGCAAAGCAGAAATAACTCTGCTAAACTATGGAAAGTATTAAAAACCTTGACAACCTGTAAAACTAAATTTTACGCAGATCAGCACATTGTAAATGGAAATCAAGTGTGTGATATTCCCTTGACATGGCTAATGGATTTAACAACTACTTTACATCTGTAGGCGCCAATTTGGCTTCGAATTTTAACAAAGGGATAAAATATGATACCAACGATATACTTACCGATATAGGCTTAATGTAGATAAGCCTAATAATTGAATTAAATTGAACTGAATTGTATTATATTGTAGCAATGTCGACTTCAGGGGCCGTTACATAAAACTTTTGCCATATATAAAACTCTGGGAAATAACAAAAAACTCTGGCAAACAATTAAAACTATGCCATTGAAAATTACATATCAAAAGACTGGCCAAAAAATTGCCAGAGTTTTTTTTATGGCAAAAGGTCTATGCAACGGGCCCCATTTATGTTTTAATTAATGTGTTCTTATGATTGTGTTATTTATATATGTATTGTGTAGGGCCCTGGTTGACAACAGTGTTTCAGTCACTGAACAGGAATCCCTGGGTAAAAAGGACGAATAAAATACAATGAATAAAATGAAAGTGCATATTTTTGACATATGAAAAAGTCAACGGGGCGCTTGTGCTATGATGGACATGCATTTTTATATCATGATTAATATGTACATGTATATTTCTTTGCTATATTTCTCATGTATTTTTTTTTTCAAATATAATCATGTACGTGTACATTTTATTCTTAGGAGTAAATTCTTTGTAAAGTTGTATAATATGTTTGCGGGGTATTTTAATTGTTTTAAAAAAGTATTGTTTGCTAAGCTTCATGCATTTTTTAAATAAAGATTTTGAAATTGTTTCGGCTGAAGGCAGTGCATGAGTGATATTATTTTTTAGGAGTCAATACGTTGACAGTAATATTTTGTACATGAGTTCTGAAATTCTTACTGTGTGTTTGGCAAACTGTAATGCAAGATAAAGGATGGTGATAGGAATTCTGGATAGAAATCTGCAGCCTTATCCCATTAAGGGAGCCCATTTAGAGAAAGTTTATTTTATGTAAAAGGGAAGCTTTACCATAAAGCCAGTTTAAAGCTCTTTTTTAGTTAACTTTAATAATCAATGAATGTGAGGGCGTCAAGGATATACCAAGTAGACCCATATTACCCTCGCCAAGATTCGGGGAAGTCGGTGCAATATACTTTGGCAATATATTTTGTATCTCCCTCAAAGCCAATCAATATTATATGATTATAAATGTATTCAAGTACCATATAACATGTCAAGCTTTTTTCTATATGAACAGACGGGGGAGGGGGCGGAGAAACCACCCTTACCGCGAGTTCCAAGACCAACGGGATCGAGGGAGAGAGAGAGAGAAGAAGAGGAAGAAGAAAAAAAAAAGCGCAAAGGAATGGAAAAGCACAATAAAATTTATATTTAATAAGTTGGGTTTTCAATTGATAGGGAAGTTTCAGAATAAAGATTAAACTTATTTATTGATGACGGCTTGTTACAATCCGTCAAAAATATGAATAAAAATGGCGATAGTGTGACGTCACAGAAGACCACGTCCTCCATGCGTCATGTGATATGAATTAACAAAACGCAATTTTCCCAAAAACATTGACGTGATATTAGTTTATGCTGTGGATACACCATTAGATGTATCGTTTAATATTACTTTCATGGAAAAAATACTTTTGAATATATGATGGAATTTATGTTTTTATAACTGCTCGCATATTATGACGTCAGAAATGAAAAACATCAAAATATCATAACTCTCCTATTGATGGATTTTCGTCAAATTCCAACCAAATATTTTTTTTTTCTTTTACTTTCAAAAGTTCACAATCTTATAAATTGTGCCCCATACTTCATGTTGTACCCATATTTTTAATGGCCTATTGTGTCCCTTCATTCGGATACACCGTTTTGTGCGACTCGAATGATGACGTCGACAGCTATCTCTCAGAAAACTCTGTTATTAAAAGGTGAACATGACTCGGTAAGATATCACGGTATCTGCGTTGAGACTAATGCTTAGAAGCATTTTGATGAGGGACATCGTTGGCGGAGCAGGGGCATGAGGGGGGGGGGGGGGTTGTAGAGGTACATTTCGGGGATTCCCCAAGTTAATCCATGTCCCCCATGTTGACGCACGCGACAAGGATCGTTCGAATTTTGTAACCTTTGACAAGTGCGTTATTTTATATGAAGCTGACCTCGTAACACCGATACATCAGTATCCGTGCACCAAGGCAATGGTCGTCCTATACGTGTTTCGAGAGTTACCACGCATTTCTGTCGATGGTTGATTTCCACGTGACGGAATTTTCTTTCATTCGTGGATGTCATTGTATAATACACATTTTAGTTCTACCTGTACTGAGGGCTTAGAATGGGTATTTTGTGAACATTCGGTTCGGGTAAGTAGGCCTATATATGTGCATTAATATGATATTAGAGAAGGATAGGAATTTTCATCACGTTATACTATAGATGTAGATTTCATATCTTGAAACAATGACCCGCAGTGGTAGAGAGTTGACTGTCTGGATGAAATGAAGTTGATAATTATTATTACTTGATTGTTTATAAATTTGATAATGTTAATGTTACTCCATATTTCACCAGATTGAATTCTAATGAATAGGTCCTATAGGCCTATGTTCTGTGTTCTGGAAGTATGAAGTGGCAATAGTATCCGCTGTAAATATTGTGCATGGATAAAGTGATTTGCATATTCCATTTTGTAATAGGGCCCTGGATGGCCTTCAGTGGTACCGGGGGGGGGGGGGGGGATTGCAGGGTGCATTGATCCATGCACCCCTATAATTTTTTTAAATCAAATTTCTATACTCGATATAAAATATAACATTAAAATTGTGATGATCCAAATAACGTTGGAAATCGTAAGTAAAGATTTAATTATTAAATTAATGTCATTGTTTTAAGCAGTGGCGTATCGGGGTAGGGGGCCTGGTTAGGTATAGCCTTTCCTTAAAAGCAGTTTTCAAGACCAAGAAAAATAAAGAAGATAAAAGGAAAGAAACGGGGAGATAGACGCTGAAATATACATGTATTTTACCCTTAACGTTCGCGTCGCTCGTTCGCAACTTTTTAACAATTTTGCACAATGCGCCATATTTGTCCCCTCAACATTTCGGGCTTCTTACGCCACTGGTTTTTAGAAACGATACCATTTTATAGTTATAATACAAGAAACAAATTAAATTACCGTGTCAAATATGGTCATACCTCCTTTCTAGATCAGCATTCCCCTTCCATGCCTTCTGTGTAACACAGGGTGAACTCAGTTCATCTTTTAAACGTAGGTTTTAGGAGTATTTCTTTTAAAATTAATGAAATATAGATTTTTGTTTTGTTTTTAATTCATTTTCGTTTTCGCTATTCTTTTGAAATTAATTTCTAACCAATTTAATATTTTTTCCCCAATGTACAGTATGTATTATGTAGAACTTAATTATGTTTAGGTTAATTGGGTTCGTGGCACAAGTTTTTCAAAACTGTGTATGATCCCACTTCATTTTCTTTATACTTTCTCATGGTAATTTTGTTTGTATATGTTTGCTCAAAAAACGTTGTTTTTCATGATTGGTATTAAATCAAATTCAGTTCAGCTCAATGCGTCATTTATGGGAAGTTTAAAGATTTCCGTTTTGGTCTTATGTCGAAGGTGTCTGCATAGCCCATTGTGATTATTATTTTATTCTTGCTTTAGAAATGGAGATTTGAAAGTTCAGTATATATTGCTATAATAGGTCAGCCTATTCTATACACTATCACATCTACTTTTAGTTTATTATGCATATGTTTTCGTTTTTTGTAAAATCATAAATCTATTTTTCTTACAGAAATGCATCTGGCAACATGGCATATATAAACATTGTTCACATCGTCATCTTCCAATTGATGGCAGTCAGTTCTAATCCAGAACAAAGTAATATAATGTGCGTTGCAAAAAAAAAAAAAAAAAAAAAACTGACGTTCCACAATCAAGCATAATGCCGAGACCTGTTATTGAATTGAAATTGATTTGAATTGCGATGCATATGCATGTTGGTATATGACGAGAGGCACACACCGTTTAAATGTGTAAGTCAAACCTCTCGCTTGAAATTAGTAGCATTGTATTATGGTGTGATATTGTGGTATACACAATGCAGGAAACGAAGAAATATTAAACACAGGAAGTGAAAGAGAAAGAATATTGGGAAAAGGCAGGAAGATCATGTATAGTTGAGTTAGAAAAAAGAAAGGGAGGGAGAGAGAGAGAGCAGTTGCGTAACATGCGGGGCAGGGGGGGGGGGCAAGCTGCCCGCTGGCGGATTTCACCGGGAAAAAAAAACGGAAAAAAGAAAAGGGAGGGAGAAAGAAAGGAAAGGGGAAGGAAAGGGAAAAGGAAAGGAGGAAAAGAAAAGGGGAAGGGAAAAGTGAAAAGAAACCGAAGATTTCTTTTTTAAATGGAAAAGGAAGTAAAGCGGGAAAAGGAATGAAAGAAGAACATTTTGAGAAAGAACAAATCATTCCGAATTAGGCCTATGTAATGCAATAGCATGATGGAAAATAACTATTAAAATATAACAAAATGGCAAATAATAGCGGGAAATGAAGGTAGAATTGAATTAGTGAAAAGCTAAATTGGAAAACAAAGAAAAGGGGCAGGAAAAAAAACTTAATAACACGACCGGGCTGCCGAGGATTGAACATAAAGAGCGGGAAGAAAGATGGACTGCATACAACATTGTGCTATAAGCTTGCTAAATTTTATGCAAATAAGCTACCGGGGCTCTGCCCAAGACCCCACGCAGTAGGGGCTTTTCATCTATAACCTTGAATTGGCTCTATAATGCCCCCTGCAGGGACCCTTTTTTTACGTTCAATCACTATGGTACAGGCGCGGGGGGGGGGGGGGTCTTAGTTCCACACCCAAGAGGAAATAAAATAAATTATAGGAGACAACGTATAGTGAAATGAATGGAAAATATGAAATGTGTTATTTGGTGAATATAATGGAAAATCTATCACTTCATTCGAATTTAATTTCAATTGGCATTTTTCCAGATCGCTTTGCTCGCTGGCGACTATTTACCTATTTTCCCACATTGCTATGTTTTGCCCCCTCAAAATATTTGGTTCAACTTGGCTATATAGATTTGTTGTGTAGAAGCTGTATTCTGTATATACCCGCGATTTTATTAAAAATAGCGGCAATCTGCAGGGTTTAATGGCTTTGATATCAAGAAGTTCCGGTGGCTCCGCCCCGGACCCCAACTGCATAGCATTGCCGAATAGGAGTATGGAAGGGTTTGGCCATCTTGGCCATGGTCCCAAAAAGTTCTACAAACAAGAAAACAAAGGAGGAAAAAACAAAAGCAAAGGAAAAGTGTAGGATATGATTTAATTTACTGAATATCATGTAAAAAAAAATATCTCAAAGTTAGATTCTCATGAAAAGGTGGGTTTTTTTCTCGCTCGCTCGGGACTTATATTTAAAGGTCAAGTCCACCTCAGAAAAATATTAAGAGCTTTTAGGAGCAGTGAACGTGAACGACGTAGCAGTCCTCTGATCGTTCGAGTCAACGTCGTCGTCTGCCCTCGTTCACTACAGATGCGAATACTTTAGATTTCACTCGACTTGTACGTGTACGTACGTCCACTTGAAACAGCGCGATAACCAGCGGGTCATGACACGCTGCCCGACCCGGAAGATCTGGCGCACCATCGCCCGGCGACCCGGTCGGGTGATGCGAAGGTGCAACTTGTGCACATGTGCCCTTTCACTTGCTTTGATTCCTTTTTACGCGAGTTGGGATATATATCGATGTATATTTTCGAGATCAGAAAGCAATTTCAAATATGATAAACATAATGCATCGTACAACTTACATTAATTTTGTGAAAAGTCACTGAAAACTGTATTTTAAAAGGGAAAGGTTGATCTTCATGCTGGGCTTGAACGGTTAAAATGACGTCACTCACGTGCACGTCGTCTATGATTTAGGAGAACCGCAAAATGGATGTGGCGAGGTTCTCGATTTTGATAGTGGACGTGTGTGACGACCTGAGGCATATGGCAGGCCAAAAAATGACGTCATTTCGTACCAGTCCACTATGTGGACGTACATTTATAAAAGTGCTCATTGATTAGAATCAATAGAGAAAAATCAGACAAGCACAATGCTGAAAATTTCATCAAAATCGGATGTTAAATAAGAAAGCTATGGCATTTCAAAATGTCGCTTATTTTTCACAAAATAGTTATGAACGAGTCAGTTACATCCAAATACGAGAGTTGATGATGTCACTCACTCACTATTTCTTTTGTTTTTTTATTGTTTGAATTATACAATATTTCAATTTTTACGAAATTGACAATTAGGACCCCCTTGCCCGAACCACAAAATGTTCAAATAATGGAATTCCACGTGTTCAGGGAGGAATGAAGCTTCATTTCACATGACAATGACGAGAAAATCAAAATATTTCATATTTCATATAATAAAATACAAAATAAATAGTGAGTGAGTGATGTCATCAGTTCCCTCATTTGCATACCAACCGAGATGTGCATATAACTGTTTTGTGAAGTGAAGTGAAACTTTAAAATGTCATAACTTTCTTATTTTACATCCGATTTTGATGAACTTTTCAGTGTTATGCTTGTTGGATATTTCTCTTTTTATTCAAATCAAGTTTTTGTTGGGGTGGACTTGTCTTTAAGCAGCTTTTTAGTACATGCGCCATACTGCGCCCCTCGTTTTTTATTTTACTCTTCACGCTACTACCGCAAATAATCCCGTTCACAGTGGCGTACAGACCACACACAAAACAAAGGAATGGAAAGAAGAGTGAAATATAGTTTTCTCTGGATATCATGTCAAAATCTATCACAAAATTCGATACAAAATGTCAAAACTTTTCCTCGCTCGCTCGCAACTTTTTTTTAAAGATAAATTCTGCCCGATACGCAATATCTTTCCCTCTCAAAATCATCGCCTTATTTCAACATTACGTCTGTTCAAAACATAAATAAAAAAAACCCAAAAAACAACATTACGCCTGTTCATACCATGATATAGCCAGGAAACTTTTGGCTCATCTTGCCCCCCCCCCCGGCCACCGACCCATGTTATGCCGCCGGCTGAGAGAGAGAGAGAGAGAGAGAGAGGGGGGGGGGGGTAGACAGAATGGGATATACAAGACAGGGAAGGATTCTCTTTCCTTAATGCCCTATTTATTCTGATTTAAGTAAAAATTCAAATGGTATACACTGTAAAAAATGAAGTGCTAAGTTAGCAATTACAGTGCTTGTATAGTGACTGCACTACGAGTGCTGATTTTCTAGTTCAAATTTGAACTAGAAAGTCAACACTCGTAGTGCAATCACTATACAGGCACTGTAAGTGCTAAATTAGCACTTCATTTTGTACAGTGTAGTATTTATGAAGAGCGTTAGCACGGGGAGTCACACATGCTCAAGTCACTGTTAGACACTGTAAATATACCCCAAAACTTCTTTATTTCTCATTTGGCCAACAATAATCAATAATACAATGTTGGTAAAGCTCTAATACATGTGCTCCCATAAAAAAAAAACACTTGATGTGGTAATACAAAATTAAAACGAAAGATATTATACCAAGGAAATTGCATGTGTATGACATCAGATATCTTGTTAGCATTACCAATTGGAGGATCTATAATATAACGACCCCAGTATTCAAATGTTCTCATTTCTAATTACTCCTTCAATCTTACTCAAACTTTAATAGATCCGTTTCTTTTATTTTTCTATGCAATTCAGCTGGCTTAAAGAATTTTCTTTCATATCTAAAGCCTGTCGGAAGCATTGGTAAAAAAACATTTTTATTTTGAAGTCAAATATTTTCATACCAATGAATTCAAGCATTTTCTTGCTTTCCTTCAGGTTGCGCAATCTCCGATGGGCCTTCAATACTGTCCTCGCTATCGTCATTTGGCCACTGATCTCTCCACTAACTGAATGGGAACAATAACGCTGATTGGCCTATTCCGTGTTGAAGCACCGGAAGTTGTACCCCCGCACGCCGAGTTCCCCCAAAAAAGCCAAAAATCGAAGTAGAGTCTAGATAGCGTTCACGGCAATAGTGTCAATTCCTAATTATACTTACCAGATCAACTCTTATTACAGCACTTTTCAATGTGAATTTATACGTGATACAAAGTCAAATTTGGGTCCTATGTTTTTAAGATTTTAAAATCCAAACTATAGATCATTATATGAAAATGGGATGTTAATTAAGATGTTTTTGCACTGGTAGTCTAGGTTTCAGACATTGAATGTAGCTGCCATGTACTACTTTTGAATTTGGCACAGCCCAACCATTCACATCAAAAGTAACGAAAAAGATTTTATTTGGACATACCATTTTGTGACATCGGTCACTTGTTTTTCATTGTTTGGTATTGATTTCAGTGTATTACATTTTTTTTTCGTAGTTCTGTATCATATGTTTTTTTTTTTTCATTTCAAACATTCTATTTAATCGTTTAAGTGGTGTATGAATCTTGCCAGTATTTATGATGCACTGACAAGAAAGGATTACTTCTAGTAATGTAATTTCATTACATAATGTTTTCATTATTTCATTACAATGGTGATATTTATCTATTTTTTGGAGGGGGTGGTTCTGGCATTTCCACGTGGAGTGCAGACGTTAATTTATAATCATGTTTTCAGTTGAGATTCTCCATTTGATAAGATATGTTTGTACTTACAAATCATGTAGTAAGATTTTTTTTAATTCCTACATGTAGCCAACTGGGGGATGACAAGGCAAATGCGATCACTCATATAGAGTTGATATTTCTTGCTATGAACTACAATTGAGCAATGAGCAATAGTTTTATCCGTCCATATTTTGTCTTTCAACCACTGGAGTGTTGTCAATGCAATTTGCAAGTGTCAGTATTGATTGTTATTGAAAAAAACATGGCTTTGTCAATTTTAAATGTAAATTGAAATGTCTACTTTTTTCAATAACTGCATTATAATTTTTAATTTAAGATTGGGGTCTACGTTCGAACTGATGTTTGAAGCAAAACGAGAAGTGTGTCTGTGTGAGAGGGTGTTTGGGTGTGTGTGGGTATTTGTGAAAGGGGGAGGGGGAGAGTTGGAGAGACAGACTTTACAGCAGGAGTGATATTGTGCAAGAATGGAATAGCAGATTTAACTATGAACCATTGGCGGCGGAAGCCCAAAAATTTAGGGGAGGGGGGGGGGGGTCCACCTGAAATTTATGGTTGGACATAGGAAAAAAAAATTGACAAGCAAAAAAAAAGGGGGGTTATCAACCAAACATTTTTTTTGGGGGGACGCAATTAAGAAAAATAATCTGACAAGCAAAAAAAAAGGTTATCAACCAGAATTTTAGGGGGGACCACCGCAATTTTAGGGGGGTCCACCTGAATTTAGGGGGGGACGCAGGAAACAAAATTGAAAAGCAAAACAAAAACAAAACAAAAAAGGTTATCAACATACATTTTAGGAGGGGTCCGTCCCCCACCTAACCTTTAGGGGGGACAGGACCCCCCCCGCTTCCGCCGCCTATGCTATGAACAAACTGGGGAGAGGATAATTGAAGAGGGTGGGTGTGACGGAGGGAGGGAGAGACACTCTTAAAGGGCGAGTCCACCTCATGGAAAATATGATTTGAATAGAGAGAAAAAACACACAATAATGCTGAAAATTTAATCAAAATCGGAAGTAAAATATGAAAGTTATGACATTTTAAAGTTTCACTTAAGCGATGAAATTTTTAGTGTTATGCTTGTTGATTTTTCTCTATTTATTCAAATCAACTTTCTTTTGGGGTGGACTTGTTCTTTAAATAAAAGGGGGTTTCAAGCCCAGTGTTATAAGCCTGCATAACCTATAAAGTCCTCGCCCTATCCCTAAGATGTTATTTGGCAATGCCTCCAAAATACCCCTAGACAAGTCAAGGATTTAATCCATTCTTCCTCAGGTGAGAAGACACCAACCCCTTCAAAATTATGTTTCCGAAATGTACTGGGAAAGTACCATGGTTTTAAGAAAATAGAGGATTGAAGTTTTGTATGAAAAGCAATGAGAGCTTCAGCGTGCAGACAGCTAGCGTACCGCTCCAATGCAGTGGAGCGATCGCGTTCCTTTTGGGGGAACTGGTATGGCGGACAATAGAACTCGCGGGCTTCAAACAAAGGACCGTCCCCGCATATCCAGTTAGTGGAGAGATCAGTGATAGTGTTCCTGTATACTAGATATACACAGGGGCCAATGATCTCTCCTCTGACTTAGAGAGAGATCAGTGAACACTATGTATATCAGGAGAAATGCGCCCTCTACACTCGTTGATTACGGATCTTTGGATTTAAGCATGTTAAGATATTTCCCATATGTATGAAATGCAATTTACTACTCCGGCAGCAAAAAAACACCAAATGTTTAAAGTGGGTTGATTCCATTCATCATACAGTAAATAGGTGGTGGAGAGGGTAAAGTCTGTGTGTTAGTATCTGACATACATAAACATTATTTGTCATTTTTGTATAAAAAAAAAGAAATATGCATTTTCCTCGTCGCATTTCTTATTCAAAGATTTCAATCAAAATATCTTGTTTGTATCATTGAATATTAAATGCCGGTGGATGATATATATCAATATATTTTCTTTTGTTTACTTATTATACTTCTGTTTACAGAGTAACAAATTAATTGACATTTGTAACCTGATCTGTGAAACTTTCAGTGTTGTTGTCTTGACGCCCTCTTAGGTAATCCGGTGATATTTTTATTTTATAGGTGTTTTTTGAAAAAAAAAGAATTTATTTTTAATGAATTGTGAGATCGGTGTATTGTGACATGTAGGCATACTTAATGTGCTAAAAATAGGGTTTCTATTTTTTCATAAACATCAAGTTATATGTATCACTGTCTCTCACTCAAAACTATTGAAATAAATGACTTTTTGTAGATATTGTTTTTTCATATATATTAATTATTTTAGGATGGTTTATGTTATATGTATCACAGTCTTTCACTCAAATCTATCAAAATAAATAAGTTTTGGTGGACATTGTTTTGTTTTTTTCTAAAAAAAAAAAAATCTAATTTGTTTAAAACGGTTTATTTTACCAAGGGTATCTAAAGCGGCTGATAAGCCGAATTGCATTAACCCTTTACAATCATATACTGTACATAAAAATACGATCAACATCAAATAAAAAAATTAATAAATTTACACGAATTCTACATCATAAGAAATATCAAAACACATAGAAAGGTTGTTTATCATGTTGGGGGCGCATGTATTGAATTACAACATTAATCCCCATCATGATAAACCAGAATTGAAATTGAAATAACATAAAAACAATGAATTCTGACTAACCAGAAATTAGCACGGAAGAGATGGGAATAAAGAAAATAAAAAAAAATAAGGAGGGAGAGAGAGAGAGAGAGAAAGTGTATGTTTGTGGGAGAGAGTGTAACAATGATAATTTCTACTATCATAGATCCTGGTAGATTTTAATGATTGAGTATAAGGTGTACATTATTTTAGTTAATTGGCTGCAAGAGATGAAGCATCTCTTGATTTCTATGTAACGAAATATTGGCTCAAGAGAACTACAAATCCAGGCACTGTCGTACAGATTGGGCAGCGGGTTTAAACATGGATTTTTATAAATCTTTACCACTAAGAAAAAAGAGAGAAAAAGAAAGAAGAGGAAATAAAAGAGGTAAACTAGAAATATCACTGAAGATGATTACTACCGCCGACCTATGGCGTTACCATGGTAATGCAAGTTTGAACACATTTAGGAATGAACCTTGTATGCCTTTTTTAGCCCAAGGCGAATATTTGTGCCAACTCTCATGGGCACTGGCTAATAACTAAACAAAGTAATTTGATCCACAATGAGTTTTCCTAGATTTTTGACTATTACATATGATAAGGTTAATATTGTAACGCAATTCATGAGAAATGCCCAAAAATGTGTCGTGCACAATTCTACCCTAAGACTAATGTTTCCGCTAAATTTCATGAGAATTGATTGAACAGCTAATAAAGTAGTTCTAATCGCAAGGTTTTGCCTAATTTTCATCATAATATATTATATATATATATATATATATATATATATATATATATATATATATATATATATATATATATATATACCGTTACAATGGCAACAAAATTTACAAACATGCGGAAATATATCTTGCAACTTTACCCCAAGACCAATGTATGCTCTGAATTTCATGGAAATTGGTTGGAAATTGAGGAAGCAGTTCGATGCACAAAACCGACCGTGGCTGCTGGTCATATTAGGCCAATCACCAGACAACCCCCCTTGCCAATCGACTGCGGTTTTGGGGGACTTGAATACAATACATACGTGGCAGGCAATATGTTACGGAATGTAATATTAGCAAGGAAGTGATCCATGAAAGAATACATTTCTCTCCAATCCCAAAATGCGAGCGCGAAGCACTCGCTAAATATAAATTTCATATTTTGACCTGAAAACTCGATTGTAACCATGAAGAGGGTGGATATATCAACCAAACAATTGATGCGAGCCCGAGTTAAAATTTTGATTTCCGACCAGAAAACTGGACATTGTAAGCACTTTTTGCATGAATAATATGCATATATAGTAATTTATACATGTGAGTGCGAGCTGATAGTTTTAATTAATTTTTCTTTAAAAAGGACATGTTTATCAACTGTTTGCAGTGGCTCATAAATATAATACATTTCTCACTAATCAAACAGACCGAGCGCAAAGCACGAGCTGAATTAAAAAAAAAAAGATATTGCTATTGAAAACTGGACTGGTTAAAAATATTTTTAATAAAGAACATAGTAAACAAGCGAGAAACGCGAGCTGAAGCTTTCTTGAGATTTAGAACTAAAAACAAAACATTTGAAGCAATGTAACATGAAGAATGTCGGCATTAGAACTAAGCAACTGTTGCGAGCGTGAACCGATTTTTTTAATTTTACAACCTGAAAATTTGACATTTTCAACACTTTTGCAATCATAAACATGATTATCTAATCAAACTTAGATTTGAAATCAGACATTCCATTCAGTTTTTGTAATTATGAAAAGGAAGGGTATTACTGAATGATGCGAGCGCGAAGCGTTGAAAATTTTGGATAATTTGACTTGAAAACTAAATATTTTTATATGTTTTATATTAAAACAAAATCAGTTTCTGCATCTGTAATTGAACAGCGTTGTATCTCAATAAACATAATGCCAGCGCGAAGCGCGAGTTGAACATTTTGGGATATTTTTACTTGAAAACTAAACATTTTTACATTAAAACAAACTCAGTTTTCTGCATCTGTAATTAAACAAGCTGTGTATCTCAATAAATATAATGCGAGCGCGAGCTGAAATTTTGATTTACTGACCCGAACGGGATTATTTTATGCACTATCCAACATGAAGGAAAATGGTACAGAAGTACGAACTGACAACTCTTGGTACTTTGACTTGAAAACTTAATATTTTCACACTTTTTTGTACAAAGAACAAACTTAGATTCTGCATATGTAATGAACAAGCTGTGTATTTCAATAACATAGGCCCTAATGCGAGTTCAAAGCGCGAGCTGAAATTTTTGGTATAGTACTGATCTGAAAGGGAAATTTTAAGCACTGTTTTACATCAACATGAAGGAAAATTGAGGAGAGAATATGGATCTCACTATAAAATACATGATGCGAGCGCGAGCTGAAATTTTTGAGATTTAGACCTTAAACCGGGACTTTCTAATCATTGTCGGTAGTATAGCCTACAGAGAGCTCCCCACGATCGCATTGCAAAGAAATCGTAATTTAACGATAATAACAGGGACCTGGGAAGCGGGGGTGCTGGGGGTGCTGCGTGTATTATTTTCCATAGGCAGCACCCCTACCAAATCAGGTTCCCCCTGTATTTTTTGAATATGTTATAATGTACATAATTATCACATCCGACAATCGCAAATCATTTACAGAGTCTTTCACACATTCCAATAACATCCCTAAACGCGACTCAGCTCCGGTGTAGCAGGTTTTTATGCCCGGGCGGTGAAAACGCCCGGAAATGCGAAGACGGACAAAATAACCTGAGGTCGTTCAGGCATTTCCGTCCGCCCGGACGTAAAAAACGTTTTGCCCGGTGAAAATGTCCGTGTTTTCCGGAGATTACGCCCGCATATTTTATTTCAGCTACTGGAGTACAGGCTACGATTTTTTTCGGCGACTGGATCGCAAGCTACGATTTTTAGGGTGTCTGAATCACAGGCTATCTGACAGTGGTGTAGTGCTTGCGAAAAAGCAAGTCAATCATATTTTTTTTCAGATATTCGGTACTATTTTGTAAGTTACAATCCACTGTTTCTTGTAGGTGTTCTCTCCATCGTGAAATTTTACATGAGTTTGTTTTTATACTAGATTAATAAGCAAGTTTGTGTTACTGTTACTTGTTGCGTGTGAATCAACAAAATTAGCAGGACTTTGGTCCCACTTATACATTTTTCTGTGGCTATAGAATCGTTGAATCGGGGGGGGGGGGGGGGGGGGGGGGGGGGGCAAATAGTGCCTATAGGTATTAAGGACAAAAGATAGATAACCACTTTTATTCATGTTAATAAGATTTTGACGTCATAAACGAGCAGATGGACCATAATATGTTATGTATTAGAAAATACACTAAAACATCATTTTTTTTTTAATGGATCGTAATGAGTTATGTTTGTTTTCGTTTTAGGAACGGGTGTAAAATAACTTATTTATTGATGTACTGCAGGTGGTACAATAAAAAATTGTTTCAATTTTCTGAGAAAATGACATTTAATTGATTTCTTACCATTCGATTATGTAGGAAAGCTGCTCGCATATGACGTCACAAAGCAAATAATAAAAATTCTAATAACTTTTTTCCTTTGATGGATTTTTTCTTAAACCTCTGACAATATTGTTTTTTTATTTTTTCTGCTATTTTTACATCAACTTTTTGTCAGGGTGAACTTCCCCTTATATGGTGTGTTTAATATCCCAGATTATTTATGTGATTGCTCGAGTTATTGTTTTTTATGTATAACAAACTATAAAATTCCACCCACTTAAAAGAATTACGTCCCGCTCGACCGATTATAAATACTCCACACCCCCCCCCCCTACTCACAAAAGAAAGGAATTTGTGTCTACGGCCCGTAAATTGTGAGGTGGGGGAGGACCATGCACTTCAGTGTGTCCACAAAATTGGTAATTTATCATTAAATATGCTCTATTTAATCCTGTAAAGAGTCAAGACCAGGAGTTACAGCCAAATACCAAACTTTGAATTTAAATTTCTAATAATTTTTAACCAAACTTGGTGACTTTTCCTAAAATTTCAATACATATTTTGTTGGGTATCATATTTCTTGTTGCCATGGGAACTACAAGTTTGTAACACGTTTTTCTATTTTTTTTTATCCCATATAATATATAGTAATGAAATATATTTTTTCCAATTTCTAATGTCTGAAATGAGTTTATCCCTTGAAAGTCATAGAATATGATTATCATATTCTATGACTTTCAAGGGATAAACTCATTCCAGACATTATAAATTGGAAAAAATATATTTCATTATATATATTTCAATACTTGCTTATTGTATAGTTACCTTGCATACCTAAACAGTTTATAAATGAGTACAAAAATAAATAAATTATTTTAGTTAATTGTCCAAATCTATAGTGGAGAAAATTTGCTCCCGATTTTACAAATTTGAGTATTCTAAATCATAGATTAATGAATCGTAAAATGTCTTCATCATCAAACTGTGATTATAAATATTTTACATTGTATAATTAAAAATGTTCTTTATTAGGCCTTTTTTAAAATATGTTGCCATTCAAAAAATTAAGTCTTACCAAATACTAAAGGTCAATGTCATCAATCGTGCCAAACATGATCAGAATAATAAATAAAAACAACCTTGGACCAGTTTACGATCAAAATACCTTGATGTTGATAATGTTACAAAGCATTTGTTGGTTGCCCCGACAAACAGGGAATGTACATCGCTTGGGCACTCTTCTCGTAAGTTCAGTACCTATTACTTAAAGGGATGCTCCGGGCTGAAAATATTGATATCTAAATAAATAGAGTAAAATTCACAAAGCAAAATGCCGAAAATTTCATCAAAATCGGATAACAAAGCTATTGAATTTTTAAGTTTTACAATATTTTGTGAAAACAGTTACATATATATGCACGTTGTCATGAATATTCATTAGGTGGACTGATGACGTCACATCCCAACTTTTTTTTAAATGTTATTACATGAAGTTATATATTTTTTTCATTATTTCATACATTTGTGAATGATATGTCTCCCTTATAATGAATTAAAATGCAGCAATTAATAATGCACTAAATCAGTTATCAATCCAATCCTTTTAGTTCTTGGATGAAAAAAATGAATAAACCTAATTTCATATAATAAAATACACAAGAACAAGTGGGGATATGACATCATCAATTTGCCCATTGAATATTCATTATGACGCCTAGAACCGTTTCACCAATTCAAAAATCTTTAAAGTGTCATAACTTTGTTATTCCTTGTCCGATTTTGATAAAATTTTCAGTGTTTTGTTTGTCTGATTTTTCCTCATTATGTTCAAATCATATTTACTTGAGCGTACATGGAGTATCCCTTTAAGTATAATCCACATCCCACTATCGGGATCAAAAGGGGGTGAAAATCTGTTCTTTTAAATTTTTAATTAAAATGTCTGGTTCATACGAAAGTGACCAAAAAAGCGACAAATTTTCACAAGCCCCAATGACTACAAGTACTAAAAGAGTAATATACAGGTTTCATCGATTTAATCCCTCTTGAGTTTACTTCACATGCCACCGTAGGGTAGCTATACCCCCTATACTAAATTCACATTACTTTTCTAGGCGTAAAATAAAAAAACCAAACACAAACTTATAAGTATAAGGGGAGTAAAATGCCGACGCATAGGGCGAGCGCCCTCGATACCTCACCCCCACTCATTTTTGCCCCTTTTGAAACCTTAATTGGCAGAGCCAAAAATTTCCCGGTCATATTATGGTATGAACAGGATTTTTTTATGATTGTGCCCTAGCATTATAGGGCGAAGCAGCTCAATGCGTTGTAAGTACAAACAAGAAGAGGCACAGCATGGCGCGCGCGGCAAAAAAGTTGCTTAACATAAGTCCCAATCACCTTTTCCTGAGAATCTAACTTTGAGATTGATTTTGACAAGGTATTCAGAAAATAACATATCTTACATCTTCATTTCCTTTCCTCTTTTCTTTTTTGTTCTTGGTTGTAGAACTTTTGGGGGCCAGTACTATGCGGATTGGGTTCGGGGCAGAGGCGGCACCAGGACCAGGAGTGGGATCCAACTCATTAACTCACTGGGGGCAAATGCCCCCGTGCCTCCTCCTTAGTGCCGTCACTGGTCCAGGGCGGAGCCCCTGGAACCTTGTGATATTTTTAAACATTGAAGATGGCAACTTTTTTTTAATCAAACATGGCTTCAAAGCAGTTGCGGATAATAAACAAAACATTTTGAGGCAGCACAAAATAGCAAATGTGCTAAAATTTGTAAAAAGTCGCCAGTAAGCGAAGCCAGCCAGAAAAATATGTCCTTTTATAAAAATATATATAACTAGCCCTTGGCTAAAGATTTTTTTTTATGTGTACTGTTTGCGACCATTATTGCATAAACTTTAGCAAGCTTATAAAAGTCGCCATCTACCATTCTTCCCGTTCTTTATTATATTCAATCATTGGCAGCCCGGTCGTGTTATTAATGTTTTTTCTTTCCTTTTTTTGTCCCTTTTCTTCATATTCAGATTTTTCAGTTTAGCTTTTGACTCTTCCTTAATTTCCCGCTTCTTTTTGCCTATTTCTCCCATTTTCCCGCCATTCTTGCCTGTGCAATTGAGTCATATCTTTTGATTTTATATCACTCTCTTGCTATATCATGCTAATGTATTAGTATTTCAGGATATTTTGTACTTTCTAAAATGTTCTTTCGTTCCTTTTCCCGCTTTCCTTCCATTATCTCTATTTATGTTCTTTCTTTCTGTCCCTTTCTTTTCACCTTTCCCTATCCCTTTTCCCTCCTTTCCCTTTCCTCTTTTTGTTTGTTTGTTTGTTTGTTTCTTTCTTTCCCTTTCCCCTTCTCTCTTTCTCCATTTTCTTTCTTTTCTCGTTTTTTTATTTTCCCGGTGAAATCCGCCGGGGGGGGCAGCTTGCCCCCCTGCCCCCCCCCCCGCCTGTTACGCCACTGGCTCACATCAATGGTATAGTTATATACCTATCCTGTTCATGATTACAGAAAGTGCTTAGAATATACAGTATTTAGGTCGGAATGTCAAAATTTTCAACTCGCGCTTTGCGCTCGCATTATTTGATTGTTGATATATGTATCGTCTTAATTGGTAACTGCAAACAGTCCTTATAACACGTCCCTTTCGATCAGGCCAGAGCGTATATTAAAAATATCTGCTCGCGCTGATCACGTTCGCAATTATTATTTGTTACATAAGCATCTTGTTCAGGACCACAAACATTGCTCAATATGTTAAATTTTCAGGACAAAATACATGAAATCCCCCCCCCCTAAAAAAAAAATTGCTCGCGCTCGAGTTATCTAATTATATATCTATGTTCTTTTATTAGAAGAAAGCTAAGAAGTGACTGTCATATATATATATATATGTATATATAGATATATATATATATATATATATATGTGTGTATGTGGGTGTGGGTGGGTGTTTGTGTGGTGCCTTAGAAGTGTGTGTGTGTAATTATGGAAAACTCAATTGTGTCACCCCCACCTTTGAGGAGAGATTTCAGTACCCCCACTGAAAAAAATCGTTCCCAGTTCCCTGTTACAAGGGGATTTTGGTTGGGGATTCCCCGTTTTTTTGTTTTGCAGTACAGCGCGCATTCTCGCTGAGTAAACATGGTAAAAGCTAGTGTACACACTTCGCTGTTTCATCAGTTCATTATCACAATGTTTGCTGCTTGCTGGTGTGTGGTCCCGTGGTTTGACATTTATACTACGTCGGAATACTAAAGAGATAAATAGGATTTCGAAACAATATATACTAGCACTTTTTTATTTGATATTAGTTGAATTTTCAATCTGTAATGCTTTATAATATGTGACTCGTCTGGAACAAAATTATTCTTCATACAACTGGGTTATTCACGTAAGTGTTTTTGCTTAGCTTTTATAAACCTCCCGAGTACATACGCTTTGAATTCTATATGTGAGAGCAGTGGCGTGTAGAGAAAAAATAGATTTCGATATTGTTTAGTATTTGCTTTATAACGCAATAGTTGCATTTGACATAATGATTGGAGGTGGTGTTTTATGGTGTACGTGGTCGTAAAGTATGGTCATGCGCGAGTGGTGGGGGGGGGGGGGGGAGGGGTATGTCCATCTGTCTTTCTATCTCGGTTTAGGCAAAGTTATCAAAAAAATAATGTGACCCCGCTCATTCAATTTTTGAAATTTTACCGTACACTTTTATTGGAACTCGTTGGTATTTTTGCCTCAGTATTGCATTGAATATTGCTGACGACATCATGCAATGGCGTAACTACGGGGGGCACGTGCTTTACCACCCCCCCCCCAAAAAAAAAACGGGGAAAGGAGAAAAAAAGGGAGAACGGAAGTGAAACGTAGTGGGGGGGGGGGCAGAAGTCAGAAATGATTGTACTATAATATGTTGTATTTTATCATGTTACTGAATAATATAACATAAAAGAATACATGTATGCTCCGCTCTCGCATTGTTTTTTTTTAGTGAGACAGGTACGTATTATAATAACTAAAATTTGCTTAGAATGTCCCTTTTTTAAATCTTGATATAACAACAAAATTTTCAGCTCGTGCTTCGCGTTATTTGATCAGTAAGATACATATCCGTTTGATGGCACAGTCCTCAAATGTTTATATTAGTCCAGTGGTCTAGTGGTTACGACTCTCGTCTTTCAATAAGAGGGACGTGGGTTCGAATCCCAGCCATGGCGTGTTTTCCTTCAGCAAGAAATTAACCCACATTGTGCTGCACTCGACCCATGTGAGGTGAATGGGTACCCGGTAGGATTTATTATTTGAATGCTTTAGTGCCTATATGGTGGCTCAGCTACAGCCGGGGTAATAATATGATACCAAGTATCAAGAGCAGTAGAGTAAACTATATGCAATTATATATATAAATTATATACAAATGGACCATATTACTGTTATTATTATTATTATTATTAGGTCAGTATACCTGGCCAACATTGAAATCTTAACCAAGCTTAAGTTTTTGAAATATCATCATAACATATGGACCTAGTTCATGAAACGTGGACATAAAAGTAATCAAGTATTACTAAACATCCTGCCTGAGTTCCAAGTCACACGACCAAGGTCAAATGTCATTTAGGGTCAATGAACTTAGACCATGTTGGGGGATACAATATTAGTTCACAAAACTTAGACATAAGGGTAATAGGGTATCACTAAAGATCCTGCCTGAGTTTCAGGTCACATGTTTAAGGTCAAAGGTCACTTAGGGTCAACGAACTTTGGACATGTTGGGGGTATTTGAGGAATTGTCATCATAACTTTGAAATGTTTCAAATTCAAATTCAAATTCAAATTTATTTATTTCACTTCCATCAAACAAAAACAAATTGTATACCATATATAAACATAAATATTTGTATCCGTTGCAAAAAAAAAAAATTAATGATACATACTGTATGTTGTGAAAAAACACTTAGGCAATTTGGGCAACACATTGTAGGTTTTAAATATGTATTCTATTTTTCAATAGAAATTAAATTAAGATGGAAAAGGAGTGACCCACTAAAAAGCAATGCTTGTACAATGTGGGCCCCTCAAAAAATAGATGACACAACAAATAACAAAATAACAAAGTATAAATACAGATAATCAAATGAGAAAAAAAAAATAAATGAGAGGGAAATACTCACAAAATAAATACAAAGTTATCAAAAATATGTAGTTTGATAAAGGACAAAACAACCCGTCCTAAAAATATCCACCCTTCCCCACCCCCCCCCCAGAAAAAGAGAATAAAAAAGGGGAGAATGCCCTGAGAAGATGGATGGGTGCTGCTGTACGTAGATAGAACACATGCCGTCGTGGACTCGAGCAAACTGGATTCAATGATGTGTATAAAAGGAGAAAAAATATTTAAAACAACCTGGAAAGAATATAATGCACGAAAAATGTGATTGATGCCGTAAACAAATAACCGGTAGGAAGGCGGATAAGCGGACAGGAGAGGAGAAAATAGAGGATAGGATAGACACAATAATGTATGAGGTTCAATAATGAGCACATCTGAGAAGGACTTGTGTCAGATTTTGTTTTTAATAAAAAAAGGATAATAATTATTTTATGTTTTAATTGTAGTCTTTAAAGTAATAATGATGACTTGACAGAGATGATGAATTAAACTTAATTTGGGAGTATATTATAAGGTTTTAATAGAGATAATTTGAATTTAGTCTTAAAAGAGTTCAAACATTTTGCATTTGTTTTATCATTATGAAGTGAGTTCCATAACTTCGGTCCATCATAAAATAAATTATTATCGACTGTTATTCCAAGAAACTTAATATGGGATACATTTTCCAAGGGAGTTCCATCCAAAATAATATCAACAGGAAGTGTATTTATAGAGTTGCTAAACAACATATGTTTTGTTTTTTGAAGATTTTTTGAAGATGTTATGGATCTAGTTCATGAAACGTGGACATATGAGCAATCAAATATCCTTGAACATCATGTGCGAGTTTCAGGTCACATGACCAAGGTCAAAGGTCATAGAGTCAACAAACTTTGGGGATGTTGGGGGTATATATGGAATTGACATCATACATGTAACTTTAAAAGTTTATAGATCTAGTTAATGAAACTTGGACATACATGTAAGAGCAGCAATGTATCCCTAAATATCCTGTGCGCGTTTCAGGAACATGGCCAAGATCAAAGGTCATTTAATGGTCAATGAACTCTGGCCGTGTTGGGAGTATGTGTTGAATTGGCATCATAACTTAGAAAGTTTATGGATCTAACTCATGAAACATCGACATAAGGGTAATGAAGTATGAATAATTGTTTTGCACATGTCTTATGTCACATGATCATGGTCAGAGGTCATTTTGGGTCAATGGACATAATGTTTTATTTTCATATTTAAGTGTTTTCTTCCGTGAATAATTATTCATTATCTGTTTTCAAAGGCAGCACTGGTGCTATATTGCGTAATGCAGGCGAGACTGCCAGATGCGTTCCACTTATTATTATTATTGATATTATTATTATTATTATGGGCAATTCAATAACATGATCAACCTTTTTATCTAGTCTTACTTCACTTCATGAACTAGTGACCGATTCATGGTCCTTTGAGAACATTACAGACTGTCAAAAGAAACAAGAAATAAATGGCATAACATTTCATGAAGGCAGGGGTGTCGCGAGGCCTTTTCCCGTTGGGGGGGGGGGGGGGGGGGTTGTGAAGGCCCTGATTACCGACAAATACCGGTACCGATTACCGACGTACGACGACCATGAGTCATGGTAGAGTTCCCTATTCTCCACAGTCACATTTTCTTTCGTAATACCCAGGGGCAGATCCAGCTTTCATCAATAGGAGTGGCCTATTGATGAAACTATTTTCATTTACATTTTTGATATTTTGATTTGAAAACTAAACATTTTTACACGTTTTCATATAAAAAGCAAACTCACATTCCGCATACGTAATTGAACAAGCTGTGTAGCTCAATAGAAATAATGCAAGCGCGAAGCACGAGCTGAAATTTTTGATTTAGTGACAAGAAAGGAAAGCTTTTAAACGTTGTCTTACATGGATATGATTGATGGAGGAAAATTGTGTAGAGGATAAGGATCTCACTAAGCATATGATGCGAGCACGAAGCGCGACCTGAAAGTTTGTAAGTTTACAATCTAAAAATTTGACACTTTTTGCCATCATGAACATGATGGGTATCCAATCAAACAAGTAATGGAAGCGCGAAGCGCGAGCTGGTCTTTTTTAGATTTAGACTTAAAATATTCCATGCAGTTTTTTTAATCAAGAAAAGGAAGGGTATCAATGAATGATGCGTGTCGAAGCGCAAGCTGGAAAATTTTGATATTTTGACCTTTTTACACGATTTTATATTAAGAACTAACTCAGATTCCGCATCTTTAATTCGACAGGCTGTGTATCCCAATCAACGTAATGTGAACGCGAAGCGCGAGCTGAAATTTTCGATTTACTGACCCAAAATGGATCCTTTAAGCACTGTCCAACATGGAGGAAATTTGTAGAGAGGATATAGATGTCACTATATCATGTATATAGTGTTGCGAGCGCGAAGCGCGATTTTTTTTTTCTGGGGGCGGTGGGGACTTAGACCTTCAAGCAGGACAAACTGTCGGTACAGAAGCGCGAGCTAAAAACCTTTGATTTTACAACCTGAAATTTTGACATTCTAAACGCGTTTTGCAATCATGATCACGATGAGGATTTAATCAAACAGGTAATGTGAGCGCAAAGAGCTACTTTTTTCAAGATTAAGACTTGAAATCGGACATTCCATGCAGTTTTTGTAATCACAAAAAGGAAGGGTGTCGATGAACAATGCGAGCGCGAAGTGCGATCTAAATTTTTTCAGGTTTATTTACTTAAAAACTAAATGTTTACACGATTTATATAAAAAACAAACATTCCTCATATGTAATTGGACAAGCTGTGACGTCGCTAAATGCGAGCTGATATTTTTTTTAATTTACTGACCCGAAAGAGGGATAATTTCAAGCATTGTCCAACACGAAGGGAAATTGCAGAGAAGATATGGATTTCACTAAATAATGATGCGAGGGCGAAGCTCGCGCTGAAAATTTTGGAGATTAAGAGTTTAAAAAGGGACATATTAATCACTTTCGGCACAGAAAAACTGAAAACTTTTGATATTTTAAAACTTGAAAACTTCACGTTTTCACAAGTTCTTATTAACAGAATAAACTCAGATTCCGCATACGTAAGTGAACAAGCTGTGTATTTCAGTAAACATAATGCGAAGCGTGAGCTGAAATTGTTGATATACTGACCAGAAAGGAACTGTTTAAGCACTGTCCAACATAAAGGTAACAATGTGAAAAGGACATGGATCTCACTAAAATATAGGATGCGTACGCGAAGCGCGAG
Source organism: Lytechinus pictus (assembly GCF_037042905.1). NCBI lineage: Eukaryota > Metazoa > Echinodermata > Echinoidea > Temnopleuroida > Toxopneustidae > Lytechinus > Lytechinus pictus. Next base: position 1,405,072 of record NC_087255.1, on the reverse strand, counting down.
CTGGATTTTTCTTTAGATTTAGACCTTAAACCGGGACATTGTGTTCACTGTCATTACAGAGAGCTCCCACATTTCCATTGCGAAAAAACCCCACAATTTAATGACGATGCAATTTTACATTTATTTGACATTTGACAAAGATAACAAATCTCGAAGACCGAGCAAGAGCAAAGTACACGAAGCAGTTGGAACAGCCTTGCGTGACCCGACACGCAGGGCTGTTGGACTGACGTCTGTCGGTCCCTGAAGGTCCCACATATTGGGGGTTCGACGTACATATATTATGGAATTGCTCTTATTACTACTACTATTACTACTATTATTAAGATAAAATACATCCATGCCGTTATTATGGTTAGTGTAATCTGTATTAATTGCTTTCCCATATTTCATTTTTTTTCTAAAATTTATTTTACTTTTCCAGATGTCTAAATGAAGATGAGTTGCTTTCACGTAGGCCTACCATTTATCATTGCTGTCCTGCCCTGCATTTCCTCTTCATATGGATTACAAGGTAATCTTAACTAATAATCCATTTTAATTACAAGACAATGAAGGGGATATATAATTTAGGTCTCTATGAAGTGTCAAGTACCCCTGCAAATATGTATGTATTTATTCGATGTATGTCATGTATGTCAACAGATGATTGCACATGATTCATAGCGACTACTATTAAAGTAAAAAAAAATACTGTAGATTTAAATTTCAATGAAATCGAATTCCTCTCCTTCCAAGATAGTCTTTCCATAATTATTTTCAGTGTAAACTAGATTGACAAAGATGGGACAATGTTTCTTCCTCAGTGATGGATCAACAGTTCTCAGTCATCGATTTTGTTTTAACTCTAATAAGACGGGGGGGGGGGGGGCTGATTTAGCCCCCTGGACATTTTTCGCGATGAATCCGCCGCGCAAATTTTTTGACCGGGTACACTGTAAAAAAAAATTCTGAATCAGTAATTAACACTTAATGTATTTAGGTAGAATTTACAATTTGTAATTATTATTCGTTTTTTTAATATAGTTTTAACTTGTCTTTTAATTTACTTGATTTATTTGGGTTCAATATACATTTAAGAAAATTCACGTATTGATAGCCTGCTTTGATTGAGTAAATCTAACTCAATTAGGCAAAGATGATTATTACTTATAAAATCAAATTGAATGTACTTATATTTTTCAATTAACGCCATATTTAAATAATGCATGAATATTCATTAGAGCAAGTAAATGTTGTTTTTTTGGTTAATAATTGTCATTTCTATTTGTGTTTGAAATTGTTTTGGATAAGGGTGTGCTAACTATTTTATTCTTTTGTTGAATCAAAGAAAGAGCAACATTAAAAGTAATTTAGCAGAAAATTTCAGATTTCTTTTTAGGTTTTCGATGCTTATATTATTCTCACTGTTTTATTTGTAAGAATGAAACGATCACATATAAATATCAATGTCAGTACCTGTACATGTACAGGTAAGTGACAATGCACAAAGTCTAATATTTGGATATAACATGTCTAAGATGAAAATGATGGCACCAAAAGTGGGACGATGGGGAGCGGAATCCCGAAAGTCCACTCCCCCATTTGATTTTTTTCAAATATTTTAGTTAATGTTTTACTTAATTGAATTAAGTTATTGTAACTTAATTTTCTTGAGTAAAATGGATGCAAAGAAAATAAGCAAATTTTACTTAAAACTGCCAAAATCATAAATACTCGAACAAATTAAGGCAGTTTCTTAACATAATTGAATTAAGTAAATAGGCCGGTATTTTTTTTTACAGTGTAGCTCGCTGACTTTTTCACTTTCAAGTCTCTCGCATCTTTTGAGATCAAAATTGCGACCGCCAGGTACGCAATCCAAAATTACGCAAAATTTTGTAAGTGCATGCAGACCGAAAATTGCTCAAAAACGTAAATTCGTGTACACATCCAATGCAAATAGTGTTTTTAGCAAAAATTCATTAATGTATCATTGTTTTTTCTTTTACTGATTACAATCAAGTAATTCCACGTGCATAAATATTGTTTGTTTTTAATTCAGTTATAACCACATCTCACGGGGATGGGGCAACCCTCCCATGCGAACTCGAATATTTAGCCTCTGATAACATCCTATCACTCTACTGGAGAAAAGATGGAACTACAGTCTACTCTCAAACAACAAATAGAGAAGTAGGATATGATAGGTATTCAGTAATCGATGCATCATCTCTTGTTATATCTGATGTTACGAAGAGCGACGCTGGAAATTATTCTTGTAAAATTGTTAGTCAAGCATTCCAAACTGGAGAAAGCGACATCACGCAGTTATACGTGACAGGTGAGTTATGGTATTAACATACCTCTTGTTTTGGAATCGTCTAGTCATATTATAATTATAATTTATAATGATGATGATAAATGGTGATAATGATGGCAAAGGGAAGTTATTGTAAGTAAGGCCAGTGATATACCTTAAGCTATGAGGTTGTTCCCCATTCTTTCCCCCTTTCCCCCACTCTTATGCACCAGTTTATGATGCATTTCTTTGTAACCTGTTTGACCCACCTCTTACTAATTCTCTTGTTATTCATCTCTATACCCCCTATCACTGTTTTGTTTCCGATCCTGTTTGATGTTGCCTGCCCAATTATCTTTTCCCCTCATAGCTTAAGGTCTTTCACTGGCCTTATACCAACTTCCCTTTGTGTCTGCCTACTCCTTTGCTTTCATCCCCTTCTCTAACCTGATTAGTCATCACAACTCTCCAATGCCCCTTTTGTCTCCTTTTTTTAGTGTTGTTGTTGCATGTCTGTGGTCTATATTATGGTTGTTCCACTTTATGTTTGTCATTTTGCCTCCGACGAAGATTCTGCTAGGATTAAATTATTCAATTCAATTCTGTTATTTAATTTCCATTCAAAATTTTCAGAGGTCATGAACCAATTTTGAGAAACTTGTGTTTAATTTCTAGCTTTTAGAATTTACTTTTTTTATTTTGAATACCAACACAAGTGATCGATCAAGAAAAATAAAAGACTGACATTTTACGAGATATTCAACAATTGACATATCATTAGAAATTAACAAATTAAAATTATTATTTGATTCTGTATTGACTCTGACCTCTGAGACACTTCGTGATGTCGATGACCAATTATATCAATATATATATATAAATGTATATTTTTATTCGATAGGATCGAGACCTTTATTTTGTATCTTTGTTATTACAGTGCCACTGATACTTCGTGTTTAAAAGGTTCCTTCGCATACAAATCATGGCTGAGACACTCAGAAATGAGAGTGTTCATTACATTTCGATTATGAATATTCATTATCAGGTTCTGGTTGTAGGATTACAATTCTCCAATCATCACCTCCATCATCATTGTCATCATTTTCATCATCATCATCATCATCATCATCATCATAATCATCAACAGCAAATTCGATTTCACATTCATCCTTTATTAGTTTTTTTCAACTTCATCCTCTCTTCATCTCATCACCATTACTACCACCATCTTGCTGTTATGACACAGAAAATTTACACACAAATCACATATCATACCAATAATCTTAAGTTTTTGGTAATATCAAATTATCCTCCTGAGTAATGACATGGACATTTTTTTCTATTTTCAATACAAACAATATATCATCTGATAATAACTATTACTCAACCGAAGATTTTACTTCTAGATTTAGAGACATGGAACATAACTTTAGTTTGCTTCATATTAATGCTCGTAGTTTGAACAAAAATTTTGAGTCATTGGAATCATTACTTTTCACTTTAAACAATTTCAAATTTTCCATTATTGGTGTCACGGAAACATGGCTTCACAATACTTCACCTAACATATTCAGTTTAGAAAACTATAATCTCATTAGGCGTGACCGGGAAGATCAAAGAGGAGGAGGTGTAGCATTTTACATCAGTGAACATTTACAATTCAAAGTAAGGAAAGAAATATCATTAAAACAGAGTGAAACTTTATTCATAGAAATCACGAAGCCAAAAAGCAAAAATATAATTATTGGATTGATTTATAGACCCCCTCATGATAAAGTAAATTTATTTTGTGAAGACCTTGAAACGTGCCTTCATACTATTAGAAAAGAAGAGAAACAAATATATTTAATGGGTGATTTTAACATCAACCTGTTATCCCAAAATAATGAACATGATTTATTTCTACACACAATGCATTCATTTGGCTATTATCCCCATATAGATAAACCGACTAGAATTGATAGCCATTCATCAACACTTATCGACAACATTTTTTCAAATATATTAAACAGAGATATTACCAGCGGATTGTTAATATCTGATATATCGGATCATTTGCCGGTTTTTTCATTTTGCGATAATGATATTCCAAAGGAAAATATACTCAAATCGACAATGTATAGAAAAGAATCTCAAAATAACATTGAATCGTTTAAAAGGGATCTTGCTATTGAAGAATGGTTGGATGTATTTCATGAGTCTAATTCAAACATTGCATACACAAATTTTAACAATAAATTGCAGATATTTTACGAGAAAAATTTTCCTCTGATACCACTGGTCAAAAGAAAGAAGGCAAAAATGCCATGGATTTCTAAAGCAATTTTAAGATCCATACGTACCCGTAATAAACTTTACAAGGCATTTTTAAAGAACCCTTCTATTCAAAACAAAAATAAATACAAAACTTGTAGAAATAGACTAACCAATACAATTCGAGCTCATGATGTTGCGATAAATTCAGAAGATGTAGCTGATACCTTTAATTCCTTTTTTGTTAACTTAGGACCCTCATTGGCAAACAAACTTGACAGAACTGATGAAAATTTTGGAAAATTCCTTCCCACACCCATTAACTCTTCTTTATTCTTTAACCCAACAAATGTTCAGGAATTAATTGAAATAACAAAAAATCTCAAATCAAGCAAATCACAGGGAATTGATAGAATTAGTACTTTCCTTCTTAAGCAGATCATACACTATATTGCCTCTCCTTTGTGTCATATTTTTAATCTGTCGATTAGCACCGGAATATGTCCTGATTCCCTAAAAATTTCAAAGGTAAATCCTGTTTAAAAAAAAGACAATCCGCATGAAATAACAAATTACATGCCTATTTCTATTCTTCCCAGCATTTCCAAAATATTAGAGATGATTATTTACAATAGACTTTATAAGTTTCTAGATAATTTTCATTTTCTAAATTCTAACCAATATGGATTCAGGAAAGGACATTCGACTGATCAGGCGTTAATACAAATATACGATAAAATTACAAATGCAATGGCAAAAAAAAAAACATATAATAGGCGTATTCATGGACTTAAGCAAAGCCTTTGACACTCTTGACCACCAGATATTACTTAAAAAACTTGAAAATTTTGGAATTCGCGGAATTGCACTATCTTGGTTTAAGAGTTATTTGTCCAATAGAAAACAATATGTAATTCACAATAATATTCCTTCTGATTTTCAGTTAATACAATGCGGAGTTCCACAAGGATCAATCCTAGGCCCCTTACTTTTTTTAATATATATCAATGATTTGACTTCTGTAACACCTTTATTATCATATGTATTATTTGCAGATGACACCAACATTTTTTGTTCACATAATAGCTTAGAAACTTTAGTAGACCGTGAATTACCAAAACTATCTTTGTGGTTTAAGTGTAATAAGCTTTCACTCAATATAGATAAAACAAACTTTATATATTTCAAGCATACACACTCACATGATAACGAATTTCCTTACAATATAAACATAGACAATAATCCTCTCAAAAGGAAAAGAGAAACAAAGTTTTTAGGTGTCACAATAGATGAAAATTTAAATTGGAATGAACATGTACGTTGTATAACTACTAGTATTTCTAGAAACGTTGGTATACTTTACAAAATGAAAAACATAATTCCACATACAACTCTTGTCATACTATACAATTCATTAATATTGCCTTATATATCATATTGCAACATAGTTTGGGCAACATGTGCAAAAACTAAAATTAATACAATATACTTATTACAGAAAAAAGCAATTCGAATCTGTACTGATTCCCAATATTTATCACACACAAATCCATTATTCCATAAACTAAAGACTCTAACAGTATTTGACATAAATACTCTTCAAAGTTTACTACTTATGTTTAAGTACATAAATAACATGCTCCCACCTTCATTCCACAATTTTTATACTCTGAATACATCTATTCATTCTTACCCTACCCGTAACTCTTCAAATTTCCATTTAATCAACCCTAAATTGCTTATTGCGCAGAGATCCATAAGACACCATGGTCCAGATTTGTGGAACTCTCTACCAGAGCCTGTAAAACAATCTTCGTCTCTTCACTCATTTAAGGCAAACGTTAAATCTATGTTATTATCAGAATATTTGAAGTAAAATTTCTGTGTCGTATCCTTTTTATCGTGAATTTATTCCTCCTTCGATTTAGTCATTACCAATATCTTCATCATGACCAGCATCATCTCCATGGCCTTCATCATCATCATCATCATCATCAACACCATATCACCGTCACCCTTAGCTTTATCATCTTCATCTTCATACTATAAAATTGCATGAATTCATGTTTCGTATTTGAAAATGTATGCCCATTCTGCTTTATAAATGTATTAATTAATTCTATTAGTATAAGTTTGGGATTGTCATTTTTTTCAAGCAATCTGCTTATGATGACAATCCTTCTCCTGCAATTGTGAATATCATATAGTTAATCATTTTTGTCTGAAATTATCTTTTTAATACTCTTTATTTATGATTCATGCCAAAAATGCTAGCATATTATGTTTATTATGTTATGAAAAATGTATAATACGAATGTTATGGATGCAGAAGAAAACAATAAATCAAAATAAAAAAACATAATACAAAGTAATATAAAGTAATACAAATCAAGTACAATTTTACAGAAGGGCATTCTTACTTCGTAAAAAAACCCAGAAAAAAACAGTATAATATAGAGCATAAAGGGAAATGAGGGGGATCCACTAAAAAGCAAAGCTTGTAAAGTGTGGATCCCACTTGGAAATGAAGAAAGTATAGTAGACTTATTCTTATACGCGTACATATATGTATTACAGGAAAGAAAAAGAGGATCGAAAGCTTAGTCCCCTTTTGACTCACTAATTTACTCCATTGGCTCTCTTTTATTAGATAAGCAGTTTTCAGCAGCTTCTTTCTGCCAATAATAATAATACTAATGATGATAATGATAATATAAATAATAATGATAATAACAACAATACACAGTTCTTGTTTACCGTATATCTTCCAAAAGACTTGGGTAATTATTATTGATATACCCCTAGTCGCCTTTCAGCCTTGCAGCCGTTTTTGAAGTAATTCCTACCAGTGCCCATTTACCTCACATGGGTTGAGTGCAGTAAAGTGTGGATAAATCACTTTCTTCTTGAAGATTTGCCAAATGTCCTTCAAAATTGTCTCCAAAAGGGCCCAAAATCAGGACATCCTAGCCGCAACTTTCCCGCAACAATGTTTTGAGCACGTTGAAAACTTTTCTGCGTGCAGACCAGACTTGCGTGTATGCGCCTTTTCGGGCAACTGCATGCGAGATTGCCGCCAAGTCACACGCAAGGCTTACATGGAACAATGTGACAGTCTATTGTTTAAGAAGTTCATTGGGTGTGCTACATTATTTATACAAAATACAATAGTCTTGACAGCGCTACATACCTTGATTAAATAAAAAAGAAAAGAAAAAGGAAGTAAGTAAATGAAAAACAAAATGAATGAATAAATGCACTGGCATTGTATATAAATCTTAAGTCTGATTTTAAGTATGATTATACTAATTGAAATATGGATGTACTTCCTCTTTCTTTTCCTGTTTCACTTTTTCCTTTCCCTTTATTCTCTCTCTCTCCAACTGTCTCCCTTTTCTCTCCCTTTTTACTTTTAGTTTTCTTCTCAATTCCATTCATTTTCATTTACTACTAATATTATTTGATGAATACGCATTATTTTGTTTATATTGCTATACATAGGGTTTTAGGAAGTCTTTATTAAAAAATGTCTCTAGTAGGTCTGATTGCAGAATGTTTCAACTTTTTTTTTCTTCTGTGTCCTGGAATTTGAAATTAGTGTTCCTAACCTAGGAAGGGGGTACGGTTATCACTTATCTTTCCTTCACTTGCATTAGGTCAGTCTTTATTTCGCTCATATAGTTATATTATCTATATCACATATCGTTTTCGATTTGTCATGTCGCATGTTACACCCATTTACATTACTAGTACTTTATGATTGTTTACAATCTAAAAACTGAAGTGCTAATTTAGCTCTTAAGGAGCGTATATAGTGACTGCACTTTGGAGCGCTGATTTTTCTCGTTTAAATCCGAACTAGAAAAATCAGCACTCCGAAGGGCAGTTACTTAAGAGCTTAATAATCACTCCCTTTTTAGAGTGTACATGTAGTTAATACATGTTGTAAATCAACCATTGGAATTTTGACAGGAGGCTTTCTGTCCCTGGCTTTTCAATGGTTGAACTTTAAATTGTTTATACTGAAATGCACTGTTTTTATGATTTTCTTTGGCAAACGAATAAATAATTCGATAACAAAGACCTTCGGGTTATAATATAAATCAATCTTTTTCATTTCTTGGCATCCATGTTTACTTCATTATCCTATTGTTTATATATCTATGTTGATAATATGTTTGATTATCTCGAATAAATATTAATAATAAGAAGAGTGATGACCCTATGGTGATAATAATGATAATAATACTAACTACTACTACTTATAATAATGATAATAGTAATATTTATAATGATGATGATGATGATGATGATAATGATAATAATAATGATAATGATAATAATAATAATAATGATGAAGATGATGATGATGATAATAATAATTATAATAATAATAATGATAACTAATGACAATAACAATTTATTTGCCATCATACTTGTCAATAGATGTTGATGTGAGCCACTGTCAAGACACTGGAGATGGTGAATGTAGCTGTTTCATTAATGGTTCAAACATTACATCCTTGGAATGCTCTGCATCCGGGTTTCCACATCCTCCAGTTATCACGTGGGAGGTGGGTCAGGTGACCTATCGATCATCCTCTCTCGATCTGACAAAGTTTGCTGAAAACTTCACCCTTGTCTGCAAGGCGAAGGGTAGGAGTGTAGATAGCATAGAGAATAAAACAGTGTGCGTCTACTACATGCCTGGTTAGTTGCATTCTAGCTTGCTTTGATTCTTTGATGACCCCCCCCTTCAAAAGAAATACAAAACAGAAAAAGCAAAATACATTATTGTCAATCTAATCTGGACTTGTTCCCACCCCCACCACTTGTAGATAAATTTCCAGTGTAAGAGATGTAGTATTAATGTATAGTATAGATCATGTTTTTACATTGTGTTTAATAAAAATATATAGGCAACACTAGCGTACCTACGGGGGCAGGGGGGGGGGGGGCAGTCTGCCCCCCCTGACGAGCCACAACCCATGGAAAGGACGTATCCCTGCCTCCCCTGACGAGCTTGAAAGGCCTTTTTTTGCCCCCCTGACGAGCTTGAAGACCTTTATTGCCCCCCCCCCTGACGAGCTTGAAGACCTTTTTTTTTTTTTTTTGCTTGTCAAATTTTTTGGCGGACAGTTTTGCCCCCCCTGTGGAAAATCCTAGGTACGCCACTGATAGGCAATAAAGAGATGAAGAATGAAAGTAATTTTGTATGGGTATAACTGGGTCAACACTGTCATGAATTTACAAGGATGATTGTTTGATGCCTCATATATGGCATTACTGAGTACTATATTGAAGTTACCAAGGACAAACATGGCCATGGGAAGCGGGGTGCTGGGGTGATATTCTCCTTTGGATTCTGTAAGGTTGCCCAAATAATGTAACCCAATTGATCTCCATTTTGTAGTGAAACCCTTATTTATTTATATTTTCTTTCCTTGTTAAACTTTTCGTGTCCCATATAACCTTCATATTTTGGTGAAACCCCCTTTTTTGCTTGTCAAATTCTAATCGGCACCCTGTAAAAAAACGTTCACAGGGCCCTAGACAAAGACTCTTCCTCTGCACTTTAATATTCTAGACCAGTATAAATCTCGGAAAAATTCAAGATGGTATAGTGACTGTTTTCTATACTTCTTTTTCTCAGAATCATCATCTACCATGTCAACTGAGATATCTCCTGTAGTCACATCTTCTACAAGTTCATTTCGTGCCGTCCTTGCTCTGATGATATTATTCATTATTTTGTTTACATTTTCATGTGTTTTTTTATACACGAATCATATACGCACAAAAGGTAAGTACTTAATCATCATAGAGGGAGGGCTTTATTTAAAAAATATGCCTCAACATCAGTAACATCAGTTAAACAATCATCGAGAAGTTCTTACTTGGTATTATTCAAACATGAATTATACAACTGCATATTGAAAGTTTTCCTAAAGAGGCAACCCCTTATCTTTCTGATTAATATTTCTGATTTGTAATGTCTTCCAAGGTCGAGTCCACCCTAACGACAAATTCATTTGATTGATATACTGAAATAACAAACACCTATAAGGTCAACGTCATCAATATAGCAGTTAATTTCCCGACGTTATTATCGCACAAGGTATGCACTCAGCGTGAGCAGTATGTATATTGATAAATAAAGGATCCCTGTTATTTTTTTCTTTATCACTTTTTTTTATATTTCTATAGGGATCAATTTGGACAAGCTTTGTGTTTTTATCACTCCGCATGTCACATCTGTATCTTTGATTTTTTGTGTGTATATATATATATATATATATATAACTACACACACACATACACACACATATATTTATATATATATATAAGTTTAATTTAAATTTCAAGTTGACTTTTTATTAAATTTTTCCTATTAAACTTAGAAGTTCTGTAAAACGGAAGGCAAGTAAATGAACGCATTGATTCTTTTTTTTTCGTTTCATACAGGTTCGCTGCCCTGTCTTTTGCCCATTCGTTTGATGTCAAGGTCTACATCAACGGTAAGAGTAATTATACTGAATAAGCAAATGCACACATCGCAAAAACCTTGGTGTCATTTGGTGTACATAGATTACAAAATCAGTTATTTTACTCCGGTGTTAGAATTTTGGCGTTATTTCAACACCCTTGGGTGTTGAAACATTTGGTTGACACTTTTTGGTGTTACGTTTAATCTCTAGGGAGTATGTTTTAACAACCAATTGTATGGTTCTATAAGGCCAAGCGAGATACAAGAAGAAGGATCAAGTTGGTAACTAGTGGGAACGAGTCATAAAAAATGTCACGTCACACTAAGTAGGCTATCCACTCCACGCTAGGAAATAAATACAAAAAACCATAAAATACTTATTTTTTTATCAGCCATTGTTTGGCCTTTCTTACGTGTATACATTATAATTATAGGTTTTCCCGTCCAATTTCGTCAAAATTTCAACCGATTTAATGATGTAATAGTTCAATTTGCAACTATTTTGAATGACCTATGAGATCAACATTTAAATAGCCAAATACTTTGTTCAATTCAATCCTATTGGCACGCGATTTCATGGTTATTTAATTTAAACAAGTATAAAGAACGATCAAATTCAAATAGCTGAAGAAGTGTTTTCAAATTCACACCGGTACCCTCCTTGCGAAAGTTTAGGAATTCAAAACCATTAATATGCAATCACTTATAGCATATGCACAGTGTTTTTCGTTGTTTTTGTTGTTGTTGTTTCTTGTTTACTTCTTTTGAATGATTATGGAAATGGGTTTTACTTCTAAATTGGATGCTTACCATTTTAATGAAATGTATCATCCATCTGAAAAACCATCATCGGAACAACAAGTCGTTTTTGTTCCACTTTCACAGCTATATATCGTGGTCAATACCATGTTTCCCATCCCTTCCCCACAACGATATAATTTACAATTATGTAAAATAAAAAAAGAACAAGATGATGAAGAAAAATACCTACCATTGGCATAGGTCATCCACCCACTCACTAGCGGATCCAGGGGGGGGGGGGCACAGCCGGCTCGTGTCCGTGCCCCCCCCCCTTTGAGAGCCACACTTAAAAAAAAATCGTGGACCTTCCCTTATTCTTTGTACAAAAACCTTCTTTTTTTGTTCGTCAAATTTCTAGGGAAAATGCCCCCCCCCTTTGGGAAATCCTTGATCTGCCCCTGCACCCACTCATTAATCAATAAAAGAATAACCGTTCACAACCGTATCCTATTATAAGGGTTACATAAATTACGTCTTTATCAAACATAATGGAATAAAATTATTCTAACTGAAAGATCAGAAAAAATAGAAAGATAGGGTAAAGTTTTGAGAAAAAAAAAATTGTATAACGTTATAAAAAAAAAATGAACACAGAAACATGTTATCTGAATTTTGACGTTTAAAGTGCAAATATGTGTACCAATTAATGAAGTTGAAAATTGTATCTTGGGCGAAATTAAACGATCAGTTCGTCGTTGCGAAATTAAATGACAACTTTGGCCATTAATTTGAACAAATTTCTCCCTAAATTGAATTTCTACCAAATTCAAAGGAATTATATAAAACGGAATTAAATGCTGAATAAATGAAAATGAACCATGTGTGCAGAGGGTTGACAAAATAGTTCGAATTTGAAAGTCCTTTCATTAATTTAAATGCAACTCTGATGAAATAGGACGGGAAAACCTATATTATAATGATTGAACTGTATAATGATTAAATTCAACGCAGCCGAAATCCCAACAAGCGAGTAAACGCCCTCTAGAGCCAATGACTAGTTATGATGCAGGAGACGTCAAGGTCTGGAAGGACAGCTGGAAACATGTAAGTTCAAATAAACATTCATTTTCTTCCATTTCACAAATTTCTACATTTATCGTAAACATAAATTAATACAATAATCAGTTTGTTATGAAGAATATAAATATATAGTATTCAAAGCTGGAATGGAGTTTACATAACTACAGTATGTAAAGCTCTGAAAATTTCATCTAAATCTGGTACAAATGACAAAGGGCCGTTTCACACGTGAATCTTGAATCGTCATTGTATTGATGATTGCAAGTCGTCTTTAGAATCATCGGATCTTTCACACGCTCACTCGAACAGTGTGATTTGAATTCGAATTCCAGAGCGGAGGCGGTATGTGTCTAACCTCCCTTTAACACGATAAAAAAAATCGTAATTGAATGATGATTCCAGTGACAAAGAAAGCTACTGACGAATTTTTAGCACGTGTGAAGACAAACTAGAATCACGAACGCTAATCACAATCACGAATTCAAATTCAACTCCGGAGGTGAATTCTAATTATGTTTCACTCAAATTGCGGTACGAATTTTGCGTGTTGAAATCTAAGGTCTAGGTATATTTGATGAAATTCTCTATATGCATACCATCATGAACACAATGATGAACTTGTAGTATTATATCTGTTTTGAAAAAGGTGATTTCTTTTTTTAAGATTAATTTATGTATATCAATTAGCACGTCAAAAGGCTTGAACACAACTACAACATGGCGAATTTTGTCAATTTTGCACAGCTATGTGCAATAACTGGACAGTTGATGTCATGTCTTTACACAGTAAAAACGCTGTACAAAATATCGCTGTATAAGAGGTGCTGTATAATTTTATGAACAGCACATGTTTAAACTTTGATATTGGATGAAATCATAATTATTACTTTACTTTCATATAAATGTGTAAACTAGGTCTCCATTATAACAAAATAAGCTGCAATTATTATTATGTTTGTCACGAGCGAAACTGCTCTAGTTAACTTATTAATCTACAGGCTACTTAACCACCCTGAATAAAAGACCAAAGGATATTCAAGATATAAATGAAGTGATCAATTTAATGTCACAAAATATAATAAGCCATTAACATTCAATCATTGAGAACATAAGTATATTGGCAAATGGATATTCAATAAATCTTTGCATATCGAAAATCATAAAATTGCATATATACATAAGAGGAGTATAATCTTCATTGATTGTTTATGGGAAGAGATCGATCTGAAAATAGGCCTTTAAATTATGTTACCGAAAGTCTTAATCGGGTAAATGTGGAGTTCGAAAAACAGAAGAGATCGACAAACCACGACGACTACGAAGAGGGGACGATGAAAACGCGACTGACATCGTCAGCGAAGACACGTGTCCTTGAAGAACGAAGAACCAGAGTTGAGTTGAAGCTGTAACTAGGAAGAATTATGGTCGAGTCCGACGAACCGTAGCTTCGGCTGACTGAAGTGAGTCATTCCCCTCTGTGACTCATGACCTTGACATAGAGGGTAGGTGCTACCCTGACCTACGTTGACTCTACATTAACCCTGGGCTGACCCTAGGTTGACAGCCGCCTAAAATAGGAATAGACCAAATACTTAACAGCAAAGGCCCTAACAATATCCTATTCACAAAGATATCAGCTTATCGAAATTAGCTTTCATATTTATTATCAAAGTAAATAAATAACAACCTCCTATTAGCATGAGCTTTATGATAGTCAAGAAAATACATAACAGTTGAGAAATCTAATATAATTAACTTTCTCTCTGAATCGTAGATCGATTATATACTTGACTTTAACAGACTTGCAAAATACGTTTCCTTCACCGGAGGTATCACATGAAATATTCATAATTTGCAAAACAAGGTTTTTATAAATGACACATAATTGTACGACTTTAAATAGCAAAATACAACTTTGTTCATTTTAGTAAGAATAATTGTATTCACTTTGAAGAATGGAGTAGGATAAGAAATATATGTAATTTGGTGACAAAATGAGCAGAATATATATATGTAAATCTATCTTTCTTTCTGAAAACAGACATGCCATATTAAGCATAAGAATTGTATTAACATTAAAACCATATAAACCAAACATTACTTACAATTCGGCATGAGTAGAAAGGAACCTGCCCGCACTGTGGCACCCGCCCTTTTCCTTGGTTAGGAAACACCCCAAAACGGACCTTCCTCTCCAAAATCAAAAGTCAGAGTGAGCTGGCTTGGCTTTTCTTGCCAGCACACCGAACAGAAATATGTAACACAAAGAGTCTGTAATCCTACACACCTGTTAACCTATAGTCTACTTATTATGACAACCCAGCCTGTTGAAATAGCAGTCAACCTATCATGCCTATAGTTTAGTTACTAAGGTATGCAGTCCACATCTGTACATGGAGTTTAACAAAAGAGTTTAACAAAACATGGACTTTAACAGAAGGGTTATCTAACTTTGAATAAGATCCTACAATTGCTCCCCAATTTCAAGAAAATGCTCTGATTTTCTTCCAGAAATGAGTTTAATCTTATTCAATGTGTAAAAATATATGATTCGCAGGATAAATGTGAAATATTACTATGCTCACTATATAGCACTTACAGTAATTTACTACCTTGGTTTAGGTGTATAAAGAATCGACTTAAATGTTTTCCAAATTTAAATCAAATTAAATCAGTTTTATTCTGCAATACAATTGTCAATCTTATAAATTGCATGCATTTCAATTTTCGGTGCCTTTTTTCTTACAACCTACTTAGAAAGTCTGCTCCTACGTTCTCGGAGCCGCGAATTGCCTCAATGCGGTAGCGAAATGGCTGGAGGGAAAGGGCCCACCTCATTACCCTACTGTTGATACATTTTGCTCGATTGAGGTATAGAAGTGGTTTGTGGTCTGTTTCAAGGACAAAGTCTGTACCTTCAAGGTAAACACGGAATTTACTTATTCCCCATACCAATCCGAGACATTCACGCTCAATAGTCGAGTAGGCCTGTTCACGCGGAAGAAGCTTGCGACTTGCGTAAGCAACAGGCTGTTTCTCTCCATCATGCTCCTGAAGGAGTACAGCACCAAGTCCAGTAGAAGATGCATCTGTTCTTAAAATGAACTTCTTCTGAACATCAGGCAGACAAAGGATGGGGCTCTGTGTGAGACTTTCCTTCAAAACTTTGAAGGCGGCCTCTTCTTCAGCAGTCCATTTCAACTGGTTAGGCTCCCGATTCCTTGTCTTGTCTGTCAGACGTGATGCTTTCGACGCAAAATTTGGGATAAAGCGCCGGTAATAGCTGGCTAATCCGATGAATGCACGAAGCTGCTTCTTAGTTTCAGGCTTCTTAGCATCACGGATCTTCTCTACCTTATCCAACATGGGTTGGATCTTACCTGCTTGGACAATATGCCCTAAGAATTCTACCTTTGTGCAACCGAGTTGGCACTTGCTGGGTCGAGCAGTGAGCCCTGCTGCTCGCAATCTTCCCAAAAGCTCATACAAGGTAGATATGTGTTCTGACCAAGTCGAAGTATGAATGAGAATGTCATCCAGATAATTAGTGACGTGTTTCATGTCTGCCAACAAAGACCTCATAACCCTGCTAAAAGTGGCAGGTGCATTGACCAAACCAAACGGCATGACACGAAACTGGAACAATCCACTTGGACTCTGAAAAGCTGTCTTTGCTTTGGCATCTTCTGACAAAGGGATTTGCCAGTAGCCTTTGCTTAAGTCCACCTTAGAAAAGTAACAAGATCCAGAAAGACTAGCGAAGATTTCATCTGCACTTGGCAAAGGTTCTGCATCAAATATTGTGATGCGATTCAGTCTACGGAAATCTATACAGAAACGATTGCTGCCATCTGATTTCTTTACTATGACTATTGGGGACGAATAAGGTGAATTTGACTTCTCTATCACTCCCATTTTGACCATCTTCTCTGTCTCATCCTGTATCACAGAACGAAGTGCATGTGGGACGGGATATGGTCTTTGTCGAATGGGATCAGCAGAAGTCAAACGAATAGAATGACTGCCTAAAAGTGTTTTACCTGGCACATCAGTCATCACATCCGGAAAATCCTCAAGTAGAGAACTAACTTCGTGTCTCTGTTGAGTCGACAAATCAGAACCAAGTTCAACATCATCAATGGTTTCCTGTGCTTCTAACACTGGGATACCTATCCTTATACTACTTGGAATAGAGGGAGTCTCTTGACTATTATCCTCATACCCATCTATAACTGAAGCTCCAACAACTACCTCTAAAGCTCCAGCAGAAGTGGTATCTTCCTCAGACTTGTCAACAGACGAAGGAACATCAGGCTTTTCTGCCCGGTCAATGTATCTCTTTAAGAGATTAGCATG
The DNA here is from genome assembly GCF_037042905.1 of Lytechinus pictus. Lineage (NCBI taxonomy): Eukaryota > Metazoa > Echinodermata > Echinoidea > Temnopleuroida > Toxopneustidae > Lytechinus > Lytechinus pictus. The sequence goes on along the minus strand of NC_087255.1, from coordinate 1,387,874 downwards.
AAAGGTTTTCACTTTTCCGTTCATGTCGAGACGATAATCAAGATCACTCAATTTATGGACTACCTTGAAAGGACCCTTCCATTGTAACAGCAATTTGTTGTGATCTGATGGAAGGAGAAGCAGAACCTTATCTCCGGCAACAAACTTCCTAACCCTACTCTTGGCATTATAGTATCTCATATTTCGCGAGGTTGACTTACTTAACTCTTCCTGTGCTACTTCCATGGAACTCTCAAGCCTATCCTTAAGATCAACAATGTACTGATATGTAGTCTTCAATTCAGAATCATTAGCCTGACCACTCCAAAGTTCCTTAAGTATCTCAAGAGGACCTCGAACCTGTCTGCCATACAAGAGTTCGAAAGGCGAGAAGCCAAGTGAAGCCTGAGGGGCTGCTCTGTACGCAAATAGAACAGGTGCCAAGTACCGGTCCCAATCACTTGGACGGTCTGCACATACTCTCTTCAAGATCTGCTTAAGTGTTTGATTAAACCTCTCAACTAACCCGTTACAAGCGGGGTGGTAGGGTGTGGTTGTTAATTGTCGAATCGACAATAACCTCCCTACTTCTCGCATCATCCCCGAGGTAAATTGGGTACCACGATCCGATAGAATCTCTTGGGGAACCCCAACTCTACAAAAGACCTCTACCATAGCTTCAGCTACTGTACTAGTCTCAATGTTTGCCAACGCAACCGCCTCAGGATAGCGGGTTGCATAGTCTACTATCGTGAGAATATACATGTTCTTTCTAGCAGTTACTGGTTTAATTGGGCCTACCAAATCGACAGCTACTCTAAGAAAAGGAACATCTATCACAGGCATCTTGCCTAGAGGGACCTTAGAAATTCTGCCCTTGGGGACTGTTCGCTGACAGATATCGCAAGACCTACAATACCGAGTAATATCTGCTTGGACACCAGGCCAATAGAAATTAGCTAAGACCTTATCAGTGACTTTCTTTACACCTTGGTGACCCCCCATTATACTCTCATGAGCTAACTTCAACACAGCTTGCCTATAAGGTTTAGGAACAACTAACTGCCTAACTTCATTACCACTAAGCACAGACTTTGGTTGAAAAACCCTGTGTAACAATCCACCATCAAAGACAAAATATGAACTATGTCCTGAAATTTCACTATCTTCACGATCTTTACTATTCAAACTAGCATACTCCATTGCTTTCTTTAGCGTTGGGTCAGCCATCTGAGCCTCTTTGATGTCTTCTGAAGAAACATCAGGTATGGCTGACGGAACCTTCAGAGTCGGCCGTGGCCGCTGAGCTTCACGAACTTGAGCTCGAGTCTGAACTGCCATGTTCACATTGTCATGCGACTTGCATGGTTGACCAGGTTTCCAATCTGGAATTGGATCCTTTGCTGGTCTCACATTGTCAATTTCACCAAGAACTACGTCAAATACAGGCGTCTCTACGCACAAAGCTTCTACCTTGCCAACAAACCAAGGAGAATCAATGTTGACCCTAGCTATTGGGAACTTCCTAATTGTTTGGTCAATTAAGACACACCACTTAGACTGACCAGTAAACTGTTCTGGCAATACCAGTGACTTCTTCACGATTACACCTGAACAACCTGTATCCCTAAGGACACTCACATCATGTGATTCAAGTTTTCCATTCCTAACTGGAAGCTTATCATGCCAACGTCGCTTACAAGTAGCACACAAACTAGTGACTTCCCTATGCTTTTCTATTTCGAGAATTTCTTTAGAAGGAGATTCAATATACTCAGCAGAAGACACTAAGAACTCTCCTAACTCTACACTATCAGTGATCTGAGTTTCCTGAGACCCAGAAGAACTACAAGTGGGACAACTACCTGATGTCTGTTTCCCTACTAAATCTTGAGTTTCTCTTAACTGATCCTTTTGGTTCCTACGCTTACCTATTGGTGGCTTCTGAGAACTAACTAAACTCGCGCCTTGGAGTCTAACATTACAATCTTGCGCAAAATGACCCATTTTGTTACAAACAAAGCATGGACCCTTCCTACGATGGCCTGATTGTTCACCCTTAACCTTGATCTCAGCAATTGGCGCATTGGATACCGCAGTACTACCCTTAGGTTTACTCTTATGGTTCAAGGGGGAGTTCTTTTTAGGTACTCCATAGCGACCCCCATGTGCCTCAACAAATGTATCTGCCAGACCTGCCATTTCATCAGCAGATTTTGGTTTTCTTTCTTTTAGAAATAAAGCTAGTGCTTGACCTCCTTTCTCTAAGACTTGCTGCATTAGAAGTAATTGTACAATACCATCATATGAGTGCTGAGCTTCAGACAATTCTATCCACTTATCTAAATAATGGGACAACCTCACAACAAACTGACTAGGAGTCTCTCCTACCTCGGGATTAGAAAATCTGAACTTCTTACGGAAATCATCTGCCGTGAGTTCAAATCTCTTCAACAAAGCATCCTTCAGTGTTGCATAATCTTTTGACTGATCAGCTGATAACCTTGAGTATACATCTAACGACTTACCACGAAGTAAAGCACTAAGACTTATGGCCCAGCTAGTCTGTGGCCAACCCTGATTTTCAGCATAGCGTTCAAATCTATTAAGATATGCATCCATACTATCCTTTCCTTCCGTGAAAGGAGGGAGTTTAGGGGAAGGGGCCAAAGAACGACGGTCACCGTCACTACTTCCTACTTCAGAACTACTCTGGATACGAGCTAATTCAAGTTTCTTATCTAATAACATTCCCTCTTGTTTTTGTAACTCGATCTGTTGTTGCCTATCTTCCCTAGCTGCATGTCGCTCATCTCGAGCTAATTTTTCTCTCTGTTCAACAAATGACAAAAGGTCTTGACCTGTAAAGCCTAACTCTCTCCCTAACTCAAACAAATTTGAATCCATGGTTGATCCTAAACTGTTAGAAATAGATATGTTAGGTTAACAGACTCTTTGTTTAGAATTTGCTTTCTCTTACCAATATCCCAATGTCACTTGCTTGTGCCAGAAGCTTGCAACCACAGTGCGAGAGTTCCCGTCTCCTCGAACCGTCACAAATGTCACTGATCTGAAATAACTAATCAGGACAAAACCAATAAACACATCTCATGAACATACATGTTACACTCGCTAATTTCAACATCAATAAGCCTTGAAAATTTATAGGAATATGACAGTTAACTATTTCCCTTCAACATGAATAATCCTTGACTTTAACTAGAAATGTTACAGCTAGGTACCTCCCGGACAAGCCCCCAAATGTCACGAGCGAAACTGCTCTGGTTAACTTATTAATCTACAGGCTACTTAACCACCCTGAATAAAAGACCAAAGGATATTCAAGATATAAATGAAGTGATCAATTTAATGTCACAAAATATAATAAGCCATTAACATTCAATCATTGAGAACATAAGTATATTGGCAAATGGATATTCAATAAATCTTTGCATATCGAAAATCATAAAATTGCATATATACATAAGAGGAGTATAATCTTCATTGATTGTTTATGGGAAGAGATCGATCTGAAAATAGGCCTTTAAATTATGTTACCGAAAGTCTTAATCGGGTAAATGTGGAGTTCGAAAAACAGAAGAGATCGACAAACCACGACGACTACGAAGAGGGGACGATGAAAACGCGACTGACATCGTCAGCGAAGACACGTGTCCTTGAAGAACGAAGAACCAGAGTTGAGTTGAAGCTGTAACTAGGAAGAATTATGGTCGAGTCCGACGAACCGTAGCTTCGGCTGACTGAAGTGAGTCATTCCCCTCTGTGACTCATGACCTTGACATAGAGGGTAGGTGCTACCCTGACCTACGTTGACTCTACATTAACCCTGGGCTGACCCTAGGTTGACAGCCGCCTAAAATAGGAATAGACCAAATACTTAACAGCAAAGGCCCTAACAATATCCTATTCACAAAGATATCAGCTTATCGAAATTAGCTTTCATATTTATTATCAAAGTAAATAAATAACAACCTCCTATTAGCATGAGCTTTATGATAGTCAAGAAAATACATAACAGTTGAGAAATCTAATATAATTAACTTTCTCTCTGAATCGTAGATCGATTATATACTTGACTTTAACAGACTTGCAAAATACGTTTCCTTCACCGGAGGTATCACATGAAATATTCATAATTTGCAAAACAAGGTTTTTATAAATGACACATAATTGTACGACTTTAAATAGCAAAATACAACTTTGTTCATTTTAGTAAGAATAATTGTATTCGCTTTGAAGAATGGAGTAGGATAAGAAATATATGTAATTTGGTGACAAAATGAGCAGAATATATATATGTAAATCTATCTTTCTTTCTGAAAACAGACATGCCATATTAAGCATAAGAATTGTATTAACATTAAAACCATATAAACCAAACATTACTTACAATTCGGCATGAGTAGAAAGGAACCTGCCCGCACTGTGGCACACGCCCTTTTCCTTGGTTAGGAAACACCCCAAAACGGACCTTCCTCTCCAAAATCAAAAGTCAGAGTGAGCTGGCTTGGCTTTTCTTGCCAGCACACCGAACAGAAATATGTAACACAAAGAGTCTGTAATCCTACACACCTGTTAACCTATAGTTGAGATTGTATACACAAAACCATATCGTGTCACATAGTCTGTTGAAAATACAAGATATCAAATCAAAAGGGTCTTTAACCGCCATCTGTTTGTACATGTGTTCAAATTTGGACTTGAATAATGAAAGCGAAACATCAGGAAGAAGGGGGAGGGTAAGCTAGGGAGGTCCAAGACAGATATCTAAGCGTTAAATTTAGTTAGGCTTATTAAATATGTATCCAAATATTTGGCAGGCTTGGAGTTTCAAAATTAGGTATTCCTTATTTTGAAACTCCAAGCCTGCCAAACATTATACACCATTTTTGCGGAGGAGGTAAGATGATATTCCCTACGTCTTTATTCAGTTAATTATGTTTTTTTTTCCAGTAACATCAATAATGGTGATTTTAGGAAGACCACTACATGTCTATTCGTTAATAATCATAAATAATGTTATTTTCAGTCGAAAGGAAGCAATGTAGGAGTTGAGATTTCAACTGACAGCAGACCGATTTCAGTCATCGAGGCTAGTTCTGACGTTGTCGACTTTTATCCAAAGGACTGCAATGAAGACATAGTAAGTCTAACAGCTTTCTGTAATGGCGGTTGATATCATTTTGACAGATAGCTAAGTATTGTTTTCTAGCTTTACAATTTTCTTTTGATAAAATAGCATTATCAAATCCGGTGATAATCATTGACTCATTTGCTGTTTCAGGAATTAGTAATAATAATAATAAAAGACATTATTCAACCACGTCATACAGAGATGACATGTTGAAGTGTGGATTATAAGATACATCATTCGATTTTAATAAAATTACAAAAGACTCAATTTTTGCATTTTTTGCCAAGTTCAATAATATATATCACAGAAAATTGCAAAATAAGCGAACATTTCCAGTTTTGTGTTAGATGTGCATGTCCTATTATGTTCAGAACAATTATCGTGAGTAAAAGGTTTACCTTCTTCCTGCTTGTCTATTTTGCATCTAACTATCAGAAGCCTTAACAAGAATTTTGAACAATTTCGTTTATTTTTAGATAACTCAGGTGTTCCCCAAAATACAGTAATATGTTTAACTGAGACATGGCTGTCAGATAGATATATTAATATGAATGCACTCCCAGGTTATGATATACTTACAAATAATCGTGTTGATAAAATTGGTGGTGGTGTTGCAATTTTTGTGTCGAGTCAATTTGAGTATGTTATTATTGAAGACATGAATTTAATGAATGAAACTGCAGAAACTTTATTTATTGAAATTAGTGATCGTGATAACAGAAAAACTGTATTGGGAGTTGTTTATAAGCCTCCTCGCAGCAATAGTGCTGATTTTCTAGACACTTTAAATAATTTACTACATTATCATTCTGTTCAAAACAAAAGATGTATCATAATGGGAGACTTTAACTATGACCTGTTAGCGAGTGATACTAATATTTTTGCAAATGACTTTTTAGAGACATTCCTTTCTGGCCGCTTTTTGCCACTTATTTCTCGACCCACTAGAATCACTAATACTTCCGCAACTCTGATTGACATTTTTTTCTCCAATATACGTTCAGAATTTAAAGCTGGTATAATTATTTCAGACATGTCTGATCATTTCCCAATGTTCATGTATTGTTCTAATCAATATCAGCCAAACAAACTTCCCGATTATGTATCTAAGAGGCGTGTGTATAGTGATATAAATATATCTCGTTTGAAACAGAGATTAGAAGAAGAATCTTGGGATGATGTATTTAGTACAGAATGTGTTGACGAGTCCTACGAAACATTTATTGATATCTTCGTGAGTCATGTTAATGAAAATATTCCTTTTGCAAAGCCGAAGTCCAAAAATTATAAAAAATCACCCAGACTACCTTGGATAACGAATTCAATTCTTCGTTCGATAAATAGAAAAAAAAAATCGATTATACTATAAATATATATCAAGATTAACTGAGAATACTCGGAGCCAATATACTAATTATAAGAATATACTAACAGGGGTCATCCGTACTGCTAAAAAGGCATATTACCATGATCAATTTAATCAATGCAAGAATGATCTTAAAAAAACATGGAAATTGATCAATTCTACCATCAATAATGGACCAAAGTTTTCAAAGATAACTAAGCTTATGCATAATGATTCTATTATTGAAGATAAAGTTCAGATGGCAAATATTTTCAACAATAACTTTTCACAAGTTGGATTTAAGCTCTCTAGAAGTATACCAACAAACTCCCATTCATTTCATCAATATCTGGGGGATAGAGATCAAAGTTCTATGTTTTTCTCTCCTACGAACGCACAGGAGATAATTAAAATTATATCTAGCCTAAAATCAAATAAAAGTGCAGGATTTGATAACATTGATAACAACATTTTACAAAAAACAATGAATTATATAATTGACCCTCTTATTTATATATTCAATTTGTCATTATCATCGGGAAATATTCCAAAATCAATGAAAATTTCTAAGATAATACCAGTCTTCAAAAAAGGTGATAGTTTTTAGCAAGTAATTACAGACCGATTTCATTGCTTACAAACTTATCTAAAATTCTTGAAAAATTGGTTCACATACGAACCATATGTTTTTTTTTAAAAGCACAACATCCTATCTGATACTCAATTTGGTTTCCGGGAAAAGAGTAGCACTTCCCACGCAATACTTTCTTTAGTTCAAACAGTTGCCAAAGCTTATGACAAGTCTTCGAATACGATTGGTTTGTTTTTAGATTTTTCTAAAGCATTCGATACAGTTGATCATAACATTCTCCTTCATAAACTTTCTCATTATGGAATAAGAGGGGAACCACTAAAGTGGTTCAAGAATTATCTAACCGGGCGTTCACAGTTCGTTTCACTTGATTGTAATATTTCTGAACGTAAACCTGTCCTTTGTGGAGTTCCACAGGGCAGCATTCTTGGCCCACTTTTGTTCATTATACATAAAAATTATATTGATATGTCATCTAGATTGCTTCAATTTATACTTTTCGCTGATGACTCTAATATATTTCTGTCGCACCCCGACCCAGAGCAATTGACGCAAATATTCAATGACGAACTAAAAAATGTGTCTAATTGGATAACAGCTAACAAACTCTCTCTTAACCTAGAAAAAACTAGCTACATGCTATTTAGCAACAAGATTACGAGTGTACCAAAATATGTAATTTTAAATGATATTGTCATCAAAGAGTGCGATCTACTAAATTTTTGGGACTGATCATTGACGAAAAACTTTCTTGGAAAGCACATATTGATAATATTTGTAAAATCATTGCTCGCAACATCGGTAGAAACATAGAAAATTAAGTTACTTCTTACCCCATTATATTTTGTTATCATTGTATTCAACGTTAATTTTACCTTTTTTGAATTACGGAGTTGTTGCGTGGGGTAATGTAGCAAATTCTCAAATTAATAGACTTTTTATTTTTACAAAAAAGAGTGATTCGTATTATTAGTCATGCAGAATTCAGGGCACATACAAATATTCTGTTTTTGAAGGTTAAAGATTTATACTCTTTTCAACTCGGACAGTTAATGTTCAAGTTTATCAATAAACAATTACCATTACCTTTTAATAATATGTTTGTAAAAAATGATACAATTCATAAGCACTTCACTCGCCAGGCGAGTTCCTTTCATTTACCTCTGAATAGAACATCGTTTGCACAGAAGACATTTGTTTTTACTGGTCCAAAATTATGGAATTCTTTTTCAAAGGAAATTATACATTGTAATTCAATACACAATTTCAAAGGAAAACTTAAAAGATATCTTCTGAATTCATATTAGATTATCGTTTTTTCCCAAAGTAATGTAATTCAGAACTTAATATGTAAACGTGTTTATTAATTTCTCTTTGTATATATGTTTAATCGTTTTATGATTTCTATATACAGTGTATACTGAATCATTTATTTTTATTATTATTTATTATTTTTATTTTTATTTGTTTATTTTTTATTCATTTTATATATATATATATATATATTGTTTATTTCTTTATTTTATCTTATTTTTTATTCATATAATTTACTTACAAAAGGGGCCTTCACCCAACAAGCTCTGCTTTTTAGTTGGTCTCCTTCCCTTTCGATTTCATGGTATTATTGTATTATAAAAAAATGATTTAAATGTTATATTTTGTAAATATGTATATTGAACTATCATTGTAAATGTAAAAAGATTGAAAGAGAAAATAAATGAATTGAATTGAAAACAATATGAATCACGCCAAAATCATTTCTCCTTCACAGTACAATAGACCAGTTCGTAGTTACTCATGGACAATTTTCGGTCAAATGACCTTTCATTTCTTTCATTATAATAGGCAGATTTCAAAGCAAAATATTACGTAAGCTTGCCTTACATAGCAGGATGAAGAAACTGAATAGACCAGGTGACTAGAATTGCACACCAATGAACACTTTATGAAGGTATTTGTTGCATTCCTACTTTGAATGCATATCATAGCATGTTGCACAATGTACTTGGCAAACTGAAAACCATGCAGTCGTTCGTGGACGCGTTGTTGTTTTTTGTGGATGTAAATGAAAACCACAATTCAAAAGAATATATGAATAATCAAGACATCAAAGTTGGTGCTTATCTCATTAGATTTTGAACCACCATGTCACTTTAGTACAAATGACCTTCCTCTGATCATGCGTATAATCTTTTGATCATGCGCAGAAAGGAACTACGAACTGGCTTATATTTTTGACCTTTAAAATCTATTCGACCTTGAAAAATATACGCCTCGATATCTGGGCGAATTTCGTGCCAAATTATTTCCGTCCTGATTTTTTTCAGGTTTTGACGGATGAAGCTGCGCCAAGGCCCGCACTACCACTGGTAGGCCATGTTCTTCTTGATGATCTACGCTCTGCAACCGAAGTAACTGGGGATTCTATGAGAAGGGTCATCGTCGCGTTGTTATCAAAACGAAAAGAACCTTATGAGGATGACCAGTCACATATTGAACCCAGTATCACTGTTCAGTCATCATTCATGGATAGTATGGTTAGTTGAACTAAACCACCCTATGGCAAACAGAGGAGATACTACTATAACTGCTGCTGCTAATATTACTACTACTACTATACTACTACTACTACTACTACTACTACTACTACTACTACTACTACTTCTACTTCTACTACTACTACTACTACTATATACTACCGAATACTACTACAAATATTACTACTTCTAATACTACTACTACTGCTGCTGCTGCTACTACTACTGACATTACGTCTAATATTTATACCACTACTACTATTAAAATACAATTGCAATACACGAGAATGAGGCCTTCCTGAATTTATTGAAAATATTCACCTGAGACGTATTTTGTAACATCTATTTTTTGTCTCACCTGCGAAGCAGAGTGAGACTATAGGCGCCGCTTTTCCGACGGCGGCGGCGGCGGCGTCAACACAACATTTTAAACGAAGGTTATAATTTTGAAATGACAGCATAACTTAGAAAGTATATAGACCTAGTTCATGAAACTTGACCATAAGGTTAATCCAGTATTACTGTACATCCTGCCTGAGTTTTGAGTCACATGACCAAGGTTAAAGGTCATTTATGGTCAATGAACTTAGACCATGTTGGGGGAATCAACATCAAAATCTTAACCTAAGGTTAAGTTTTTGAAATGTCATCATAACTTAGAAAATATATGGACCTAGTTCATGAAACTTAACCATAAGGTTAATCAAGTATTGCTGAACATCTTGCCCGAGTTTTGAGTCACATGACCGAGGTCAAAGGTCATTTAGGGTCAATGAACTTTACTACTACTACTATACTACTACTACTAATACTACTATATACTACCGAATACTACTACAAATATTACTACTAATACTACTACTACTGCTGCTGCTGCTGCTACTACTGACATTACGTCTACTATTTATACCACTACTACTATTAAAATACAATTGCAATACACAATAATGAGGCCTTCCTGAATTTATTGAAAATATTCACCTGAGACGTATTTTGTAACATCTATTTTTTGTCTCACCTGCGAAGCAGAGTGAGGCTATAGGCGCCGCTTTTCCGACGGCGGCGGCGGCGTCAACACAAAATCTTAAACGAACGTTAAGTTTTTGAAATGTCATCATAACTTAGAAAATATATGGACCTAGTTCATGAAACTTGACCATAAGGTAATCAAGTATTGCTGAACATCTTGCCCGAGTTTTGAGTCACATGACCGAGGTCAAAGGTCATTTAGGGTCAATGAACTTTGGCCAAATTGGGGGTATTTGTTAAATAACCATCATAACTTTAAATGTTTATGAATCTGACTCATGAAACTTGGACATAAGAGTAATCAAGGTCTACTACACATCCTTTGCGAGTTTCAGGTCACATGATCAAGGTCAAAGGTCATTTAAGGTAATTGAACTTTGGCCAAGTTGGGGGTATTTGTTGAATTTCCATCATAACTTTAAAAGTTTATGGATCTGATTCATGAAATTTGGACATTAGAGTAATCAAATATCACTGAACATCCTGTGCGAATTTCAGGTCACATGACTAAGGTCAAAGGTCATTTAAGTCAATGAACTTTGGCCATGTCGGGGGTATCTGTTGAATTACCATCATAAATTTGAAAGTTTATGGATCTGATTCATGAAATTTTGACATTAGAGTAATCAAGTATCACTGAACATCCTGTGCAAGTCTCAGGTCACATGACTAAGGTCAAATGTCATTTAAGATCAATGAACTTTGGCCATGTCGGGGATATTTGTTGAATTACCATCATAACTCTGTAAGTGTATTAGTCTAGTTCATAAAAATTGGACATGAGAGTAATCATGTATCACTGAACATCTCATGAGAGTTTCAGGTCACATGACCAAGGTCAAATGTCAATGGACTTTGGCCTTTTTGGGGGTATTTGTTGAATAACCATCATAACTCCGAAAGTGTATGGATCTAGTTCATAAAACTTGGACATAGAGTAATCAAGTATCATTGAACATCTCATGTGAGTTTCAGGTCACATGACCAAAGTCAAAGGTCATCTAAGGTCATTGAACTTTGACCATTTTGGAGGTAATTATTAGATTGCTGTCATGACTTTCAAAGTTTATAGATTTAGTTTATAAAATGTGAATATAGGGGTATTCAAGTATCACTGACAAGTCTTAGGTTGCATGATCAAGTTCAAATGTCATTTATTGTCAATGAACGTAGTATTGTATAATTATATGAAAGGTGTTTTTTGTGAATAATTATTTTATAGTAGTTTTCAAAGTCAGCACTGCTGCTATAATGAATCGCGTGATGCAGGTGAGACTGCCAGAGGCGCTCCACTTGTGTAGAATACAAAACACTATATAGCTCAATGCAGGCCACATGGCTGAACCTCGCTCAGGTTCACGACATGTACTACTCCGTACTCACAATAAAAGAAAGCAAAAAATATGTTGTCACTTGAAATATTGAAGAAAACACATTTGAACAAAATGACATTCACTTATGTTTTAGACTTTAGCGAACATTACAAGAACAGTGGAGGGACACAAAGAGCATAAAATTGAGAGGGTGGAGATTGACTTAGATTTACCCATAGGGCTAATGAATTATTCATAAACTATAGAGAGGTTCACCACTTTCTCTCAATTTTTGGTACGCCACTGCTACAAATTAAGCACCTTCATAAACAGTCAGAGGAAATGATAAAGGTATACAGCTATATTGGCTGAGTAGTTGTCATTTTAGAGTCTGTAAATAAGATAAACATACGATTTTTTTACTTAGGATTATGAAGGCAAATGTCTATGATTGATTTTTTTACTAGAGATTTATTTCAATTATTAATCAAATATCTGTTCTTAAATTTGTTAGCCCACACCTTTGAAGGATAGCCTTAAACTGGATCCTGATTTGGCGTTCGTTCATATGATTCTTGATGATCTGGATCAAATCCTCGATGCCCGAGACAGAGACGAGTGCGAAATCCTTATTACCAAACCAGGCTTGAGAGATATCACAGATGAATCCCAGATACCAACCTATCAAGGATATAGAGTCATCCAACAGGTGAAACATATCCCTGATTCAAAAGTTGTGAAGTTATCCACTTCGATATTTTTTTTAAATCCAAGACATCTTGGCTATATTCCTATCTTATGCATTAGTACTAAAAAAAAAGAACAGTGTCATTAGGCGGGTGTTGCAAGAATCTCCTTGTCAGTGAGTTTTACTGAATTATTCGTTGTGAGCCAACGAGATGCAATGGTTTATGTAGCTTATAAAATATGATTTAAGAAATTCACAGATTTATTGTTTCATGAAAATGATCAACGGGTATGAAGAAGGATGGATATAGACCAAGATGTCCTTTAAGTTAAGTGAGATCATTACAAGAAACTCGGCTAAATTACGTTATCCAGCATATGCTATCATTCATTTGTCTAGTTACATTAATTGTTGGAGGTTTAGGCACATGGCTTGAGTCAAATCATGGATGTTATCTCCATGCTAACATCTTGCAACTCAACACGGTCTCTTTCATATCCGTAGAGTCGTCTAGGCAACGCGTACCAGTCTCCCATGCAAGCTAGCATGACGTCATCTCTGACTTGTAGCATGGTGGCCTATACTAGTATTCCATTAGCTTCCGTCTTAGAAAACGAACTGAGAAAGAAGCCAACTGAGAGAACAGCCATGCGCAACTCTATCTCTCAAATCATCTTAGATGGTATGATGGCAGGATACTCGAAGAGAGGAATGCAGGAAAGTTTGATAAGTCGCAGCACCGGGGGTCTGCCTGTAAGTCGAAACTAAATATCTGGGTTATTAAATAAAACCGATATTCATTGTAAACTTTTGGCGTGAAGCAAGGCTGTGTGATGGCACCCGCACTTTTCGGTCTCATGCTCGTCGCAATAATGGCCATGTTTTATTTTTTTTCTCATGAACAAGGGGTTGTTTCGTAGGGATGCTTGTAAAATTTCCAATAATATTAAGAACTACTGGGGCTTATAGGGTGGTTAATGAGATACACCGTATTTCAGCAAAGTTCGACTGAATTAAAAATAATCGTAATTTAACTGTTAACAAAATGACAAACCTTGCACTGAAATTCCTGTTTATCAACCATAATTTTAATTTACATCGTTAAATTTTTTTGCTGCTGATGGGAATCAAAATGATTGAGAATCTCAATTAGCATCTTATGATATATTTCATTCATTTGGAAAGTCACTACTAATAGAATGAAAAGTATGAAAATTTTGCATGTTTTAAGGAGAAAACAACAAAAGACGAATGTGTGAGAAATAGGCCTCTGGTGGCGGGGGGAGGTGGAGATGGTGATTGTTGGGATGACTTGTTTGTTTCGTTCTTGGAATCTAAACTTTTACGAGAAAGTGCTCCCCAAAAGGTGGGAACAGATTTGTTAGGCTTGTCTCTGAATTCTTGAAGAAAAAGAGGGCACTTTGGTCCACCCTACTGATCGATTCTGGATCAACTGCTGTTCATGAATAAAACACTTATTTCGGATGATGATCACAAAGTCAAAGGCTTACCGCTGTGAAATGGAGGATTTTGAGAGACTAAACTCTGAGTGCCCCATTTATTCAAAATCCCACTGTTTCAGAATACTTACTATTCTTTTTTATTTCAATTTTTTAAAGGATACAAGTATGTCAGTATGCGTAGATACTGAAGAGCAAGATGACGAAGTTTCCAGACTTGTTACCTTCTGGATGAATAAGACTGCCAAGTTAGACACTAAGGTTAAGAAAAACATTAAGAGATACCTGTTTCCGTTAAAACCAAGAAATGGAAATATCAATGAGGCAAGTACCAGTCCCTACTTTTCAAAGTTTAAATTTAATGAGAATATATGGAAAGATCGCCCCAAAACGCATTCATTCTTGATACATTCTGAATGGAGTTTTCATTTCTTGCGATCATCCATTACTTAAGCCACTTTTTGAGGAACAGATTTTAATCAAAATCACTAGTTCTGTTGGTCTTTTTAAAATAATATTATTTATTTATTCATATTTCACCAGGGTAGCTCATTCAACAAAAAATGATCTTCCCTGAGGCCCAGGATAATAAATAATACAACTATATACAATAAAAAACAATCAATGATGATAATACATATACAATCATCAGGTCATAATGTATTGGTAAAATATAAAGTGACAACAGCTTTATATCAAATAATACATAAAGAATGGATTAACCAATATAAAAAATTGATATAATAGTTCAAAGCATCAGTCCTGAAAAGGGAATTGGTATTGCATCCCAGTTGATCGGCCTAGGCAAGATTGAGGAAATGTCTTTTTACTGAAAGTTTGAAATTATTTAGGGTTTTAACATTCTGAACACTAGTCCATAGAACGCAGCAATCATAACATAGAGCACTTTTATAATAATCTGTACGGCATTTATTTATAATTAAATCATGATGAGCACTTTGTCGAGTATTTACATTATGAACTTTAGAAATTTCTTTGAAAACATTTTTGAAAAATTATAAATAAATAAATTTACATATGAAATATTCTTCTCTTTTCTTATAAGACGACAATCTTAAACGAGTAAACATTTCATTAGAGCGGGTGTATATATTACACATAAAATAAGCCTTGCTGCCCTCTTTTGCAATTTCGTAATGTTATCAATTTGACCTAGATATCTATCCCCCAATTTCACAACAGTAATCTATTTGTGTTCGAATGAGACCTAAATCTGATAAATTCATTGATGCTTCATCAACATATGGTTTTAGTCTTCTGAGCATGGCAAGTCCTGCAATGACTTGTCTACGTACATAGTATACATGATTGCACCATAACAAATTATCATCAATAATACCACCAAGACATTCAAATCCACTACACTTTTCAATTTCGATACTTTCATACTTTAATATAAATTGCAAATTTTTTTTAATGCGTTAAGTCTTCTCTTACTTCCAATGATCATATATATATCGTTTTATTAACATTAAAACATAGCTCATTTAACTTAATCCACTTAGCAATACCATCAAAATCATTCTGAAGTTCTACATATACGGTAGTATTATTAGCGTACATGTGGAGCGTTGTGGCCCAGTGGATTAGTCTTCGGACTTTGAAACAGAGGGTCGTGGGTTCGAATCCCAGCCATGGCGTAATTTCCTTCGGAAAGAAACTAATCCACAATGTGCTGCACTCAACCCAGGTGAGGTAAATGGGTACCGGTAGGAAGTAATTCCTTAAAAAGCTGTGTGCGCTATGAACGCCTAGCTTAGCTGGGTAATATAGGAGCGCCTTGAGCACATAACAAGGTGGATATGTGCGCAATATAAATACCCTATATTATTATTATTATTGTTACATTTTATCTTTGCATTATTCAAAACTTTTAATACATTATCAACATAAAAAGTAAGGAACCTAATATAGATCCTTGTTGAACTCCAAGGGAAATACATTAATCATTTGATTTAGCATTTTCATCGCAACATATTGCTTTCCGTTATTTAAAAACCATGCTAAAGACAAATCACGTGAACCAATATTCTTTAATCTAGTTAATAAAATAGACGTATTAACAGTAAAAAAAAAAACGGGTCTTAAATCAATGAAAAGCGCTCCTGTAATTTGGTCTTTGTCTGTAGCCATGATAGCATTTAACCAAACATCAGTTGAAAAACCGAGAGCCGAAGCTCTAGAATGGCCTGGTCGAAAACCGAATCGAGCTATGTATGCTAAGAATATTATTGGAAATCAAATAGTCATATATTAATGTTATACTGAGTCTTTTAAATGTAAGTTTCGTATGCAAATAAGCATTGAAAATCATTTCCTATTCAAATCTGATATTACCTATTTCCATATTGGGTGGCAAAGAACATACATGTACCTCAAAACTGTCTGGTGTTAAACAATTATGACTAAATCTCCTGAACGCTTAATAAAAATCTCGTTCAGCCCAGGGTCATTTATATTTGAATGGTGTCAAGTTCATTGTGAAAACACACAATAATCTGCCTTTATTAATCATGTATCTTTTCTGAGAATGCGTAGATGCATTGAGAATCCCATTCGTAATTCAATGTAAATGTTTCTTTGTTTACGTAACACAGAGTTTGGGAGCAGATTCGGGAATACACTCATCCAAGGAGGGAGATTACATACCACCGACAGCAATGCTTCTTGATAGCAATGGTTAGCAAGCTCAAGATTCTTGTGGAATCTTAAACTAGGGTTACACCAAAATCGAATTCTTCCGATTAAATTGCCTCTTTCGGATGGTTTCGGTTGATTTCCGTATTTTCTCGCATTCGCGGAGGGAGACCAGAATACTTCCGAAACCACCCGACAACGTGTATTCGGATGATTAAAATCGATTAATTCCGAAATATGACAAACCTGGGCAACCAATAAAGAGAAAAACAAAATGCTACGATCAACATGATTAAGAACAAACTGGCAATCTCTGTGTACATGTATGCATATATGCATGTGCAGCCATCAGTGTTTTTACACGTTTTATGGGGGAGGAGTGCAACATTAATTTTGATTTATCAAAGCGTACATAAAAAAATCCTCTCATTTGAAATAGTTATTTTTTTAAACACGTGAACACGTTGGTATCAATAATGCATAAAGAATTTTCATTTATTTGATGAGAGATAACACAGCGATGTATATAGAAATACCTTGGACAAAGGACGTGCCGGGAATTGAACCCTTGACCTTCCTGGTGCAGTTGGGTACCCTAGACCACTGGGCCACGGCACCTTATGTATATAAATTATGTATATAATTCGATGTAAATAGAAATCTACATTTCGAAGTTTTGCATCATTTCGGTGGCAGTTCCATGAATGTCCAGATGAATATGCCATGAGCTAATACCTACTTATTTTATTATATGAACTAATAATTTTTCATATTTTGTCCAGAGTAAGAAATGGAATGATAACTGATTCAATGTGTGATTTAATGTGTGATTTAATTGCTGCAACTTATTTTTCACAAGGGAGTTATATTTTAGCATGGACCTATTATTTGTAATAGGTCCATGATTTTAGAGACACTTAGAGACACAAAATATTGATATCATGTAATAACTTGAAAAGGGGAACGTGGGGACATGAAATCGTCACATCTACTGTATATTCCTGATATCACAGAATATTGTTTAGATCTAAAATAATTGGGAATAACTTCAATATTTGTTTCATCTTTAAACAAAGTATTCATGAGGTTTTGCAAAGACGCGAATGCGCTCAAAACAGCAAAGTCCAACATTTGCACTATTGCTGCATAAAATACGAATGCTGGACTTTGCCATTTTTTTACATTCGTCTCGTCTTGTACAATTAAAGTTCAAATTGATACCCCACCCCTTCCCCCGAAACGTTACCCCCTCTCTCGAATGAAATAGGTTTGCTGTTTGATTTTTTTTTATACGATTTGTTATCTATTTTCTGTTCGTCTTCCTATGTTTTGTGCTGATTACTTTTATTTCCGTAATTCATGTATATAGTGATGTTGTTTACATTCTGCTTGAAACATTCATTCTTGGTTCTTTTAACCTTATACATGTATGTGTCAATGTTAATGTTATTATCTGTTAGACCACCACAGAAAACCAACATGACCGTGCCAGCCAAGCTGAATATGGGCAATCCACCGATTTTATATCTATTGTGCATATGATTTTTAATACGGAAATAAATACTACTACTGCTAAAACTTCTACTTTACTACTACTACTATTACTACTATTACTACTACTACTACTACTACTACTACTTATATTATTATTATTACTACTACTGCTACTACTACCACTTCTAGTTCCTGCTACTCCTCATCCTACTACTATTACTACTACTGCTACTACTGCTACTACTACTACTACTACTACTACTACTACTACTACTACTACTATAACTACCACTACTACTACTATTGCTCCTATAACCACCACTACCACCACTTCATACTACTACTACTACTACTACTACTACTACTACTACTACTACTTCTACTGCAACTGCACTACTAATACTACTACTACTACTACTACTATTAGACCTACTACTACTACTAGAACTTTTACGTTACTACAACCATTACTACTACTACTACTACTACTTCTTCTTCTACTACTACTACTACTACTTTTACTTCTACTACTACTACTACTACTAGAATGTCTACTTTACTACTACTACTACTACTACTACTACTACTACTACTACTACTACTACTACTACTACTACTGCTACTACTACTACTACTACTACTACTGACCTATATAGCCTTTATGGCATTGCATATAATACATTATCTTTCTGGAATCTCTATCACTGGATTGACTGTGGCATAAACATTTTTTAATATATGTAATCGAACATTACGTATTTGTATCAAATATGACAATCATGGAGGTTTATAATTATGAAGTATTTTTACATACATTTTATTGCTGTATTATTTTTCACCACATTTGACCAAAACATGAATACATAGTATGTAGCTTTGAAATATTGTTGATGGGCTGAGTCCTTTAAATAACATTGTACATAATTTATTCATTGGAGTAGATGTAAGAGTGTATATTTTGTTTACGACTAATGTGATTAGAATTTATGCTTAGAGTACCATTTTGCTATCAAAGGCAAAACATAAATATCTCTGCTAAGCTATGGACAGTACTAAAAACCTTGACAACTAAATTTGCCACAGGTCAGTTCATTGTAGATATAAATCAAGTGACTGACACCCTTGACATGGCTACTGGATTCAACAACTACTTTGCATCTGTAGGTGCCAATTAGGCTTCGAATTTTACCAAAGGGATGGAAAGTACTACCAACGAGAAACTTACCGATATATGCCTAATGGAGATAAGCCTATACCTGGTACTATAGGTTTGTCTTTGAACATACCGAGGTACTAAATGTATCAATTATCAAATGTCGAAGAAACTCCAAACAGCCAAAGCAAAGGGATTAGATGGTCTACATAATGTGCTTCTTAAAGCAGCCTCTCCTATGATTTGTACTCGCCTCACTTCACTCTTTAACCGCTCACTGGTTTCTGGATTCATCCCCGATGATTGAAAACATACCAAAGTCATCCTGATTTACAAGGGGGGGGGGGGGGGGTGAGAAACATGACCCTAATAGTTATAGACCTATATCTATTATCCGTGTGGTTATGAAGTTTTTTCGAAAGATTAGTCCACACCGAGGTTCAAGGCTACTTTTTAGAACATAATTTACTAGCCAGTGAACAGGTAAACAGTCTAGTTTTCAGAAGAACCATTCAACAAGCACGGTTATTAGCTATTTAATTGATCATCTGTACAAGCAAATGGATCATGGTCGAATGGCGGGAGTTGTGTTTTCAGACCTCAAAAAGGCGTTTGACTCAGTCGACCGTGATCTATTGCTTCGCAAGCTTACCATGTATGGAATTCCTGGGGCAGAGTTTAATTGAGAACTACCTAGAACATCGTTTACAGTGTATCTCTGTAAAAGCATCTTCCTCCGAATTAATAAAAAAAGGACAAGCAAGAGTGCCTCAAGGCTCAATCTTTGGGGCCTCTCCTGTTCATTATAATGGTGAATGACATGCCCAATTTTCTGAAGAAAATATAAGATCATGCTCTATGCTGACGACACTGCATTAATGTTCATCGCTAAATGTGCTGACGAAATTCAAATATAAATCAATGCAGATCTACAGAGATTAAATCCATGGCTAATATCAAATCGACTTACACTAAACCCTGAAAAGTCGAAATTCATGTTTAATTTGGTACCTCCAACAAATTACAAAATGCAAAGCCCTTACATGTGAAAGTTGATAATCACGTCTTTAAAAGAGTTCCAAATTTCATATACTAGGGCACGTGGGTGGACCGTGGATGAGTCGCCCACCTGGCAAAAGCAAGTTGATGCAATGAGCAAAAAAAAAAAAAAAAATGGCCCACGCATTGCCTTATTAAGTAGACTGGGAAAGTACTTAACTATCGATAGTGCCAAACTTTTAGCTAATGCCTTGATAACGCATTATTTTTACTACTGTAGCCCTTCCTGGGTTAAATGTTCACCATACATACATAATTTTCTCATTACCCATGGTAAAAGTTTTATGCAACGGGTCCCATATGTGTTGTAATTAATGTGTTCTTATGATTGTTTATGTATTCTGCAGGGCCCTGGTTGACAACAGTGTTTCAGTCACTGAACAGGAATCCCTGGGTAAAGAATAATAAAATACAATCAATAAATTAAAGGGCATATTTTGACATATGAAAAAGTCTACGGGGCGCTTGTGCTATGAACATGCATTTTAATATCATGATTAATATGTACATGTATAGTTCTTTACTATATTTCTTCATGTATTTTTTTTTTCAAATATTATCATGCGCGTGTACATTTTATTCTTAGAAGTAAATTCTTCGCAAAGTTGTATAATATGTTTTCGAGGTATTTTCATTGTTTTAAGAAGTATATTGTTTGCTAAGCTTCATGCATGTTTTAAATAAAGATTTTGAAATTGTTTGGGCTGAAGGCAGTGCATGAGTGATGTTATTATTTATTATCAATGCAGTTACAGTTATATTTTGTAAATGAGTTCTGAAATTCTTACTGTGTGTTTAGCAAACTGTAATGCAAGATAAAGGCTGGTGATAGGAGTTCTGGATAGAAATCTGCGGCCTTATCCCATAAAGGGAATTCATTTAGAGAAAGTTTATTTTATGTAAAAGGGAAGCTTTACCATAAAGCCCGTTTAAAGATTTTTTAATTAGTTAACTTTAATAAGTAATGAATGTGAGGGCGTCAAGGAGATATCAACTGATCAAGTAGACCCATATTGTCCTCGCCAAGATTCGGGGAGTCGGTGCAATATACTTTGGCAATATATTTGGTATCTCCCTCAAAGCTAATCAATACTATATGATTATACATGTACTCAAGTACCATCTAACTTTTAAAGTTTGTTTCTATATGAACAGACAGGGGGGGGGGGTGCGGAGAAAACACCCTTACCGCGAGTTCCAAGACCAACGGGAGAGAGGGAGAGGGAGAGAGAGAGATAAGTAAAGGAATGGAAAAGCACAATAAAATTTGTACTTAATAAGTTGGGTTTTCTATTGAAAAGGAAGTTTCAGAACAGAGACGGCTTGTTACAATCCGTCAAAAATATGAATAAAAAAGCGATAGTGTGACGTCACAGAAGAGCACTTCGTCCATGCGTCATGTGATATGAATTAATAAAACGCAATTTTCCCCAAAATATTGACGTTATATTTTTTTTCGCTGTGGATACACCATTAGACGTATCATTTAATATTACTTTCATGAAAAAAATACTCTGGAATCTATGATGGAATTTAAATTTTTATAACTGCTCGCATAATATGACGTCAGAAATTAAAGACATCAAAATATCATAACTCTCCTATTGATGGATTTTTGTCAAATTCCAACCAAATATTACTTTATTTTCTCTTTCTTTCAAAGGTCCACAGTCTTAGAAATTGTGCCCCATACTTTATGTTGTACCCATTTTTTAATGGCTTATTGTGTCCCTTCATTCGGATACACCGTTCTGCGCGATTCGAATGATGACGTCGACGGTATCTCTCAGAAAACTCTGTTATTAAAAAGATGAGTGACTCGGTGAGATATCACGGTCTCTGCGTTGAGACTAATGCTTAGAAGCATTATGATGAGGGACATCGTTGGCGGAGCAAGGGGCATGAGGGGGGGGGGGGGGTTGTAGAGGTACATTTTGGGGATTCCCCAAGGTTAATCCATGTCCTCCATGATGACGCACGTGACAAGGATCGTTCAAATTTTGTAACCTTTGACAAGTGCGTTATTTTACGTGAAGCTGACCTCGTAACACCGATTCATCAATATCCGTGCACCAAGGCAATGGTCGTCCTATACGTGTTTCGAGAGTTACCACGCATTTCTGTCGATGGTTGATTTCCACGTGACGGAATTTTCTTTCATTCGTGGATGTCATTGTATAATACACATTCTAGTTCTACATGTACCGAGGGCTTAGAATGGATATTTTGTGAACATTCGGTTCGGGTAAGTAGGCCTATATATGTGCATTAATATGATATTAGAGAAGGATAGGAATTTTCATCACGTTATACTATAGATGTAGATTTCATATCTTGAAACAATGACCCGCAGTGGTAGAGAGTTGACTGTCTGGATGAAATGAAGTTGATAATTATTATTACTTGATTGTTTATAAATTTGATAATGTTAATGTTACTCCATATTTTCACCAGATTGAATTCTGATGAATAAGTCCTATAGGCCTATGTTCTGTGTTCTGGAAGTAGGAAGTGGCAATAGTATCCGCTGTAAATATTGTGCATGGATATCGTGATTTGCATATTCCATTTTGTAATAGGGCCCTGGATGGCCTTCATTGGTACCGGGGGGGATTGCAGGGTGCATTGATCCATGCACCCCTATAATTTTTTTAAATAAAATTTGTATACTCGATATAAAATATAACATTAAAATTGTGATGATCCAAATAACGTTGGAAATCGTAAGTAAAGATTGAATTATTAAATTAATGTCATTGTTTTAAGCAGTGGCGTATCGGGGTAGGGGGCCTGGTTAGGTATAGCCTTTCCTCAAAAACAGTTTTCAAGACCAAGAAAAATAAAGAAGATAAAAGGAAAGAAACGGGGAGATAGACGCTGAAATATACATGTATTTTACCCTTAACGTTCGCGTCGCTCGTTCGCAACTTTTTAAAAATTTTGCACAATGTGCCATATTTGTCCCCTCAACATTTCGGGCTTCTTACGCCACTGGTTTTTAGAAACGAAACCATTTTATAGTTATAATACAAGAAACAAATTAAATTACCGTGTCAAATATGGTCATACCTCCTTTCTAGATCAGCATTCCCCTTTCATGCCTTCTGTGTAACACAGGGTGAACTCAGTTCATCTTTTAAACGTAGGTTTTAGGAGTATTTATTTTAAAATTAATGAAATATAGATTTTTGTTTTGTTTTTACTTCATTTTTGTTTTCGCTATTCTTTTGAAATTAATTTCTAACCAATTTAAGATTTTTTCCCCATGTACAGTATGCATTATGTAGACCTTAATTATGTTTAGGTTAATTGGGTTCGTGGCACAAGTTTTTCAAAACTTTGTATGATCCCACTTCATTTTCTTTATACTTTCTAATGGTAATTTTGTTTGTATATGTTTGCTCAAAAAACGTTGTTTTTCATGATTGGTATTAAATTAAATTCAGTTCAGTTCAATGCGTCATTTATGGGAAGTTTATAGATTTCCGTTTTGGTCTCATGTCGAAGGTGTCTGCATAGCCCATTGTGATTATTATTTTATTCTTGCTTTAGAAATGGAGATTTGAAAGTTCAGTATATATTGCTATAGTAGGTCAGCCTATTCTATACACAATCATATATATTTTTAGTTGATTATGCATCATGTTTTGGAGGTTTTGATTATATATCTATTTTTCTTACAGAAATGCATCTGGCAACATGGCATATAAAAGCATTGTCCACATCGTCATCTTCCAATTGATGGCAGTCAGTTCCAATACAGAACAAGGTAATATAATATGCGTTGCAAAAAACCCCTGACGTCCACAAATCAAGCATAATGCTGAAAATGTTACAATTAAATATACTGAGCGCAAACCGACTACATTCTTTTTTTTTAATTTCGAGACCTGTTATTGAATTGCAATTGAAGGGTATTTTCTTGCAGTGCATAGGCCTATACACGTTGGTAGGCCTATATGATGAGAGGCGCAATCCCACACCGTTTAAATGTGTAAGTCCAATGCAGCCTCTTGCTTTAAATTAGTAGCAATGTATTATGGTGTGTTATTGTGGTATACATACACAATGTAGGATATGAACAAATATTAAACACAGGAAGTGAAAGAGAAAGAAGATTGGGAAAAGGCAGGAAGATCATGTATATAGTTGAGCTAGAAAAAGAGAGGGAGAGAGAAAGAGAGATAGAGGGGGTTCGGGCAGACAAAGGGGATATACAAGGCGGAGAAAAGGATTCTCTTTCCATAATGCCCTATTTTATAATGGTTATTCTGATGTAAATGAACATTCAAATGGTAGTATTTATAAAGGGCGTTAGCACGGGGGGGGGGGGGCGACCGCCTCAATGAATTTATTAGGCCCCCATAATAAAGTGGGACAATCCTGAGGGGAACCAAACATTAAAAAAAAGGAAAGAAAGAAAACGGAAAAAGTATAAACAAAAGAAAATCTATACAGTATATTGCATTTTTTTGTTGTTGATAAAAAGTGTCCGTATTATTTTTTTGCGAGGAAATTGCCGTGAAACCGTAATTTCCGGCCCTGGGTTACACGTACAACGAAAAAAGCGTAAAATAAAACGAAAGGCTCGGTTATACTGAAAACAATGTAAAAGTCCCCGATTGTTTACAAGTCCGCGGAATGTTGGTAAACATATTTGATTTTAAATACAGGGGCTTTTACATTACTTTAGTAAATTTACGATATTTTCACTGTAAAATTTGGCTAGAAAAGTTACGATTTGCTTCATCAAGAAAGTTTGCGTACCATATTACGTCCCACACCCTTTTCAAAATGCACTGGTGCAGTTATCTAAGGAGCAGTTCTGATATTGGCAGGTTCTTGCAGTTTTAAACAATACATGGTAAAGAAAAAGCGCGCATGTTTGTTGGTTGAAATGATTCTTTTTGATGTGTAATATTTCAATGCAAGGTTGTGTGAATATTCATCCATGAACATACCACCTATTTTACCCCCCCAAAAAAAAATTATTAATTTTTTACTAAACATTGGGTTGATGTTTACTCAACCTTTGTAGAGTTTAAATGTTCCTTTACAATTGTAACATCAATTGATTTGTATGATACATTTAAAATGGTACTTATAAAAAAAAATAATAATGATTATGGACTGATTGCTTCGATAGAGCAAAGCTTTAATCATGAACAGGAAAATGATGGTGAAATTCTTTTCCATATAACAAAAAAAGTAATGAGCGTATTGTTTATCAAATCAAATGAATCATTTGTTGAGTGATAAAGATAAATAATAAGTTCTTCTTGTTTCTCCAACAATACTATACCACAAGGGTAACGCAACAACTGCCGTATGATGTCGGCCTATTAAACAAAAATCATAGACAGACCGGGTGGAGTCTTGCGGTAAAAGAATCGTTGTAGAAACATGGAAAACGTATTATTTAGCGTATTGTTTGTTGTTTCTTTGACTAGTTTTTCACATATCAGAAGGACATGATGTAACTTTACCATGCACTGCTGCTGCCGTTGAAAAGACTAATCTACATTCGTTATACTGGCAGAAAGATGACGTCACAGTTTACTCCGTGAGAAATAATACGGTGGTTATTAACAGTCGGAATTACTCGATTGAGAGTGTAACCTCTCTAGGAATACAGGATCTCGTAGAAACCGATTCTGGAAATTACTCCTGCAAAGTAGTAGCAGATTTGAAAGTAATAAAAGGCAGGCCAGTTCAGTTGAATGTCATAGGTACGTACATGCACGAATAATATATTTTTCAGTGATAATTATGTCAAAAGGAGTGTGATAAGCTTAAAGGGGAAGTTTACCCTAACGAAATGTGTATTGTTAGTCGTAGAAAAAATATTGGTAAATGTCTTTAGGAATTTCCTTCAAAGATTAACAAGGTTATTAGAAATGTATATTTTTATTTGTGACGTCATATGCCAGCAGCTGTCCATGTTACGCGAATAAAAAATAAATCAATGAAATGCCTTAAAAAAAAAAAAAATGAATGGTTTTAATTGTACCTTCATTATTAAAAAAAATCTAAAATTGAAAGTCATAACTCAAAATTAAAATTGAAAATTTGAAATAAAGACAAAAAAAAAGGAAAAATACAAAATTGACCAAAAAAAATCATGTATTTTGTATTACAAAACATGTGCGGAAGCTGCTCGTTCATGACGTCACAAGCATTAAAATCATAAATACAATTCTAATAATTTTCTTACTCTTTGAAGGATTTTCTCAAACCTTCATCAATATATCATATTATTTGTTATTGATTTTTTACAACAAACTTTTCTCCAGAGTGGACTTTCCCTTTAAAGGAAAGATTGATGTCTAACTGTACAAAAAAGAAAGATAGATGGAAAGAGAGAGAGATAGAGGGGGGGGGGGGGCGCATCGTATCTTTTTTTTTCTTTGCCATTTTGAAGTGATTGTGATTTCTTAAAGGACAAGTTCATCCCGACAAAAAGTGGATTTGAATACAAAGAAAAAAATCCAACAGGCAAAACACTGAAAATTTCATCAAAATCGGATGTAAAATAAGAAAGTTATGACATTTTAAAATTTCACTTAATTTCACAAAACAGTTATATGCACATCCTGATCGGTATGCAAATGAGGAAACTGATGACGTCATCCACTCACTATTTCTTTTGTATTTTATTATATGAAATATGAAATATTCTCATTTTCTCTTCATTGTCAAGTGAAAAACGATTAATTCCTCCCTGAACATGTGTAATTAGCACTGTTTATTATTATATAGTTCAGTCAAGTCGGTCCTTATTGTCAAATCTGTAAAAAATGAAATATTGTATTATTCAAACATTAAAAAAACAAAAGAAAAAGTGAGTGAGGGACATCATCGACTGTCTCATTTGCATGTCACTGAGTTGTGCATATCACTGTTTTGTGAAAAATAAGTGAAACTTTAAAATGTCATAACTTTCTTATTTTACATCCGATTTTAATGAAATTTTCAGCGTTATGCTGGTTAGATTTTTCTCTATTTATTCAAATCAACATTTTTCTGGGGTTGACTTGACCTTTAACGAGTGTGCCTACTTGATGTACATGTAGACCAGTAGCTAAAACACTTGATGTCATATTTTCGCTTAAAAATGGTAGACGGGTCAATATGCGACCAAAAATACCCCTACCCGGAACTAATTGCAACAAATGATTTTTCAACGGTTTTTTGTACTATTTGACAACATGCTAAAAATCTACCAAAATCCGCGTCTGGGAAAGTGGTTATTTTCAAGATGGCGTCCAAGATGGCTGGCATTCACTGGAAATAGATAAAACTGATTCATTATCCACCCTATAGAGTCCTATTTTTATTCATATTCCATGGTTTAGGGTGTAAAACGTATTGATACAAGCTAGAATGAATTATAAGCCCTTCAGTGTGCCTGGTAAATCCAAGATGGCACCCAAAATGGCTGCCGTAGGCTGAAAATCAACAATTTATCTAAGTGGCTTTAATTTGGTTTTATTCAATGGTTTTAAGGGTGAAGTGGTACATTGGAACAAATTAAAATGACAGCCAGTGGTTTGGTGTGTCCACAAATCCAAGATGGTGTACAAAAATCCAAGATTGCTTCCAAAAATGGAGTTTAAAATGGCTGTTGATAATTAAAATGGACACAATTCATTTTATATCTGCCTGGGACATATGATTTGGTGTCTAGACCAATTTTTTAATGATCAAACAAGACACTAGGACAAGTAATAAGGACAGTCAGTGGTCCAGTATGTTAAAAATCCAACATGGCTTCCGAAAATGGAGTTTAAAATTGCTGTTGCTACTTAACAAAAACTACATAGTTTGCTCAATATCTAGAAATATGACTTTTGTGGCTATACCATGGTTAAATGGGTCAAATAATAAATTGGGACAAGTTATAAGGAAAGTCTGTGGTCTGGAATGTGCAAAAATCGGCGATGGATTCCAAACATTGATTCTGAAATGGCTGCTAATACTTAAAGTGGACATAGCTCATTTCATTTTGGCCTGGGAGATGTGATTTTGATTTCTAAACCGCTGGTTTCAAGGGTCAAATAATATATTAGGGCAAGTTATAAGGGCAGTCAGTGGCCTGGTATGTCAAAAAGTCTAAAATGGCTTTCAGAAATTGATTCTAACTTGACTGCTGTTACTTAAAGCGGACATAGCTTGTTTCATATCGGCCTGGGAGATGTGATTTTGGTGTCTAAACCACTGGTTTCAAGGGTCAAATAATACATTAGGGCAAGTTATAAGGACAGTCAGTGGCCTGGTATGTCAAAAAATCTAAAATAGCTTCCAAAAATTGATCTCAATTGACTGCTGTTACTTAAAGCGGACATACATGTAGCTTATTTCATATCGGCCTGGGAGATGCGATTTTGGTGTCTAAACCACTGGTTTCAAGGGTCAAAATAATAAATTAGGACAGGTTTTAAGGACAGTCAGTGGTCTGGTATGACCAAAAATCCAATATGGCTTCCAAAAATTGATTCTAAAATGGCTGCTGATACTTAAAAGTGGCATAGCTCATTTTACACCCGCCTGTGAGATATGATTTCGGTGTCTAAACTATGATTCCAAGGGTCAAATTATATATTGGACAAGTTACAATGACAGTCAGTGGTCTACTATGTCCGAAATTCCAAGATGGCTTCCGAAAATGGAGTAAAAATTGTCTGATTTTACTTTTAAAAGGACATGGTTTTTTTCAATACCTGTCTGCCTAATATGAGTTTGGTGACTAAACCATGGCTTAAAGGGTCAAGTAATACACTAGGGTAAGTTACAAGACCAGTCAGTTGTCTGTATGTTAAAAAAAAATCCAAGATGACTTAAAAAAATGGTATGTAAATTGACTGTTGTTACTTAAAAGTATACATAGTTTATTAGAAATACACCTTGGAAGTATAATTTTGGTGTCTGCACTAAAAATAAATTGGGTTAAGTTGAAAGGACAGTCAGGTGTTAGGTATGTCTAAAATCGAAGATGGCTTTAAAAATCGGGGTCTTAAATGACTGTTGTTACTTAAAAGTCGATGTAGAACATTACAAATACACCTTGGGGATTCATGGGTAAAAAATACTTTGGGACTGGTTACCATGATATGCCTAAAAAATTTGCCTTAAAATCCAAGTTAGCTTAAAAATATGGGTTCTAAAATGAATGCTGTTACTTAAAAATTGACTTAGTTCCTACAATATCCACCTGTGAGAAATAATCTTGGTGCGTACACTTAAATGCATAGGGATAACTTATATTGTTTCATGAGTTGGTAACAGCACCCATTTTGATGAAATTTTTTAATCTACCATGGACAAAATGGAATACTATAAACCTTCCTTGTTACTTGTCCGAATGTATTATTTGACCCTTCATACCCAGTAGACAGCAACATTATTTCTTACATGTAGATATTGTAGAACTCTGACCATTATTGAGTGATATGAGTTGTTATAGATGCCTTTTTTGAAAACCTCTTGGATTTTTAGGCAAATTGGACAACTGCATATTACTATAACCAGTCCAAACGTAATATTTCAACCATGAAACCATAGTGTGGACACCGAAATCATATCTCCTTGGTGGATTTTAAATGAACTAGTCCATTTTTAAAGTAACAGTAGTCATTTTAGACTTCAATTTTGGAAGCCATCTTGGATTTTCGACGTACTTGACCGCTGACTGTCCTTGTTACTAATTTTCTGACTTTCAAAACCATGGTATAGACATCAAAATCATATGCCCTTGACGGATATTACATGAATCATGTCCATTTGTAAATACCAGCGGTTAATTTATACCTTTTTTAAGGCCATCGTGGACTTTTGGTAATACTTGATCACCCATCGTTCTTGTAAATTATCCCAATGTATTATTTGACCCATTTAATCATGGTATAGGCACAGAAATCATATTCCCGGATATTGAACAAACTATGTTGGATTTTTCAAAGGAGCAGCAACATTTTTTCACTCCATTTTTGGAAGCCATCTTGGATTTTTTAACATACCTGACCAATGGCTGTCCTTGTAACTTGTATTATTTGACCATTGAAACCATGGTCTAGACACCAAAATCATATCGCCCAGGTGGATATGATATGAGCTATGTCAATTTTAAGTATTAACAGCCATTACAAACTCCATTTTTGGAAGCCATCTTGGATTTTTGGACACATCAGACCACTGGCTCTTCTTGTAACATGTCCCGATGTACTACTTCGCCATTAAAACCATCGAATAGAAACCAAATTAAAGCCACTTAAGTAAATAATAGAAGAATAAAATGTGGATTTTGTAATCCTACGGCAGCCATTTTGGGCGCCATCTTGGATTTCCTGGTACCCTGGAGTGCTAATATTCACTCTAACTTGTATCAATAAATTCGTATACTAACTGGACCATGGAATATGAACCGAAATAGGATTCTAGGGTGGATAATGAGTGAGTACAATCCATTTTCAGTGAATGGCGGCCATCTTGGACGCCATCTTGAAAATAACTACTTTCCCGTATGCGAATTTTGGTAGATTTTTATTATGTTATTCCTGAGGTCAAATACTGCCAGAAACAGTTGAAAAATCATTTGTTGCAATTTGTTCCGGGTCAAAATATATATTGAACCGTCTATGCATACTATAGAATGATCTTGGTTGCTTTTTAACATTTTTCTTTAGGTGGAAGGAATGCAGGAATGAACGTTGGCCCTACAGAAGAAACGCCAAATTCTGCTTTATCGATATGGTTGCCAATCGTCGTTATACTAATCATCACTTTCGCTGTCCTGATAATATTTGGGGCTTACAGATACCGCAAAGAAGGTTTGCCTCCTTTCTGCACCTGCTATTAGAGTAATATTTCTCTGTTTTTAATAATAAGTCACATACGGGACTTTTCTACATAATGTAAGAACTGCGTTGTTAAAGTCACATCTAAAAGATAAAAGATGCCTCACCGGGTGTTGAAATAAACCAAATAAATACCCTCACTTGGCCACCCTAAAACCAAGAATACGCCACCGGGAAAGGTTCTCTGCAAATGGTTAATTAAATGTATATGGTTTCCAAGAAGTAAAAAAGTGAAAATTATCTTATTTGAAATAGTAACTTCATACTGTCAAAAATTTGAAGCTGTAAAATCAAATGTAATACGAGATACCTGACTTTTCTCTGGACTGCTTGGAAGACTTACTGAGATTGCACAATGTGCACATCTTATGTTGACTTGTTTTCTCCTTATTATTTTTAAGCTCTCACTGATTTTCTTCTCAATAAAAAATTGCTGTTTGTAGGTATTGTTGATCAAATTTGCCCAATAAAAATCCTCAAAATTCATGACCGTCTTATTTTTTTTGTATACATTTATTTATTTTGATGTATTTTATTTATTTATTTTTTATCTATTTATTTACTTTATTTCATTTAATTATCAATTAATTTTTATCAATTTTATTTCCATTTATTCATTTATTTTATTATCATAATTTTTTTTTTTGGAGGGGGGGGGGGCAAGTCACATAATATATTGTCCAAGTTGACTGACGATAACACATTATACACAGTGATGTGCAGGGGTGAGTTTAAGCTCAACATGATATAAAAAGTTGTTGCGAAAAAATTGGGGGGGGGGGGGGGAGAGGTAATCAAATGAAAGGTCACTAGAACTACTGATTCCAGATATGCATATCACTATCATGACTATAGAGGTAGTATGATGAGTACATGTACATTAAGTAGAACCTGAGTGGAAAAAAAATCCTAAGCACGATATGATAGAATTTGAATAAATATAAGCAAAAATCACACAAAATCATGTCTCGATAGAAATACCAACTCAATTTTGAATGAGCTTCAACTTTTCTCTTTTTGATATATTAATCAGGAATTTCATTCGTGTTTGGAGACAGCAGATTTCAACGAGCGACTACGGTAATGTACAATCGTTTAAATCAGTTTCAAGTCAGTTTATATGTCATAATTATATATATAGAATAATCTATAAATATATCCCTAAACTAACTGTAACAATAATGTATTCTAATTACTAAATAGGCATGCAAGTATATTTTAAAGAACAAAAAAGGAATGTATATAATAAAACATGAATTCAGGTAAGTTTTAGTATAAGCACTTTATAATACTGAATAAAAATGTGGAACGGCCGAAGAATCCCAAAATAAAGGTAAAAAATGTTGCAATAATAATATAATAGGCCTACTAAAATGATGTTAAGCGCTATATCAATCATCCAAATTATTATTTGTTCATTATATCAACTGTACATTAGTTGTTTAACAGTTTTTACAGTCTGGAAGGAATGCATTATTGATGATTTAACATTATATGATTTTATATCTTAAAAATTCTTTCTTGAAAACTTTAAACACCTCTTTAATTGTTAAACAACAAGAGTTTACTGTAAATTTCACAATATAAAGAACATCGTTGCAGAAGAAGTTTAAGCCAAAACATTACTAGTATAATAAGGCTACGAGATTAGATCTATTACACTGCCATGACTGCATATTTGTTCTTCGGCATGCACTGGCAACCAATATTTGATATCAAGCTGGAATATTATTACATCTTTATTCAACAATTAAAATCTTGTCTGAAGGAGATTGTTAATTTTCCACATTTTCGTATCTTAACAGCCTATGTCTGATAATCAAGATAATGCATTGGATGACTTGAGATTTAGTACCCTTCAACATCGTATGAAGAGTGTCGAAGAAGATTTACACAGCGTGGATGTTCCTTTGAAAGATTTCAATGAAGAAATTGTAAGTAATGTAATTAACTTTCATTCCTTGTGAAAGCGGGAAAATGTGGATCATATGCTGTACAATGAAATACAGCTTCCGAGAAAGATGTGGTTTTCGTTTTCAATAAGCCTCTTATGAGTTTTTAGGAAAATGTCAATGATCAAATTTCGTTTAATCTACTTATGCAAATTTTCTGCCAAAATGTGAGTATATTATGTTCTCTGTGTACTTCTTTGTTTTGAAATCCCCCGATTTTCTTTTAATAATATTGTTTCATCTTATGCTAGATATGCAAATGAGGAGATTGGTAATTGAAACACGGTTTTTCATCATGAAACCATCTCAAGAATCGGATACTTTGCCCTAAAACACATTAAGAAGAATAACAAATGGGTGGATTGATTGACCTAGAATTCGGGTCCGATGTTAACACTTTTGTTTTAGATCTTACCCATTTTTTTGTTACATTGGACCTAATACCTAATGGGTTGTGGCACCAACAGACCTGGCATAATCTAAACCTGAAATTGTTCCGAATATGATTATTGTGAAAAAAAATAGTTTCTCGAAATATACACGAAATACAAGAGGAACAATTGTGAAGCCTGGTAAAAAATTTCATTCGCCCACTTATCAGCCCACCACTTTTTGAATAAAATAAGGGTTTAATAATAACTTAATATCATTATGCCTGAATGCTCTCCCGATATGGTGCATCAACAATCCCAAGCTTTAATCATGCATGTCTTGTTCGAGCGATTGACATTGATTATGTCTCCATTTTTGTTGTCAAATTTGCATTTCATGCAAACCTATCTGTTTCCTGGCTCTGGTCTTTCAGATCTTTGCAGATGCTCCTGAGCTGTCGTTTATTCTGGTCGGACAAGTTTTACTCGATGATCTGCGTTCGTCGTCAGAAGAGGAGAAGAAATCGCTAAAAGCTGTCATCATTCGACTTCTAAACAAACGTGTAAAACCTTACAAAGAATGCCAGTTACCAACCGAAGCAAGTACCCCTCTCAATGCGTCGTTGTTACAGAGTGTGAGTTCAATATCTTTGGAATTTGTAGCCATGTCAGCCCGGTTTGCCGGTTTATTTGCCAAATCGCTATGCGTCTAAGTCAAACCGGTAACTGTCATGTCAAAGTGGTGTGTGTCTGGTCGAACCGATAGGCCTATGTATCATTAGCCAAACCGGTCTGTCAAATTTCCGTAGGCAAAACTTTGTCATGTTGATCATTAGTCAAATCGATATGCCAGACCGGCATATAACTCCCTTTCTCGTGTTTTGCTTTTTATTCATTTTTTAGGGGGGGGGGGGGTTAAGGTGCAACTCTATTTCGATTGGCCCAAGATATATAGTAACTCCATTCATCCCCCTCCAAAATGAAATCATGTAAGTTCATTGGCGTAAATCCGTGACGTCATACTATTCAAGGGGGGGGGGTGGGGTGAAACAACAAAATATCACCCCCCCCCCGAACGGTAGGTTCACTGCTTGGATTTACGTCAGTGTGTATGTTTCACTTCGCAATTATAGCCAGCTCAGGCCAAATAACTATTATAACAATGCACTTGTGTACATTTCCTGTGGAAATGCTTTGTTTTGGCTAGCATACCCGCATCGGATCTGGGTTCTTTAATATAATGAGACATTGGTTTTTTTTTGCCAATTCAATGACAGTACCCAAAATGTTAAACATGAACACGGGCGGTGTTCAGAGGAAGGGGGGGGGGGGCATGGTTAGTCTGCAGGCACATACCCTGATTGAAACTTTAATCAACAAGTGTGTCTCCACACAAAGACTAGCACATACAAAACTTCCTGTTTCAGAGATCCAAGAAGGAAAAACCAGTTCCACTGGACCAGTTAGACCAGTAGAATTTTAACTGGTAACTGTGGAAATTGGGACATCGGTTTACTGGTCTAACTGGTCATACTGGTCCAGTTAAAATTTTACTGGTCCAGTTAAAAATTAAACTGGTCTTGAATTACTGGAATTTTGTACTGGTCTTGTTTTTGGTGGTTGTTACTGGTCTCACTGGTCTTCATACTGGTATCCAATTTAAGCTGGTCTTTACTGGTATTTTTTACTGGTCTGACTGGTCCTCGAACTGGTCCTCGTACTGGTCTTACTGGATCAATTTATTACATGCATTTGGTTTGTTATATACCATGGTCACTGAAATGTGATGGAAAAGATGGTTAGTAAATTAATCTTTCTGCTGTTATTTTAAATGTGATATATGAAATTACACATTTTCATTGTGAATTAGTGCACACACTTATTTGGAAAGTTAACAACAATGAGTGCCATTGCAAGGATATTCCATTCTAAATCCTGATTTTTCTATTTAAAATAGGAATTATGCAAATGAGGTAAACCACGTGATCAGCATCATCAGATTTACTGGTATTACTGGTCTTGACCAGTTCAATTTCAAACAATGAATTACTTTAGACCAGTTGACTATATCAGAGGAATATATCTTGCTTTGATCTTAATCATAATTAAAGGAAATAATTATTTTAATGATAATGTTAATACTTGATAATTATGATATTAATAGTAATAATTACAATATCGATAACAATGATAACAGTAATAAGAATGATAACAACAATGATCATAATAATAATAATAATTATTATTATGATAATTATAAGAATAATGATGATAACAACGATAACGATAATAACTTTTTCCATAATTCGTCAAATGATCCGACTTGAAATAAAGTCATTATTTATTGGGCCAGAAACACCAGTTTGATGAAAAACAATTTAACTGGTATTACTAATTGCTTCAACTAAATGCAATTGTTGGAACTGGTCTCCGGTTGATTTTTACTGGTCCAGTTAAAAATCGACTGGCCCAGTAAAAATATACGGAAACCAGTAAAATTCTACTGGAAACCAGTAAAAATTCTTCCTGGTCTTACTGGTTTTTCCTTCTGGGATGGCCTTCAGTACACAAGTCATGAGTAGGCTGCACATTCAGACCCGTAACTTGAGTAAAGGGGTTTGCACAGCAGACTAGGACATAGTAGGCATGATAGGGTCGATACTTGTTCTCGAATAGTTCCATGACCGAGGGTAAAATAAGGGGAAGATAGGAAATCGAAGAGGAAAATAAAAATGAATATCATATTAAAATTGGTCATAAAACTAAACTTTCATAGTGTTCTTTTGATGACTCGCCACGATTTTTTTTCATTTTTCTATCTTTCTCATGATTAATTACTGTATTGACAGTCAATGAGGGAAAGTATGACCAAGGAGGGTTCAACTGATAAAGATCTTGCCTTCGTAGAGCTTGTGCTTCAGAAACTGGATCAGATTCTTGATGAAACAGACAGAGACGAATGTGAGATCCTCATCACTAAACCAGACCTCAGAGAGATCACAGATAAATCTCAGATACCGGATTATGAAGGGAATAGAATCATCAATAGGGCAAGTGCTTTTACTCACTAAAAAACACAAATGAGGTTTAAGGGGAAGTTCTCCCTGATGATAAGTTATTTTTATAAGTAGCGAAATTAGACAAAAAAATATTAGTGATGAAGATTTGATAAAAGATTCATCAAACAATAACGGAGTAATGGATTTTTGAAGTTTTGATTGTGTGACGTCACAGATAAGCAGTTCCCACTCTGATATGAATTCTATGAATGTCATTAGAAAAAAGTAAAAGCGATTTTATTTGTTACTTGCTTATTAGGAAATGTCATTAGATATTTTCACATTCCCTCCGTTTAATTAAATATTTGTATTCGTCATGATAAAACAAGATTACATTTAACGCAAATATATCACACGATAAAAAGGGAAGCTTCCTCATTTTACAAAAAAAAAATTCAAAACTCTCTTATTCTTTTTAGAATTTTTATCAAACCTTGTCCAATATTTTTATGCTTTTATCAGAATTAACTCATCGTCAGTGTAAATGTCTCCTTTAATGGCATGAATGAAAGCTCATTTTTATTTGCAATTGTGCTGCTTAGGCAACTACGTCATGTCGCCATCTACGACGAAAGTCTGATAAAGCTTAAGGCCTCTCATACATTTCAAATGAAAGCTTACCTCCACAGGTCAAATTTCTTAATTTTAAAGAATACGTTTCTTTAATTGCATAAACGTTACAATAACCATACGATTTTTTGGATAGATTGTGTATATGTGATGCTATTGATTATCGGCAAGGGATTAAAAACATGACTTGGATTCCGCGAAAAAATAAAAGTACATTATTTCTTATTCAAATTTGACAGAAGAAAGGAAGGAAAGAAAAATAGATGATGTTTGAATCTGTATTTCAAATCCTTGAGATTTATAGTGTTACCAATCGATCCAGTTTCCAAAAATATGTTTCCATATATACATTTCAAGAGAAATCCATACCTTCACTTCACCTGTTTCAGTCAACCCATCTGCAGACCAGCATGAGGTCGTCGATGAATAGGAGCCGGCAAGCATGTAGTATAGAATCTTCAGTCATCAGAGAAGAACTAAGGACCAAGACAACACCAGAGCGCATTGATGCACGTAATACTATCTCTCAGATAATCCTTGAAACAATGGAAAAGGGACAGAGGGCTAAACTTCTAAATCGCAGTGATGTATCAACGGTAAGTCCTGTCAATGGAGACGGTCTGCAAGGTGTGAACAATAATTCAGCAATATGATAATGTACTTATGTAGTACCACAAGCAAGACTTATGTTTTTTTAATGTACACTAGGTAGCATTTTGACCACTTAATTTCAAACATCTCCCTTTTATAGATACTGTAACAGATAATGTGGAAAAATGTTAATCATAGTCATAGTGCACTTTTTCATGGTAAATGCAGCAAATAATAATAATATAGGGTTATTTTCGATTGAATTATTTGAAATTTTACGAGAAGTGAAATATATTGTATTAAAAACAAATCATGACATTTTTTTATTGTAACGAAAAGAACAAGTGTGTGTGATGTCATTATTTCATCCTGTGCACATTGCTCGTGTTGCAGCTGCCGTAACCTCACAAAATATAGAATAGAAACTTGCCACTGATTTTGTCTTATCCATATTTGAAAGGAAATTCAAGAAGTTTGCTTGTAAGATTGTAAGTTTTGCCATGATCTTAAACAAGCAAATTTATTGAATACCGTTGTAAATCAAAGTGAAACGGTCGATCATATTTTAAATCTATAATAATTGAAACGGTATTTATTTCATTTTTGTATTTCTATTTTTGTTGACAGTACACCGAGGATTACTTCCATAGTCCTGACGATCTTGTCGATGATGTAGCTCGAGTTGTTGCTCTCTGGGCTAGTAAGATAGTCAAACTAGATGATGATATCAACACTAAAATAGAAGAGTATCTCTACCCTCTACCAACAAGGATATCCGAAACGGCAAGTTTGATTATTATCAATGGTGTTATTGGTGAACTTAAAATGTAAGCGATGTTGTGAAAATATTAATCTATAATTACATTTTGACGCAAGAATCTACTGCATTTTAATAAGATACGTAAGCCTTGGGGAAAAAACATCCTCATTAAAAGCGAACGAGACGCTCTTCTCCGTCCATTCAGTTATTTGGAATGATAATATATATTTCTAATCTTACTTCACTTTTTAAATTAGATTTAATCCATTATCATGTAGATATCCACCGAGACTTGACCTCTGGGGCCAAATTATATTCAAGGAAAAGTGTCAATCATTAGTTTACACTGTATAATAGCGTTAATTGCGAACTTTACGCGACGCCTTTTAAATGGAATTTATCAAAACAAAACCCCGGGGAACTCTGCACTCACTAATCTTATTGTCCGCAAAGTAATGATCAGGCTTAGTTTGAAACATATTCCTGGGCTGGTCTTTGGAAAAGAAAGAAAAAAAAACAAAAACAAAACACAATTGTTGATTGAGTGACATCCTAATCTCTGATGATACTCGGTATACAGGGACAATACTTGGCCTATAGTCAATAACCTCATTTTGCCTAATTGCGCGATTGTGACGATGATGTGTATGAACATAAGGTATAAAATGTGGCAATGATAATATCAATAAAATCTTCATATATTTTACATTTAAAAAGTGCTGGCTTCTTTGCTTTTAAAGGGGGGGGGGGGGTAGATTGAATAGAATTGAAGCATGCCTTTTTTGTATTTAGAATGACATAGGCAAGAGCAGATGGAGAACGAAGAGAGTATGCTGATCTTTGGTGGTGCACCGCTTTTCATGGGGGGGGGGGGGCTACTTGTATTTTTTTTCTTAGACTAATGATCTTTTCTTTTCTCGTCGAAATTTTCAGCCGATTCTCACTCAGTAAAAGTCCGACTCTGGATCCGCGCCTGCTATAATCATTCCCATAGACCCACTGAAATAAGCGCCAATAACCACTCGTGCAATTAAAGAAAACACTTGCAAGATCTAATTAAGAAGGGACACACTGAACGAGAGATTTAAATAATTAACTTAAATTCAGCCATTTTTATTATCAGTTCAATTCTTTTTTGGAATTTTTACTTCATTAAGTATTTATTCCCCTCCATATACTTCTTTAACCATTATATCATTGTTGATTTTTTTTTAATTTCTTGATACTCACAGAAAAAAATTTCAAACACATCAAAGGAGCCAGTTGATACAGTGAACCATGAATCCACATCACAACAAGATAAGAACACCGTACAGGGAGCTGAGAAGGAACAAGGAGCTGCTGGAAAATGCAATGATTTGTCCATACCAAAGGGAGAAGATGTTGATCAACTCGGTGATGAAGTCATTGGTGAACCCGTTAACGAACAGTACGACGAGTCAATTAAGAAGCTACAAGCTGAATCAACCGATAAGGGAGTGGATAACGAGGCAATCTGCTCAGACGACTCTTTCCAGAAATAGGAAGCTTAATGATCCGGTCTTTTTCACTAAGACATACACGTTCTACTTTTCCTTCTGCAGACTGCATCGGCATAGTTATTGTTTGTTTCTTGCCATCTCAGTTGTTTATTAAAAAATAATTATATGATTTCATAACATATATTTTATTTTAACACGGTATACACACTTTAGCCAATGGCTCTTCTTCAGAGTGATGTGAGGAGAGATGAATAGGCCGATGCATTTTGCTTCTCCTTCATATTTCCACATTCAGTTCATTGCTTAATATATTTTGTTTTCCCTTTGTTGTTGTTGTTGTTGTAAGATTGTCGTTTTTACGTTTTTGTCTATAGGCGCTGCATTTCCGACGGCGACGACGGCGTCAACACCAAATCTTAACCGAAGGTTAAGTTTTTGAAATGACAGCATAACTTAAAAGTATATGAATCTAGTTCATTAAACTTGGCCATGAGGGTAATCAAATACTACTAAACATCCTGCTTGAGTTTCAAGTCTCATGATTAGGGTCAAATGTCATTTAGGGTCAATGAACTTTGGCCAAGTTGGGGGTATCTGTTTAATTACCATCATAACTTTAAAAGTATATGAAGCTGATTCATGAAACTTGGACATAAGGGTAACCAAGCATTCCTGACAATAGGTCGCATAATCAATGTCAAATGTCATTTATTGTCAATAAACAGTATTTTATCATTATATAAATGGTGTTTTTGTGAATAATTATTTTATAGTAGTTATCAAAGTCAGCACTGCTGCTATATTGAATTGCGTGATGCAGGTGAGACTGCCAGAGGCGCTCCACTTGTTGTTCACCGCATGGTTTCTGAAAATAGTGCGTGAGTGGGTGAGGGTGTGTGTGTGTGTGTGGGGGGGGGGGGGGTCAATCCACCCCCGTTCCAAGGCCCCTGTTACCGTTAGTGACCAAAATTACCATAATTTCTATCTTTAGAGATGGCCATAGCAAATATGCCATAGTCTGCTGTACAAACCCTTTACTTGAGTCTGAATGTGCAGCCTATAATGCCGTGTGTACTGAAGGTTAATTGAAACAGCAAGTCTTATATGTGCTAGTATTTGCGTGGAGACCCATTTGTTGATCAAAGTGTCAATAAGAGTTTGTGCCCGCAGACTAAATATGCCACATGATGTAATGGGATATGAACTGAGCGTTAAAAACAAAAACAAATTTAATGATTAATTTTCAATGACTCTTACTAATCTTTATAAACATTTAAAAACGTTCTGAATTAACAACACGGATTTATTCCTTTATTGAAAGTGGTGATACAAACGTTCCAACTCAAGTAGTACTGATAATGAAATAATATGAAAAAATTGTTGCAATTAGCCATGATTAAATTATTTTGCAAATTACTTACATTTGATCATCAATTCAATATTTCCGTCGGTGTAGCGCAACGATGACGATGAACGTTGAGATAATTATGTGCTCAATGATAATTAGCGTAATTTCATTAATGGGTGAAATTGCACTAAATATATTAAACAGGTAAAATTTTGTTCAAGATCATTTACTGTCGGTTACCTGTTAGTAAATTGAGCTAAATAAAATAATTACTTCAAGAGTCGGTAAAGGTGTCCTAGAATGTCATTTCATAATTTGGATGCTCGTCGTTAAGAAACATAATTCAACGTTCTTTACTCTCTCAAATAAAACAGCAATGATGCCATGATCTTTCTTCGGTTAAAGATTCGATTAATACATCTATGACTGTTACCTAGAAAGGTAAAATAAAATCAGACAACTATAAATCAGTGCTACAATAAAATATCAATAAAAATACATAGGCATATATATGATGTTTCTTACTTATTTGAATAATTTGTGAAAAAAAAATTAATATTTTTATCAAAATTCTTATGATTGATCATTCTTTGTCCATTTTCTATTATAAGCGCTTTGATCTTGTAATAGTCTAGTGCCCATTTTGTTATTCATCATTATCACGATTATAGGCTTAATAAAATGTTTTTTTTAAGTATTTTGGACTAGGCTTCTTTATACCTCCGATGTTTGTACAATAGACCAAGCGCTCGAGAGTTGGATATCCTAGGGCATGTTAATAAAGCCCCTTTTACACCTTCACGGATCATCCCGGATTGTCGATCCGGGGTCACCTGTGTACAGTCCGGGATTACCGTGTACACACCGACTACACATCCGGCGCCATCCTTGATGTACCGGCATATCCGGGGCAAAAATTGAACATGTTCAATTTTTATCCCGGATTAGACGGACGGATTATCATCCGTGTACATCCTTGTTTAGCCACCATGAAGATCCGTGTAAGCACCCAGTTACATTCCTGTATTCCGTGTTGACTCCCGGTAGATTATTAAGCAGTCCAGTCAGTCCGCAAGCCCCTGTGTTAATGAGCAAATGAGCAAGATTTATCCAAGTCCTCTCGTGGCTGAATTCATGTCCCTGCAAAATCTCGTGAATTGTGAGACTTTCTTTCTCAAGGAATTTAACCACTTTCTCCTTGAGTAATATTGATTATTTTTGTACCATGGGCAAGAGTAAATGTTACCCTTTTATATTGGTCATTTCTTTTGAATGAAATATTTTGACAAATAAGTGATTTTTTTTACCTTAAAAGATGCATCAAACATAATTTTATTCCTCTGTTTTCACTTGCAAATTGTGCAACATTTTGTGTTTTAGGCACCAACATTATTTATATCATCAGAAAGCTCAAACTCTATACTTTCTTACAATGTCACTTTTGATACGTGGCATCTTTTAGATGGGTCAGCAGCCAGTTATTTCCATCAAGATGCAAGACGAGATTTTTTGAAATTTCTGAGTAACATAAAATCCAGAGTTCTGATTGGCTGAATACTGTTTTCAAAACAAACAGGCGCGGGTAATTTGAAGAGATTACCACATGGTGAGTGTGACCTTGCAGAGGCCAAGTGTGGGGAACATTGGAATTTGCGTGGGTGTGTGGTCTCAATGACCAATCAGAGCGCAGTATTCTTGTTTTTGAGCTGCAAAATGTACTTGGCCTATGAAAAGCTGGCTGCTGACCCATCTAAAATACATCTTCTTATAAAAATTATATCATATTAAAGCTTAGATCTTCAGCTTTATCATGAT
Source organism: Lytechinus pictus (assembly GCF_037042905.1). Classification (NCBI taxonomy): domain Eukaryota; kingdom Metazoa; phylum Echinodermata; class Echinoidea; order Temnopleuroida; family Toxopneustidae; genus Lytechinus; species Lytechinus pictus. The sequence continues at coordinate 1,344,612 of NC_087255.1, read as the reverse complement.
TAAAAAATTATTTGTGCCCAAACAGAAATTAAGTGTGAAAACAACAACTTTTGTTGCATGAAAAAAAATATTTTGTTTCATGTTTTAGATCAAAAGTTTTTCCTATATTACAACATTTTTTTAAAAATCCAAACACATGACCTAAAAGAATGATTCTTCTTCTTTACAAAGATACCAAAAACATGAAATTTGTTGGATATTTAGAGCAGCAATGGCCGAATAAAAAGAGGTGTTTTGGTTCGCACCAAGCTCATTAACTATGCAAAAACCCTCTTGTCATGAACATCACTTGGATAAAAGAAGCTACTTTTTCAGGGCTTGCGGACTGACTGAGTCTCCCTAGTATAGGGTTACCTTGTCTATCCTTGTAGAAACCTGCACTTTTCTGTACATTTCCGTGTAAATACCCTTTTAAATCCGTATTCACTCCGGCAATGGTAGAAAAAATCACCTCGGACTGAGATCCGTGCATCCTTGAATACGTAAAATGGGCTTTAGCTTACTGATCTGTTCTCGAATGCCCTATAAACGAAATGTATATTTATATCATATTAGCGGTATCTTGTAAGAAAATGCTTTATGTAATTTTATGGAAAGATAAAGCGGGACACACCGGTATTAATGTTCATACAGCGTAGAATAATGGTGTCGGGGCGGTTTCATCATCATTTGGTAAAGTTCTGTGTTGGTTCTATCACTGACATCCCGCCATCCCAGGTGTGACCGAGTACTCTACACGATATAAGAATGTCCTTGTGGTTTGTCAGGCATTATGAACATTTTGCGTGCGTGCTTTCGTCTGGGCGTGTATGCACGTGTGCGTAGGGAGGGGTGCAGGTGTGCGTGTGTATATGTTCGGGAATGATTGAATATTATATGCCTGTAATAATTAAAAAATAAGGGCTCAGATTATATTGCCTACACAGAGGGGCAGTTGTATCTATTCTCAAGAATTCATAAATATACTTGGAAAAATATGTGGAGTAGGTATATGTTAACTGTAATTATGCGATTGGAGCGAGGTAGATGAACTGCAGAAGTAAGTATAAGGATGGCAGACTAAAAAACGATAATATTTATATTTGCCCGTGTTATCACTGAAATTTTTGTATCATAACTATAAATTATAATTTGTTCTGGTACGTTGTAAGCAAAGTCTACCAAAACGTTATGTAAACGTATGGAGGTGAAATCAAACAAAACGTAAAGAAAATGTATGGATTACTATACTTTTTTTTCATGTACTATTTACACTGTATACAACAATTTTGAAAACATGAGTATAGTCATTTATTTTATTGAATTCACCAAGAATAAAATTCAAAACTCATTTTTATACTCACCTTCAACAATCAATTGTTTTTTTTCGTACAGATTTTGTATTGAGTATTTGGCACTAATGTGAACATTTTAGTTATGAAACAATCATGGACTGAATAGTAGAGTCCATGGTATTGTGTAATCCAAAGTGCGTTGATAAAAACGCAGAAGTAAACCAACGTTAAATGAGTTGTTTTTAAACAATGTTTTCAACGTGAAATGCTTCCCAATGGATTAAGCAGCAGCAGTTCTGGGAAAAATTGCCCTCATATTTCTCGAAGCCCGTTACACGTCATTAGCTGTAAGTAAGTGTGTTGTGTTTTTGTTGACTATATCAGATAAAATAACTATGTCAGATATTCCCACTATGCCTTTCGTAAAACACTCCCATATACTAGTAGTGCTTCCCGACATATTATGACGTAGAGATAAGCACCATGAGATCCTATGACACAGGCACCCATCAGGGGGGGGGGGGGGTTTCAGCAATATTTGTCGTCCGATAAGTCAGTTCCGACATTTTATTCTAGAATTCGATTGGGTGACATGCACCGTTGCTATGGTAACACTCGGAAAAAAATAGGACTTGTCAGATAAAGTCGTACAAAGTTAACACACATCAGATATATCATGCAGACACACGTCAGGATTACAAGGTATATAGCCACACATCTGGCTCATGACGCAGACACTCCAGACGTATGTCGCCGACACACATCAGCCTTAATTAGTCACATCGTTATGACAAGGCATACACCTGCCCAGGATTTTGCTACAGGCTTACATCAGATTTATGTCGAAAACATCAGCTGGCTTAGGACGTAGATACTCTAGGAGTATGTCGCCATCAAACATCAGTCGTTGCAGTAGACACACGTCGTTATGAAATGTACATACGTCATGTTTATGACACAGACAAAGACACACACTGGTTTTTGACGTATAATCACATCTTGCTCATGACGCAGGCACACCAGAAGTATGACGCAGACAAACATCATAACTCGGCAGTATCGTAGACACACCTGGCAAATTCACACAGGCATATGAAGCAGGCACATATGACGTAGACACACTCATCGAGCCGATAAGACGCATATCACGCATCAGGTTTGTGACGTAAGCTCAACGTTTCAGGCTTCTTTAGCGCAGACATCTCAGGCTTACAACGCACGCACTTCTTGTTTACACACAAAATTCACATTTTATTCGTCACATGAATGAGTGGATATCACACGGTGATGAGCTTAAAGGCAGTGAATCATACCAATTTATTTTCAAAGATCATACCAAACTTTTAGAAAAATAAGCAAGTAAGAAAACAAGCAATACGAGTCTTGACCACATTTGGGGGCGGATTCAGGAATATTGAAATGGTAGGAGGATGCATTTTTTGTGTAAAACAGCGTCTGCACTCATGGGTGAAGGTGATTTATGTCAAAATGAGAGATACAATATAAAATAAACAACATTTTCAATAAATTCAGACTACTTTTTATAAAATATTACATGAGCATCTTGTTTTATGCTCATATACAAAAAATCTGAATGAATTATCAGGGGTCGTTTCACTATGAATGAGCGTTTATGGTAACATTACAATATCAGGGTTAGGATGAGGCATAATACCATGACGACAGATCTCAACATCACTGGTATGCGGTAAAAAAATTAAGCTTCCATGGCAGTTTCTATAATAAACAATTTTACAGAATCATGAATCATAATAAAACAGCTCTCTAAACATTTTGACATCTTAGCCACATAAATGATTGATTGGGCTAGTTTTAACATTATCAAACATGTCGTAGGACTTGTGATTACGTCATTCGAAAATAACTTAAACATCTTACACATAACATTTTTTCTGAATGGCCTTCTTTTTTTCTATTCAAGAATATATATTCTTTACTGTAATAGAATATGCTTAAGATATATTGATCTTATTTTATAACTACCTGATAATAGGCTAGCAGGCCTACAACTCACATTGCTCATGGTAAATTGCACTTTCTTTCTGTTTAATTGTTATTTTAAATTAAAAAAAATACTGAAATACCATCAGCGGACTCAACTTATTTATGCAGGTGTGTAGAGGAGTAAAGTATTGGCCTACATCATTAAATATTACAAAATATTTGAGGGGGGGGGGGGCAAGGCAACCGGGTCATTTTCATTATTTGAATGATAAGGGCAGTATATAGTTACTTGACCTACATGTACACGTCTCCTTTTTAAACTACCTTGTCTCGCTCTTCCCATTTTACCGAATTCTGTCCTCATTTTCAGTTTTTGCTACTACCTTAAAAGTCATACGGATTGTTGCCCCCCTGCCCCCACCTAACGCCCCTAACCATTATAACTTATAGTATATACTGATTTGCCCGTATTCTGAAGTCAGCTTTAACTTAGACCACGGTCTAACTCTGTGCTAAAATTATGAGGAGCCAAAAATAAAAAAAATTATGTTTATATTATGCATTTCTTATGTTTACTATTTTGTTTCCTTTGACTTTCATAATGAAGAAAAATACTTCGGTTATCATTCCCAAACAATCATGAACAATTCGGGTGTCATATGATTTAATAAATTGAATGTGTATTGTTCAGGATTTGTGCCCCAATTGGCTCTCCATAGTTAACCCACAACTTTAAACAAGGATTTAATTTAAACCTGAGTTCAAAACACGGGCCATTGTGTCTTATAAAAAAACAACTATAAAACATGCATCAGCATACAGTGCAAGGGCATAGCACACAACCTTAGATCAATGATGATATTGATAATATAATATATATTTATACTGTCGTGCGATCGTTTAAGAAAGCCACGATTGGCCTTTTGTAAGTGATCGCGAAAACGTGTTTTAACCATTCAAAAATTGTCTACGATCAATACGATTACCACGACTAATTTGATACGATCTGATACGATCTGACAAGATCACTATGATTACTCAACGATTACGTTCGCCGTTAGAATCATGGTGCAAATCTTGACAGTGAGAACGAGGTATAAGAACAAAAAACAAAAACAATAGTAATGATATAATATGCCTACATACATTCTCGCCACTAAAATTGATATCTAAGTCTCCATATTCGCACTATATTTTAAAATTGCACTGTACATACTCCACACCAGGCCTGCCAAATATAGTACGACAATTCACCAGTCGGTGGACTGTACTTTATCAGAAGAAGGTGGTATATTAGTTCAGATTTAATCTTTAGCAACGTGTGTTTATCTTAAATACACGAATTGAAATATTTTATGTGTATTATGAATAAATTGCACGAAATCAAGTGACAATAATTTACATCGTTTCGCATCGCAAAATTTTTTTTCGTAAGATTTTGTTCAGAATGTGGGGGTGATATGATAACAGTGGCTAATTGATAGAACACAAGTTGATATTTCGTACACTTTATGCCATTTGCTGTGAAACCGTTGCCACTGTGCTTTTAGTTTTAGAACCTTTCTCGTTAGAGTCGGCATTTACATGTTGCCCCTCGCCACTTCGTGGCTTAGAGCAGCATCGTTTGCTTAGAAAATTACGGAAATCCGATAAACGAGCCCAATAAATTATGGGATTAACAATCGAATTTGCACTAAAGAGCCACCAACGTAACACTTGGATGAGAATAGCACCCAACTTTCCCCAAGATGACCTCGGCTGGGTATACAATATGATAATATATATACACCCAGGGGCCCAGCAAAGGATATTCGTACCTACCACCAGTGCGAATGTGATGAGGATGCGCGCATTCTGTTTAGCACGTTGGGCCGAAATACCAGCTCTACGCGCACTAGCCGCAACGGCAAAATAAATGACTACGTAACAAAAAGCAGATGCGATGTGACAACCCAGTATTACGATAGGGGTGATGAAACCCAACAGACTATTCTCCAGTATGTTGTAGTGGATGGTAACAAAGATGGCTGAGTTCATCAACCAGAATACGATACATGTGATGATACACCGAGACCCTGTCACGAGGCGTCGATTGTTGAAAGGATCAAGTTTGATGACGATGAAACGATGAAAAGCTACCGCAAGAGTGCTTAAGATGGCAGATGTATATGCCACACTAAGGAAAGCTGATATCACGACAGGCTGCATTTACAAAAGAAACAAAAAATACCTTTATCTAATTATCAAGCCTGTAAAAAGAAAACAAATGAAAATGAATAAGAAGATAATGATAGTCTGACTAGACCATGGATGTGTTAAGAATGATAGGAAACTCAAGCAATCTATAGGAATTCAAAAGCATCCCAATCATAAGCTTCGATCACACGTGGGCTCCTAATCGGAATAAAATTATGTTTATGAATGGATTAAAATTCTAAAGATATTTTCTCTTATCACGACCCGGACTTATGCTGTTTTGGTCGGAGGAAGTCCAGTGGGACTAAGGTGCCTGTCTGAACAGAGTTACTCCGACCTACCTCCGATCAAGATACCCCTGGAAAGTGTTAGGTGTCTCTTGGTCGAAAGAAGGTCGGAATATCTACGTTGTGCATTTTATACCTTGCCCATGTGATAATCCATCCACCTAGTTTCTATCATCTTCCACGGATCTATCAATTTTTGCTCTTTTTTTAGCCGGCAGATAAATCAGAAAATTATAATCTGCTTCGAAACCGTTGATTTCTTCTCTCTTTTTTTTTTAAAGAACTCAGTGAATAAATATTTCGGAATATATATATAAAAATATTATAATCAGGGCAATGATACTACACTACGATTTCCGTGATTACCAAAATCTTCCATCCTAACAAAATTAGTATTGGATCTAAAACATCTGAAAAGAAGATATAAAGAAAATAAGGAAACCGATCATACATCATAACTGTTGGGACAGGAAACGGTCATTGACTGCAGTAACACCAACAGTTTTGTTTGTTTTAATGACCCCCACAATATTATAAAATAAGTATTCAACAAAATATTGCAATAAAAACATTTGTCAATAAATAATAATAGAATTAGAGATAGATAAACAAATAACATAATATTTCAAGACATGTTTAAAGGTATAAATGTAGGCTCGCGTATATACATGTATATGTGATATGAAGCAGTGGGATAATCAGGGAAAAATATGGAGGGGTAAAACTTCTAATAAAATCTTGTGAAGAGTTTTGATATGTTGGAAAATAATATCATGTTTCATTCATTTTTATTTTCCTTTTTTCTACCTTTTCCCCTCAGTCGTGAAAACTTTGGGGGTCCACGCCCCTCAACCCCCATCTTTACGCAAAGGGCATAGTTTTTTTCCCTCCGGCAATGGAAACAACAATGGGACAACCTCTTAGGCTTCTCATCTTGGTTTCAATCAGAATCGAGTGATCCCATTTCACTATACAATGTAAAATCACATGCGTTATTTTATAACTAGTGTGATATTAACTATAGGAAAACACCAAAGACGTGTTGAAACAACACTATATATTTTAGAATCAAATTTATTGTATTACAACTAACTGATCTCATTTAAAGTCATCTGATGTTAGCCAAAAGCCAAAGAGGAGTTTTCTCTAACTTCTATAGTATCTGCCAATATATAAAATGGAATGGCTTTTATAATGACAACCATCACGATAGCGATCTTTAAAGTCCAGTTGTTTAATTGTAGCTTTTGGTCATTTTATAAAACAATTGCGAAGTTTCCTTTATTCTTATTTTTTTTGTGTGTTCATTTCATTTTTCATTGTCCACAAAATGTAAGCTAAGTGAATACAATTATAATTAAAATTCAGTGTCTTAAAGGACAAGTCCACTCCAATAAAATGTTGGTTTGAATAAAAGGAGAAAAATCCAACAAACACAACACTGAAAATTTCATCAAAATCGGTTGTAAAATAAGAAAAATAAAATTTTAAAGTTTTGCTTAATTTCACAAAACAGTTATATGCACATCCTGGTCGGTATGCAAATGAGCAGACAGATGACGTCACCCACTCACTATTTCTTTTGTATTTTATTATATGAAATATGAAAAATTCGAATTTTCTCCTCATTGTCATGTGGAACAAATTTTTATTCCTCCCTGAACATGTGCAATTACCATTATTTTTACAGTTTGTGGTTGAATCGAGTTGGTCCCAATTGTCAAATCTGTAAAAATTGAAATATTGTATAATTCAAACAATAAAAAAACAAAAGAAATAGTGAGTGACATCGTCGACTTTCTTATTTGCATACCAACGAGTTGTGCATATAACTGTTTTGTGAAAAATAAGCAAAACTTAAAAATGTCATAACTTTCTTAATTTACATCCGATTTTGATGAAACTTTCAGTGTTATGTTCGTTTGATTTTTCTTTATCCATTCAAATCAACAATTTTCTGGGGTGGACTTGACCTTTAAAGATGAATATCAGTTGTGGTAACGATCTCAAAATGACTTCAAACAGAATCCAATTAAATTACCACCAAAGTGTTTTGTATTTATATATGAATGAAATATATGTGCCAAATAGCTCTGGAAGTAAATGCGTGATTGCTGAGAAATTACGAAATAAGCACGGAATTCCATCAAATATTGGGTACTTTTCGAAGCAGCATTAATACACTGTCCAAAATATGCTTTCTGTTTTAGTGATCATCGGAATTATCGATTTTGAGCTAAGATTTCATGATTTTACAAAGACAAGTTAACATTAAAGTTCCAGATAAAGATGTATGATAACACTTTGAAATTGACCTTGATTTAAAAAAAAATAATTGTCTGCTGCAACTTCTGTATTTTCCTTTTAAACAATAGACAACATGTTTTCCGGTAATTAAATACAAACTAATATGCAAGGATTATGTGATTCATAATTTGTGAAAATGGAGGATCCCACTCGAAAGTAAAGCGCCCGAAGATTTTTTAGGGATGTTGCGTACGTTAAACAGTACCCCCTTTTATAAAGCGTTCCCAGGGCCCTGCACCTCCTCGTCATCATACTCTTTCGAACTTACCCTATGCTGTGGCGTAGCTAGGATTTTTTTCCTGGGGGGGCACCATTTTTCCGATGTGTGTGTATGTGTCACAAGGGCCGATCCGACTTTCGCCAATAGGGGACGGGGCCCGAAATTATCTTCACCTATAATTCATTTCCCCCGATTAGTCACTTCTGAGTTTTATTCTTATAAAACAACATAAACATGAAATTATCTCATAAGCCTTATAAAAAGTGCGAGCGCGAAGCGCGAGTTATTTATTTATTTTTTTCATGTATTTTGTCCTGAAAATTTAATATTCTGGGCAGTGTTATGTGTGATCCTGAACAACATTCGTATGTAACTACATGGTTACTGCGAACGCCAAGCGCGAGCAGAAATTTTTATTAACTGTTCTAGCATTATCGAAAAGGGACCTGTTAAGGACTGCTTACAGTTACCCACGAAGGCGGTATATATTTCAATAATGCGAGCGCGAAGCGCGAGCAAATTTTTTTGACATTACGACCTAAAAAATTGTCATTCTAAGCATATTTTGTATTAATAAATGGGATAGGTATGTAACTAAACAATTGATGCGAGCGCGGAGCGCGAGAGGAAGAAAATTGAGATTTTAGACCTAAAAGCGGGACACTCTATTCATATTTTGTAAATCATAAATAGGATATAGTTAATTTGGTATCATTAATAATGCGATCGTGAAGCGTGAGCAGACAATTATTGATATTCTGATGTGAAACTGGATAATTTAAGTACATTTAATATAAAGAACATGCAGGCTATTGCGCATGTTTTAGATTTAGACCTAGAATCTGGGCAGTCTGAATACATTTGTTTAATTGAACATTATGGAATACACGTAGACAATAGGAACTTGGCAAATCAGACAATTTGACCACGCAGCGTGAGCTTAAAAATGCTGATATGTAGACTATAAAAGGGAAATTTTACAGCTAGAGCACTTAAAGTTGTTAATGAAAAAAAATTGAGGAAAGCTCAATGCACGAGCTAAAATATATTTTGTATATTGACTTCAAAACTTGCTTCGTATCAGCCTATTGAGCAAGATATAAATCTCAACGAACAGGCAATTCTGGCGCGAAGCGCAAGCAAAAGTTTTATATAGTAACATGAAAGATTTGGGTTGTTTTTGCAAGTCTCCTTCACATTATTTTATTCACTCGTCTTCCTCCTCTTATTTTCTTTTTTTTTCTTCTGTCTTTCTTCTTCTTTTCCTTTTTTCTTTTCTTCTTTCTCCCTTTTTTTTTTGCTCTGCCCATTTTTATTCAGGGGGGGGGGGGCACCTGGGGGGGGGACACCAAATCTCAGGGGGGCACGTGCCCCCCAGGCCCCCCCCCCCCCCGTAGCTACGCCACTGACCCTATGAAAGTAACGTCAGTCTATAAACATTCAATCATACGTTTGCAGCAGACGGAAGAACGTGATTCTTACATTTTGGTTTGTAAACCTATATTCTTTTAAAATTATTTTTATTCATTATATTGTATATACATGTATATTGTTTGCTGATTTTAGCCATCCATAATTATATACGGATAACATTTTCCTGCATATAGGTTCGTATTCTGAACCCTTGGTTCAAATCTATACCATTGACTAACCTGTTAAAATCATGGAAATTCAGAAATATATTTATAATGTATTTCTATGTTCAATTGATTCCTTTCTAATGTTTTAACCTAATTTACAAAAACTATTACAGAAAAGTAAAATTCTTATTTTCTTGAGTATACCTTCACTTTCTTTTTGATGTGAATGATAAAATCTTTGAACTGACTAATTGAACACATACAAGTAAATATTTATGTCACATTGAGCATAGTTAAACTACCTATATATGTCATTGCCTAAATAAAAAACCAGTGCTCGGAATAAGGGCTGTTGAGGTTTTTTTAATTTTACAATCAGGGTAGACATATAGTAAGCCAATCTTTGCTTAAATAATCTAAAACGGTTATTTTGTTTTTACTCATTATCGGTATGCCTATAAAATGTGAATGATACTTCCTTAAAATCGTGGGTCATGAAATTACGCTTTTCTGTTTTAACGATTCAATATCTAATTAATAGGTGTTCTGTCGATTGCTCAGTTTTAACTCGGAATTGACACATTTCACTTAAAAATAGAATTAAAATGAGTTGACACAATTTGAACGTGAGCAGTCTGAAGGAACAAGTTGGTTTGGGGGAAGTGAACAATCTGATTTTGTTCTTATACCAAAAATATTATTAATCAAGTAATGTGCGTCTATGCATAAACCCACCGAATTCGGAAATGACATTTTGGACAGAATTTGCGCCCGTTTGTTATTGTTAGCTAAGAATTGAGGTAAAAAAGAACGAAGTGAGACAGTAATCTGTGTGTAAATAAACTTTGTCAGACGTGTCTCAATAAAATTTGATTATTCACGTCTGGGATTTACACTTAAAGTCACTATAAAAAAAGTTGAGCAGAGCTCGAACCCCGAACCTCTGCATCAAATTGTATCTAACTTGGATTACATAGCTCGGATTACAGGCTGACGTCACAACGCCTGGTTAAATTTCACTCTACAATGCCAGGTATTGTCAACTTTGAGAAGAAAGGTGTATTTTATAAATTCCTTCTCCTTTTGTTGGCTGGTGCAACAGTGCCCCACAGTTTGCCATCGTAGATTTGGGATTATAGTACACATATTATTTTATGATGCACATACAGGTGTAAGTCATTTTTTGTTATACATGTATAATCGAAATGTGAATTAACCCTTAAATCATTTTTTATGAAGATTATCTGACAAAGAAAAAGGGGCCTTACCTGTTCAATAAAAGATACATTGAGGATTGTTATGATCAAGCTGATGAGAGCCGCTGCCATGTCAGACAAGGCGATGTTACAGGTAAAGATGTTTTGTGTCGTTCTCAATTCTTTAACAGCTATGATCGCGATCACTGTGGCACCATTCAACGCAATACCTAGACCATTAATACCGAAGAGAACAGAGTTGAAAACGGTCCGATCCATGATGAAGATTATCTACCCTTTTACCGATATAAAGCAAGTGGTGCTTTAATGGGGATGAGATGATGGATTTCGAGGAACGGAAGAGAGAGAGAGAACAAAAACACCGAGAACCGATAATTATGGAAAAGTCTATTTGTGAACATTTGATCAAAACTACGTCTTGCAAGTTCTAGGATAGTGGTAGCGCGAAGAAGTTGATAACGAATGTAGAATTACATGTAAGTCTTCGGTAATGATGTGAAAATTATCATCTTTATATATTGTATATAAAAAAAAAATGAACGTGATAGACGATATGGGGAAAGGGGGCGTTGGTCTTATGTTATTGGTTCACTAGTGCATTACGTAATCATAATCACAACGCTTAAGCCAAAACACTTTCTTCCCCTGGCTCGTCATATGCCTCCCGACTTCTCATTTCAGCATACATGTATTTCAGTCTTAATGACGCTGACTACTGTCCACATCTCTACCTTTATATATCAATTTCTCTCCCTCTATTGCCTCCCCTCTCCCAATCCCCCTCTCTCCCCCACTCTCTCTCTATCTCGCTCTCTTTCTTTCTTTCTTTCTTTCTTTCTTTCTTTCTTTCTTTCTTTCTTTCTTTCTTTCTTTCTTTCTTTCTTTCTTCCTTCCTTTCTTTCTTTCTTTCTTTCTTTCTTTCTTTCTTTCTTTCTTCCTTCCTTCCTTCCTTCCTTCCTTCCTTCTTTCTTTCTTTCTTTATTTCCTTTCTATTTATATCCCTCTTTCTTCTTGAGCTCTCCTTTTCTCCCTCATAGTCATTGCAAGAAACAAGATACACGATACTTTATACGATTAATGTCGACGTATAAAAGCGGACCTCTATCACGTCTATGGTCTATGCTGATATGGTAATAATTTACACAAAAAAAATAGTTTCCACTGGTACCGTTCTAAAACGTACAAACAAGCAACGGTGTAAGCAAAACTAGCGGGAAATTTACAGACGAAAACCAAAACAATCAGACCATCATTAAAGATTTTCCTTTATTTAATCACGTGATCTGTATGGAGTTCTGCATAAACTATTTTTATGCTATTTCTTACCTCTTTCAAGAAATTGAAAAAAGGAGACCTACATAAATGTGGTCCGACGTTTATAACTGCAGTTTGGATGTAATCGGTAGTTTAATTTGACCAGTCATCATTAACCATACCGTTAATTTAACGGATAATAAAAAAAAATTATAATTACATTTATGTAACATTATGATTTATTAATACTGTCGGCCTGGGCTTCAAAGACAATTTTTTGCCATGAATGGAAAATGATTATACAAAAGACACCCCTGATTTTTTTTCAATTTTTTCCCCTTCAGCAGGGTTCTTTATTTTCAAAAAGCATAGTTACACTATATAAACATTTACAATTTTTTCAGACAAACAGTAAATAAACATGGTATATACATAATACATAGACATGTAGTCCAACTGACTTATTATACAATCAAGTTGTCACAGCCAAAGCAAATTTGGCAAGAAAAATAAGAGTGTGTGTGTATTTGAGTTTTGTCAGACGTGTATCAATCAGATATGATTATTTACGTCTGGGACCGACCTTTAACGTCACCATCCGAAAGAGGTGACCAGGGCTCGAACCTCTGCATCAATTTGTAACTTCCCCACAGCTTGGATTACAGGCGCACGCCACAACGCCCAGATCTGATACATATATCTAAGAAATAAACTCTGGTAATAATTATGTTTGTTAATGTGACAGATTGTCAGCTTGTTCGAGAAAGTTTCTGAAACGAAACCATTTCTTTCTGAACTTATTTGCTCTGAAATTTGTTTTATAATTTTTTTCCATTTCATAATAAAGTTTTAAGGCCGATATAATTGAGGTAAATGAAGGTAACTCTTTTCTCAATTTGGCTAAATATATATATTTTCTTACGATTATCATGACACAGTTAAGAGCATTTATATTTGTACCACAAAATTCAAACAATTTGTTTTCATTCGTTAATACGATCACCTTTCGAGTACTTTGAAATATCCATCCTTCTATTCTCGACCATATTACATAAGAATGAGTACAAAGGCAAATATATATGCATAATTGTTTCATCATTATAAATACAAAAAGTACATTTCATATTTGTTACTATTTTATATACCAAATTTCAACAGAGAATCTTTCATAAACAATATTTTGTTTAAAATTTTAATTTGAAACCATATTATGTTTATATCCATTGTTGCCTGAAAAGGAATCAAACAAAAAGCAACCCAAAGGTCATCTCGAAAACCTAACATACCTTTCCTGCTGACGAGAGCCTTATATTCTTCAACTTTAAAGTTAAAAAAGAGCAATATATATTTGAGCAACCTACACGTGTTTTCACAAGGTGCAGAGCTTCAGGAATGATTGGTTCAAAAGATTTAGTAATTATATGTGAATCTGTGGGAAAACCAGACCTAATTGCGTCACAAAGACCGTAATACTGTAGAAAATTCGTTTCTATACCATAAACACGTTGAATTTCAAAGTATGGAAAGAAGGTACCATCTGTTCTAAGAATGTCATTGATAAAATGTATTTCTCGTAAATCCCAAGACCTGAAATAGATTGGTTTGTTATTTATCTTTATTCTTATTATTTTACACCCCTGATTGGTTAATGATGAAGATATTGCGCGTACTACACTGATCTTGATTGGCCGATGTCGCTAAACATCTGATATTACGAAGGACACTCCTGATTGGTTCTTGTTCCATTTTTTGAAGAATTTGCGCATGCTGCACCAATTCTTAATGAGCAATTGTTACTAAACAGCTGATATTTTGTAATGACTTATAAACCGGGCCCTTGGTCTATTCATTTTCAATATTTGAACAAATCGCACATGCTAAACTAGGACATGGACACTATAAGCAATTGATATTACGAAGCACATTCGTTGGTTTATGTTGACTTGAATGACTTCAATGTTTTGAACTTGCGCATGCTACACTAAACTTGATTGGTCATTGTTACTGAGCAGCTGATACTACGAAGGACCCTCCTGATTGGTTCTTGGTCAATGTTTTGAACAAATTGTGCCTGATACACTTATCTTGATTGGCCGTTGTCAGTATGTCCTGATGGCAGGAACGCAGCATCGTTAGGTAAAGAAAATCAAGAAAAGAAACCCAATTTAATACTCAAACACATTTTATCAAATTCTTTTAAAAAGCTGTTGAAAAATAGTAAATTTTGACTGGTTGCCATCAAACCCAAAGGAAGAAGAAGAAGAAAGTAAACATGAAGGGATCATCAATATTGTGTCGATATAGTCTTTTGTTTCTGAATCCAAATACGAGTATATGGATATATGAGATGCCCAGGTGCATCTCGAGGTCAAATTGTTTTAAATTGGTGATATTGTTGCTAATTCATTAACCCATCTTATATGGGAGTTCCACAAAAGAACTTTAATTAATTGTATTTTCTTATTTATTTATTCATTCATTTATTTATTCATTAATTAATTTATTTATTTATCTATTCAGGTACTTATTTATTTATTTTGTTTTATTTAATTTATACTGCAGGGTTGGACAGTTCATTTTTGAAAAAAATTACAAAGGCGGGTCAGCAAACATCATTCAACATGAAAATATAGAGTAAGGTAATATCATGAACTACTAACAAAACAAACCCATAAAGAGTGGATAAATGTTAATCTAAAAATGAAATACACGATAGCACTGTTGAAATTCTACTGAATCAATACGAAAGGCTTTGCATATTTCTTTCTTCTTCTAAATCTAAACAGGAATGTGCAAGTCTGAACATTTAAAGGGTGATAATTAAACAAACTGTCTCCAAGATACGTGAAAAGGATTTTCTTTAATATGCAATCATTGCGTGGGTAAGTTTGAGTAGCAAGTTAAAGAATAGAGTGTTCATAATTTGTGAGTCGTTTACAGATGGACGATTCTAGAAAATTCAGTAATAGATTGTTTAATATTGACAAAAACGGGAAGACAATATTAATACCTTAAGCGCTGCTCGACTGATTGCCATTTTAGTGTGGGTAACAAGGAGTGTTGGGATGCAGGAAAGTCTTTATTCAGAATCATTCTGTCATATTTATTTTGTATTTTTATTATCTTGTCCATATTTATTTTGGAAAGTAAAAAAAGGGGCCTAAGCTTTCGATCCTAGCAGAATCTTCGTCGGAGGCAAAAATAATATTTATTTTGCACAGCTTCCCCATGAGATACCACAACAAACAATACAAGGCAAAATCATTGAAAAGAACAGATTCTTCATTATTAAAAAAAAAATGTCGCCCAGATCCTGAATTGGACATTCACACAAAGAAATGTTGTTTTTAATTTTTTTGATTCACTTGAAATGAAGTGTAATTGACTTGGGTCGTTCCTTAAATTCACATGTATTTGAGGCACTGTTGTTTCGTCCATGGATTACAAAAGGTATACTACAATCTATCAAAAGAAGAAATGTCTTATACAAAAATAATGTAAAGAAACCTTCTCAAGAGCACATTGAAAAATACAAAAAATATCGAAATAAACTGACTTCTATTATACGGTCATCACGGAGTTTACACTATTCTAGTCAGTTTGAGAATGCTCGAGGTAACATGCCCTTGACATGGAATGTTGTTAAAGATATATTATGTTAGCGAAATAAGTCAGAACCTGCCCAAAAATTTGTCCATAAGGATAAAGAGTTTACTTCTGATAATGACATTGCAAATGAATTTAACAGCTACTTTGTGAACATTGGGCCTGACCAAGCAAAGAAAATAACTCACGTAGAAGTTAATTACAAAGAATATTTACGAGGCAGGTCCGAATCATCTATTTTCCTTAAGCCAGCTGATCATCTTGAGATATCAAACATTGTTAAGTCTCTCAAAAATAGTAGGTCGTCTGGGCATGATGAAATAAGTTCAGAATTGTTAAAACAAATAATTGGCTCAGTCCTAACTCCTTTACTGCATATCTGTAATCTGTCCATTTTAACTGGTGTATTCCCTTCCTCTCTTAAACTAGCCAAGGTTATTCATGTTCATAAAAGGGATAGCACGACCATTGTAAGTAATTATAGACCAATCTCAATTTTGCCTAGTTGTTCAAAAATACTAGAAAGAATTGTTTATAACAGATTAATTGCCTTTCTTGACAAAAACAACCTTCTTAATCCCAACCAATTTGGATTTCGCAGGTCTCACTCAACGGACCTTGCGTTGTTGAAATTTTATGACTATGTATCTAGTTCTCTGGCTAATCGTGAGCACGTTATTGATGTATTTATGGACCTGAGCAAGGCATTTGACACCCTTGACCATTCAATACTGCTTTATAAACTCCAACATTATGGAGTAAGGGGCATTGCCCTAAATTGGTTTACCAGTTATCTTTCAAATAGAAGACAATACACATGCTATAACTTCTTTAACTCTGGTATATCAGTTTTGAGGTGCGGTGTACCGCAAGGTTCTACATTGGGTCCATTGTTTTTTCTGATTTATATCGATGATATTTGTTTGGTATCAAACACATTCAATTATATATTATTTGCTGATGACACAAGTGTTTTTCCTATCACACCGTGATATTGATATCTTAGAAAACACCATTAATGTTGAACTTCCGAAACTATCTAAATGGTTTGGAAGTATAATGTTATCACTGAATGTTAAAAAGACTAATTATATACACTTTAAAGGCAGGAAGTCATGTGCTGACCATGATTTAAGATTGAAACTTGACAATGCTTTGTTGGAAAGAAAGACGTCAACGAGGTTCCTTGGGGTCTACATCAATGATCAACTTAACTGGAATGATCACTTGAAACACATCAGTAAACCAATTACTCGAAATATAGGTATACTGTATAAAGTTAAGTACCTTGTACCTTATAACATACATTACATGTTGTACAATACTCTTATTCTACCTTATTTATCATATTGCAATATTCTGTGGGCAACATCAACGAGTGTCACAAACCCAATTCTTCTGTTGCAAAATAAAGCAATTCGTATTTGTGCTGGTGTTGGTTACCGTGATCATACGCGCCCTCTCTTTATAAAGCTGCAATGTCTTACTGTTGATGATGTCCATTTTCTTCAAACTTCCCTTTTTATATATCGATTTAATGCAAAAATGTTACCTATCTGCTTTTCCACTATGTTTCAACAAAATAATACTATCCATACCTACCACACAAGACAAGCATCTAATATGCATTTGTATAACCCTCGCACGCTGTTGGTTCACAAATCTATCAGTCATTATGAACCTGATGTTTGGAATTCCCTACCTACTAGTACTGGGAATATATTATCAGTGCATTCCTTCAAAAGGGCGGTAAAACGCATACTTGTCTCTAAGATGTAACTTTTTGGCAAGACACATTTTTGTTGTACTATACATCCTAAACTTAAAGAATGGTATAATTTCAATTATTATTACGCCTCACACACTCCTTGTAAATAGTTGTGGCACATATAATTTGTTTTTTGTTTTTTGTGCGTAATCATTATTTTTTAATTTTTAGTATTCTTTTATATTTATGTATGTATTTTATATATCCAAAGGTGTGACAACAGCTCAAGCATCTGTTTATATTGTCATACCACTGCATGTCTGCAGCCTTGGTATAATCAGTTGTGTAAATGATCATAATTATACATTATTACTATGTAAAATTTAATGTATTTAATGTTGTGATGGTCACACTATGTACATTATCATGACATGCAGAAACGAATAAATAAATAAAATAAATAAATGATACATGGTAATCAGATAGAACTTATTCGCATTTTTTTTCAAGTCAGATGGTGGTAATGTTGGTGATTTTTATTTTCTATTTTTACCTGCGTTATATACAAAAATAATTGTGAGATAACATTGGTCCATAAGTTATTTTTTCTCAATTGCAGTTCATTGCATGATAATAATGTTCCAGAATGTCTCAATTAAGCTTTGTTAGGCACGAATATTGAATTGAGGCAAACCAATGTCTGGTATTTCTCTAAAAGACGATAGAGACTGCTGGCAGAGGAAGCACAATATGATTAGATATGCTGTTTACATTGTTGAATTCACGGAGTCTTCTAGAATTTGACGAGTCATGAAAGAAGACGAAGAACGTTCTTTTTAAAGACAATACTAGAAGCTTCCAGATTAGTGGAAATTTTTAAGCTGGCAGTCTCTTCAAGGATATATCAGATCAGAACTCAAAGTTTCAGAAGTGAGACTTCATGTCAAACACAGTTTATCTCCACCTGAAATACAACATTAACTTCTGTGGAATTATTTGCACCCCATCAATTAATTGTTTGTAGTTATTTTGAGAGAGGAATAATCATCCTTTTCTAGCGAACATATGTCAACCCACGGATTGCTGAAATCGACTGTTTATCATCTTCACGGACATTTCAACTCACTACAGTGATTGTAATTATCCATCGCTTTTAACATCACTTTCATCATTACCAGCATTGTGTACTATATCGTTGCCAGCCACTTTGGACATTATTCGGACTTAATACAGGATTTATTTGTCGATTATTCAGAACTTAGTCTTCAATATATGTATGATAATTTAATATTTTGTTTAAGTTTTATTTATCTATATTTGTGTTAATAAAAAGAGACGAATAATTCAACTCAATTTTCTCTGTTATTTGTTCGGTATTTACCACTTGATGTAACCAAGTATTATCGGTAAAAGGGGATAATAATTAGAAGTACATTGAGGTCAAATTTTAATTTATAATGAAACCAACTTACCTCCCAAGTAATCCGATAATGAATATTCGCAATAGAGTAAAAGGCGGATCCTTAGGGTATAACCGCTCTACCCTAATGGCCAATTAGCACATTTGGCTTATATACTATGGACTTCATTAGGTCCTAACTGATCTTTAAGCCTAATGATAATCTCCAATTAATGATTAGTATTATGGAAAGGGATGGAAAACTGACGCATTTGACCAATACACCATCGAGTTCCTTATAGGACCTTATTAAATTTCCTAGCCATAAAAAAATATTTTCAATGAATTCTACAAGTATGGCAATTTGGCTAAGCCCCTCGAACAAATAATAAAAGCCGCCACAAAACATGTAAATGATGGATTTCCGTGCAATATGAATTTTATTTCTTCTCAACCTCTTTTCCTTTCCACTTGCACACGTGCGAACACAAGTTTTCTGTAAAGTATATCCCCCCCCCAAAAAAAAAACCAAAGTATACATGGTATAAATCTCAAGATATTATATCCAGAAAAAAAAAGATGACGGTAATAATACTTTGCTTTTAATTCTCAACGACGTTTCAATAAGCGCTTTAAAATATATTATTACCATACAGCCATACAGTAATGAGGTAATTCCCAGAAATGCATATAAATTTTTAAATATGTTGCATAAGTATGAACGATCCAAAGCCCTTCCATATCCACGTATTTATTTCCCCTTCGTTATTTCCTTGCATCTTTAACGACAATTCTGAATAATCAAATGCTCATTGCTGATTTTTTTTCTTGTTTTTTTTGTGAGAAAAACGATCAAAATGTAGGGATTATACACAGGCGTTGAATAAAGCAGGACACTGATCATGCTGATAAACATGTATAAGGCCTACAGAAACAAAAATACCGTAATGAAATTTTCAAGTATTCAAAATCATTTAAATCATAATCTTCAATTGTCACAAATTTTCATCAATATAATTGTTAATGCATGACGACGTAATTATATATTTTTTCATGGATAAAATGCAGAGACTCCTCCCCCAAAGTAACAACACATTCCTACTCTTTGTACTTTCTTTCTTGGTTGCCCATTGTCATGGTTGTACAGGAAGTTACCCACCCTCGATCCCTTCGTCAGTTTAACACAATTTCTCTGCGAAGTGTGACTATTATCTCCAGCTGGCGGCTATTTGTATTGAGGTTTTTCTTCTTTGATCAAAGTATGTGGTCTAAATCTAAGCCATTATATATATTTTGTCCACAACATCATCACGGCTCACTTGCTCGTTTGAGCAAAACCGGAATCTTACAAACTATTGAATAGCGCAATAATAAAGAATATTTACTTTTGCAACACCCTACTGGAGTTGACTGGTACCGATTTTCATATAGCAGATTTTATTGTTAATCTTTGTAAGGTGTCAATGTCGTAGGTGTTATCCCATGAATTTAAACAGATATAATCTTGGACCTCCTTTGTCTATTTCATTCCCGCCCACTTTCTTTTAAATCGTCCCTCTGCCTCTCTAATCTGCTGAAGGATTCTTCATCACTTCACCATTTTATAATACAAGAATTTATCTTCTCCCCTTTTTAAGTTATGAGCATCCAACGTTAAAGTTTTCACGACAAAATAAAGGTCATTTTGACCAGGAGAAATTTCACAAGCAAAAAATAAAATAATAAAATTTTATTCAATACAAAATGAAGGTGATTTTGGTACCTTTTTTCAGCATACCTACCAGATTTCGAGGGGGGGGGGGGGGATTGGTGCTGCCTATGGCAATTAACACGCGCATCACCCACAGAATGCACACCCGCTTTCCAAGGTCATGGAAATGACATGGCTTTAGGGGTCAAATGTCTAAATAGGCTGTGAGCGAGCAAAAATAGACATTTCCACTACCAGAATCGATTTTTTTTGGGGGGGTGAGATAGATTTTGAAATAACAGAAATTAGTACCTGCCTTAAATTTAGTTTCTTCTCCTTTTATCATAGTCGTCACAATACAGGGGGGGGGGGTACATGTCCCCAAGCCCCCATCTTAATGTACAGTCACCTATTTTTTCACCTCTCAGTGAGTTTAAGGTGATTTTTTTTTCCGAAGAGAAGCCCTCACACATAAATTAATACATATCAGAAGCTAACGCCAAACATATTTATGGTATCCAGTGAACCAAAATAGGCCAAACCTGACTGCACACAATATTGACAACAGAGAAAATAACAAGAAATCATAAAGTGAATCGATGTGGATAACGATGAGTTTATGAATCACAAAATATTATTCTTAGTGTAAGGTAACGAATTTGAAGAGGAAAGCCAACCGGACGACGCATGATATAATCTCAATGGTGAGTTGACGGTCACTGATCCTAGCATATATCATGTCATCTGATTTCAGTTATATTTATTTGTATTGGTATTAATGAATAATTTCCGTATCAAACTTATTAGAAAATGAGCAAGATACGAACAACCATGTATACTATGGGAATCGAATATTGCCTAGCATCGAGTATGAAAACTCATTTTAAGTGCTCCCCGGGAAATTAACTTAATTCTGAGAAAATGCATTTATATTGTCCGATGACCGGGGTAATAATGTCTCTGTTTTATATATATATATATACACAATATGTTATGATGATGACGATGGAAATGATGATTGCTATTGTTATTATTGTTATTATTATAAGTATCATAGTTAATTTTACCATGGACCTATTTTCATTATCATTATCATCATAATAAAACATTGGTCTTATTGTATCGGTATAGTGAGACATAATTCCTAATAAACATGCACGAGAGACCTTTTTTCAGTTTTCAATAAAACGCAATAAATATATGAGACCGGGGGGGGGGGGGGCTCGCTTCCATTGCACGAGTGGATACCATGCGTGACCATGGGGTTTCGAAAATGCACCCCTTAACAAGTATTGGAAACAAAATGGTACCCTTGACAAGTATTCCCTAAACAGTACAACGATATCATGTCATGTGACGGACGTGATCACGGACGTCGGTTTTACCTTTACTTTCATTTAATTTAGTACCACCCGACACACCCCCACACACCTCGCTCAAATCGGACCCTAAACACGTAGTGTTGGGGCAAAAACACATCCTTTATACAATTATTTTAGGCGTGTTGTCAAAAGTGTGTGTGCGTTTTTTCCTTTATATTCCACGGCGAAACCGCTGAGCGTGACATTGTCCATTTTCTTACCTACGGGTCAGTGCTCTTGCCATTCAAGACGCCAGCGTGCACTTTTGCAGCGAAAACGGAAGCGTGCGCTTTTATCTTTTCTTTTGACGCCCCCCGGTTGGCTCTCCGATAAGATGTTTTTGCATGAGCGCCCTCTATGTCCACGATATCGGCGTTTTAGGCAAACTATTGAACACCCGATCTCTAGTCACTGATCTGAATATCGTTGTGTCCTTGTATCGGTGTGCCTAGTCCAGTGGGGTATATATTTTCCAAAGTTACGCTTTCACAATTTCTTTTGATAATTTTTCGTTTCGGGTTTCAGCATATGACAAAGTTCAGTTAGATTTAGATTTCATTTCTTTAATAGAACAATAAAGCTTTAGCCCTTTAGCACTAGCATGTTGTTTTATTTTGAAGAATATACCGTTAAGATATCGACTTTCTAAAAGTAAGTATTCAGGCGCGGGTAAGATTTTTTCATCACACTGAGCCCACACAGTCAGCATTGTCGGGTGAAAAGGAAAAATATGGAATTTTCCTTAACATCTTTGTAAACAAAATGCAAAACCCCTCGCAAAAATTGCAATATAAATCATACCTGGGTCCAAAAATGGGGGCATTTAAATTTATACATTGAAACGCTACTGTGGCAAAAAAAATACATAAAATGCAAGTGTTTTTTGTGGAAAAAAGGAT
This sequence comes from Lytechinus pictus, assembly GCF_037042905.1. NCBI lineage: Eukaryota > Metazoa > Echinodermata > Echinoidea > Temnopleuroida > Toxopneustidae > Lytechinus > Lytechinus pictus. Next base: position 1,321,649 of record NC_087255.1, on the reverse strand, counting down.
GAAAACTAAAGGCATCGTTTAAATTCAAATTTGAGCTAAACATAGGCCTATATCTAATTTAGCCAAAGTGCAAATCAATTATTATCCACATGTTTAAACATTGACATGTTAGAAACTTATATATTCACACATAATACAGATGCCGTGCAAAACAAACGAATAAAATATCATTAATTTGAACTTTAAAAATTAAATTGGATGTTCAAGCAGTCATATCGGTAATTGTAGCTTAAATGCATTATTCTTGAGTTTCATTGCCCGAAATTCAGAACAAAAAGAACTTTCGTTACTTTGTAAGACCGTTACAAACATCTTTACCTTCGAACGAAATCAAAAGCACTTAAAAATCAAATATTGAAAGTATCAAAGTTGAGGTAGTCTTGACCATGAATTGAGTTTAGTGTTTATAAAGAAATTATAGCGTCTTCTAAGGAATCTTATTCTAAACTTTGAATGACCGATGAAAAATATTGCGGGAATTAAAATGCAAATTAACACATTTAAGTGACTCCGACATGATATTGGACAGGAAAACCTATATTATCTTTTTACCTTGGATCCGTCTTTATTCTCTTACATAAATTTCCCCTGTGATGTAGAGTACTATGTGACCTTGTGTTCTTGATTACCATCCAGGAGCCACAGAACCGAAGTGGGTCTGGGGCTCAGGCCTTCACAAGTACCATGATTTTATGCATGGTGATCCCCCCCCCCTTCAAACCTGTCCGCTCGGGGGGGGGGGGGCTTAATTATTTCTTTCATTTTTCCAGTTCTACATCTTTCCATTTTTAAGATCCTTTCTAGGCCTATTCTGTTTTTAACATTCACGTTTGACTTGTTCAATACGTGTATATTGCCGTTGATTTCTTCTTCCTATCAAATATCTGAATTAATCTGCAATGTGTGTGTGTCAAAATATTGCAAATTAGATTCCCAGTGTCTAAGGTAAACATATTTTACCGACGTAAAGTTAGTAATACGAAAGCCTCGTTGGCCTAGTTTCCCTTCCAACTTTGTACTTCACCTCTTAATCGTATCTGCATTCTGTATAGCTTGCATATTTAAATATGCACAAGAAATCAATAAACTTACTGGAAATGGTAATACCTCGGTCACATTTGCTCTACGGCGGCCATACGGCGAGTCGAAAACAGCCGTTTTATTCATTTTATTCAAACCTCCTATATTTAGCTGGTACAGAAACTGTTAAAACGACTGTTTTCGACTCGCCTTAGAATAAACGTGACCGAGGTATTTGGCATACTATATCAACAAGGATGGAGTGCATGCTGGTGCGGATCCTGCCGGAGTAACACAATACAATCCAATAGGCGCCGTATTTATTTTGAACAATAGTTGGGCTATCAAAAGTATTGTGGTCTATATTCTGACATCTACTGAAAGAAGTCAGTGGGTCTATATTCTGCACCTTGAGGGTACAGTTATGTAGTGAATCCGGGGGGGGGGGCATCCGGCCCGTGCGCCCCACCCCCTTGAGAGCCATTATCAATTTTGTTAATGTAAATATGCCATTTTTAAACAAATGTGCCCCCTTTGAAACTCACAGCATGTATTTTAATGAGAATATGTCGTTCATACACAAGTGAGGACCTTCACGTTAGCCTAGTAAACACCCCTTTTCCAAATATATTTGGTTATTAAAATGCACAGAGAGATGGTAGGCAAAGAATATAACTCGAATGTTCACATTAAGAGTAGACCTATAAAGAGGGAAGTTAAATGGTTAATTAAACATGTGTTGATAAAATATCAGTCGAACGTTATGTTATAATCTACTTCGCCAAACAGGTTTTGTGTAATATTGTGGGTGCGTCGTGGTCTAGTGGTTCTGACTCTCGCCTTTGAAACAGAGGGTCGTGTGTTCGAATCGTAGCCATGACGTATTTTCCTTCAGCAAGAAATATATCCACACTGTGCTGCACTCGACCCAGGTGAGGTGAATGGGTACCCGGCAGGAGTAATTCCTTGCATGCACTGAGCGCCGATGATGGTAGCTCGAGCTAAAGCCGGGGTAATAGTAGCAGCGCTTTGTATCCTCTGGCAAAAAGCGCTTTATAAATCCAGCTATTATTATTATTATATTGCTCTTTATAAAGGCAAGTATTAAACTACATTAAATGTCGAAATGTTGAGAAATATAATGGAAACCATATCAAAATGCACATTACGAAAAGAAACAAAATCAAGGTTCTAGTATGGGGACAAAACGAGAACAAGAAAACTACCCATTTAATGCTCATTTTAATTCCCCGAAAGCCGGACATTGAAAATGGCACGGGCCAGCGCATTGCAAGCTGTATTTAACGGCTTGCTCCATTGTCAAGGTAGATTTAAATTACCCCATTCTTGATTGGGGAGATTACCCTATATTCTTGAACATAGAGGTGGTCTGACTGGTGGCGGATTTCAATAGAAAGATGACCTCTTAATTCGTGGGGGTATTTCAATGGGGATTATCACTTTGTCAGCGCGGGTGACTGTCTTCATACTTGTATCTTCCCCGATGTGCCTTAATTCTATTAAAAAAAACCGTGTTTGCAACTAATCCCAATTATGAGACTATTTGGCATCAAAATGAAAGCCTAACTGCACCCTTTTCATAGATTTAGTTTGAAAATAAAATACTTACGTTTAAGGTAAAATTGGAATATGAGAAGGCGCTTTATAATATGTAAACCAAATATGATTTCTTCATATGCATCTTTAATATAAATGTTACAATATCAAGTTTCATAGAACAGAAGGCAAGCGTGAATTGCGAGCTTTAAAAGGAATCATTTTTATCAGGGCGGATCCAGCTTTCGTCAATACAGAGAGAGGACGCAAAATGCCCCCCCCCCCCAAAAAAAAAAAAAAAAAAAACTACCGCGCAAAGCTTATTTTTATTGGTTTCTTTCAAGGGGGAGTCAAAGGGGAGTCTCAAGTACATGGTTAATTGCCGCAAAATATACCAATCATCTTCATTTGTTAATATTTAATCATCAACATTATACGTTATATTATTATTCGTAATATCATGTCCGTTAATATAACTTAAAAGTTATGATTATCACTATCATCATCACTGTTATCATCATCATCACCATCATCATTCATTCATTCTCTATTTCCAATCGTTCTCCAGTATCAATTTTATATTTTAAAAATAAATGAAAGATCATGGTGATGCTGGTAATCATGAACATTAGATCCGTTATGTGAGATAATTTATGCGACTTTACACGCTAATCGCTACTCGATGATGTTGAAAGAATCTTTTAAATAGCACAAAAGAAGTCGGGACGGTAGTTACTGCATACACGTACTTTATTACACTCTATTATCACAAAAGATTCCCATCGGACGGGCCAACGGTCTTTTGAAGTAGGTTCATCTATTGAAATTACGACAATAATCACGACAGCGGATATGGGGAATTAAAGTCTTGAGCGTGTCTCCCATTGTTTTCTGTGGCGAACCCGCTGAGCATGCTATTGTCAATGATTCTCTACTATACGGGTGAGTGATCTTGCTTTTTCATGATCATAGGCCTGGGCAATGACTAAGAACAGTTCGATGAGTATCAATGCCAAGCAATCCTTAAAGGACAATCATGTCCAATTCTCTTGATGGAGAAGACTATATCATGGCCCTATTTGCTTTTGCTTTTAGGCCAGTAAATGTACTAACTAATATTAATAATAAATAATTATATTCCATCTATTTTAGAGTAATGATCTAATGTTAATATTATTTTACATATCTCCCTGCAGCTTACGGCCCCATCTTCACCCGTGAAGTACTGAATTTTTAAGCTTTTTTATTGAACATCATGGCATCCTAGTATTGAAATGATGTTTACCATCACTGCAATATAGATAAAAACATTAAGTTAATTCTACTCACATTGATTTTACTTTAGAACAAACTCACCCCCCCCCTCCTGCTACAACCTTTCTCTCATTTTTATTATTTCCTTACCAAAATTATCAAAATTTCAATAACTACGATAATGACATAGATGGTTCTGTTGACATGATTGGCTATAATGATCCTGCTGATGATAGTGATGATAATTAACACTGATGATGATGGTGGTGGTGGTAGTGAATGTGGTAGCGGTAGCCTTGATAATTATAATAAATGAAAATACTGAAAGTTACGAAAGTCACACATTCAATGAATAATACCAAGAAACATACTTTTTTGATGAAATAAAATTCACACACAATTTTTGCTTCATGTAGGCCTCCTATTTAATTCATTCTTATTTTTTGAACTGCAGTTTGTCCGCTTATATTAATTCTTTATGATTTAAAGCTTTTAAGTTTATAATCATATTGGTAAATCCCGGTCAGAAAAGTTCATGTAACCATTCCATTCCTGATTACTATATTATATGAGCATGGCCCTAAAATGATTATGATGTGATAGGTATGAAATCAAATGTGTTTTGTTGGAATTTTTATAGCCCTTTTCACACATTCTTTTTGTTGTTTTTTCCAGCGATTTGGCGACCGATCAAAATGTCTGCGTATTTTGTATTGGAAAGTATCTATCGGGACAGACTTCAATTCTTTTTCTTTCTTTCCCTCTTTGTTTCCCTTTTTTGCTCCGCCAATAGGGGGGGGGGGGGCGGGCCCACTGAACGTATCTCTAGTTCAGTGGGCGGGCCCTATGTAAATGTAAATCCAACCAAGAATTGGGTCTATACAGCATAATGTCTAGAGGTCAGGGGCGGATCCATGACAGGGGAAAAGAGGTTTCGCTGTCAAGGGGGGGGGGGGGGGGGCACACTTTTGTTTTGGCTGCATTTTTACAAATTTTAACTGTGCCTCTCCTAATGGGGAAGGGCATGGGGCGGCTCCCCCTGAATCCCCAGAAAATTTGAGGATGCTGATTAATTCATGGCATGCAATTTTTGAAATAGACGACCACAATAAATTTTGTAAATGTCCAGTCCACGCGCATGCGAAGACGCAAGTCATGAATTTTTGAAAAAATTATTTCGCCCCCCCCCTCCCCCACCTGATCACGGCCTCTGCGAAAACACAACTCTGCTCTCTCATGAATATTGATTTCGATGCAGAGGCAGAAATCGGGATGAACACGCATTTGTTCAAACAACAAGAAAAGATGAATATTAATCGATGACAGTCGTTTTTAACACAATCGCACATTGACGTCGAGGGACATGAAATCACTCATGTGGAGAACACCTTTTCAATTGGCGAAACGCTATCTGTAAAGCACCGCCTACTGGTGGCAACGGCATGGTCTTCTGTTTCGTGTGAAATGAAATCGACGTTCCCCCAGTCATTCCAATCGGGCGGAACGGGTAAATATATCATAGGTCCAAGATCTAATGGGCAATGACAGAGCTAGGGAAGCGATCTGCAGGTGTGTAGGGTTTCCTATTTGCAATTCTCCCTCTCCATTTTTGTCACTTGTATTTCTTATTAATCTTTTTACACCCTCATTTCTTTATCCCTCCCCCTTGTCATGTTTCCTTGCATTAATTCTTCTTCCTTTTATCTTTGAATCTTTAATCAATTTTTTCCGTCGCCGCAAATAGGAGCCCGCTTCAACCCCTATAATCATGTTGTTTTTGTTATCTTTCCTATCCTGATAATTACTGATGTGGTATAAGTGCTTTAGGTTCCTGCATTAGCAATTCGATAACTATATTTCTTCGGTACACGATTTTCCCTTTCTCTTTCTCATGTTTTTCTTAAATCTTAGTAGTTATTTTTTTTTCTTCTCTCAATTTCTTTTCACTCATTTTCCTTTTTTATTCACTTATTTTGCTCTGTATATCTTTTCATGGAATATTGCTAGAATGGGTTCGCAATCAGATTAAAGTTGCGACCAATTTAACTCCGAGCTTTTAATTAGGCTTCATTTTTCTTCATTTTCTTCTTGTTACCTGAATGAACAAAGAATAAAGAACCGTTTCAGCATGGCCACTCCATGTCTAATTCCCCTCTGTTCCCCTTTCACTCTTTCCCTTCCCGCCTTTATTTCTCCCCCATCGTCCACCAGCTCTCTTTACTTCTTTCCCCTTATTTTCTGTCTCTATCCATTTCCATATTATTTTGTCCCCCTCTCCCGTTGATTCTCGATCGTAAATTTCTTCCCCTCTCAAATTTCCTTTTTTTTCTCTTTCAACTGTTTTCCTCCCTATTTTTGTTCACCCTTCCTCTTCTTCCATCCCAATATTATTTTCCTATTTCTCTCTGTTTCCCCTTCCTTTTCTTTCCCTATGACTTGTTAGCTTTCTTCTTCCTCTTTTCACCTTCCCTTTTGGTCCCGCTTCTTTAAAACAAGGAGATAAAGAAATTATCCCGGGGAAATGGTTGCCCGTCCAAAAATTGAACAAACCATTAAAAACAATTTCTAATAAATCTTTGATATATCTATGCGTAATAGTGTCAAGCTTGTTCCGGTCATATTTATTTTATAATTCTATTTCCTTCTGTCTTTTTTTTTTTTTTTTGGGGGGGGGGGCTCCCGACATTTGTTTCAGATGCGAGTTATAATGAACATTACAAATTGACGTGCGGCATTCTACGAATGGCTTTGGCCTACGAAACGAAAATGTGCGGAATCTTATTTTCCAACCTAAAACATCATGAATTGACTCTCTTCCAATTGCACAAAAAAGAGGTTTTCATGGTTAGTGCAGCAAATTCGAAAGATCCGTAACGATTTATGAAACGTGCGTGATTTTTTATTAAGCTACCGTGGCTTTATGAATGCACCCGAACTTCCATTACAGACATGATAGATGCGAACCAAAGACATGATAGATGCGAACAGTCTGTGACCCGAACTCTCCGATCCGACAGTCAATATGAAGGCACGCATTTGTTTTGGTCGTAGAGGGAGCTATTTAGAATAGATTCTTCGGTATTTCGACAGAAATTAAGACTTGCAGGAAAGACGAACAAAAGAACGGTGGCATCAATGGGCCTTTGATGGCGGCCGTTCCTTTGAAGAGAAGGGAACGTTGGGCAGGAAAGCCGAAGCGAAAACCCGGATGCAGTAAAGACGGTATAGAACGGTGCATGGACTTTTGACAAGCTCCCTTAGTCTTTTTATACCCTCGTATATTGAACCATACACACATAGTTTTCCTAGCGAAATATTACCCCTTTTCATTATTTTTAGTGTTTTGGGGTCCCCCTCTTTTAATACGTACGTAACGTGCCCTTGACAAAGAGATCCTTTTTAAGTGTTTTATTTCTTGGTCACGCAAGGCATCCACTCGTCAACGGAAATGGCCCCCCGGGATCGGAAACAAAACTTGTACATGAAATGATTTAACCTCGGGCCATCTGATGCACCGCACTACATTGCATTGTATTTCATCGATTTTAAAAACTTTTCTATAATTGACAGTCAATATCAATTATGATAGCTAGTCACAACCAGAGCCATGATTGCCTTCAAGCAGACTGGAAATATTACTTGTACTTGCAATCGGTATTGTTTTTTTTAATACGTTACCATTGTAGAGTATACTCATGTCAGATGCATATTGCCCTCTATTTTTGAGGGGGGGGGGGCATTGAAAAAAAATAGTTGACAGTCTATATGGATTATGAAAGCTAGTCGCTCTTTTGTAGAATCACTGCCATGATTGCCTTCAGGCAGATTCGAAATATCTTGCTTGTTTGTACTTGCGTTCGGTATTGTTAGTGCATGTTACCATTGTAAACTCATGTCTAGACCACAATCACCATCATAGATAGGAACTGACAAATCTATGCGAAATCGATAAATAGACTGACAGTTATTTTTGATTGAATGTATAATGGAAGACTTATATTTATGAAAATGCCTACATTCATCTCTAGCTTGGTTGATTCCATCAGATTGAGTATACCCTACTAAGGAGGTAAATATAATTACGGCGTTTTTATTCATGTTTGTTCCTTTAGAAGAGCTAAATTGTACTTCGCTTTGTATTTGTTGGTAAGTTGGAATATACATGGTTCCCAGCCCATCAGGGAATTTTTTTGTCCTTTTTCCAGAAAAAATCAGGAAATTTCATAAAAAGAATACCTCAAATCAGGGGGAAATGCCTCAATTGAGGGAAAAATCAGGGAATTTTGATCAGCCCAAAAATCGAAAGCACGACAGTCAGTCAGACTCTGTTATATATTTTTTTTTTGCATATCAAAACAACATCCATTGAATGACTGGTTATGGTGGGACTGTTTAGTTTTACATTATTGTTTTTATACCAATACATGTAATTCACTGCAACAACTTAGAAAACATGCGAAACTGGGAATGGATTTAAATAATTATCAGGGAATTTGTAACATTCATCACGGAAAAATCAGGGAATTTTGTTTTCTTGAAAAGCTTGGAACCCTGATAAATATGCGGTCTCATCAATTTCTAGATTTCTTGTTAACGGATCGCTGTATCATTTTAATCCAGTGTGTTGCGTCCAATGACGTCCTGGTTAATTACAGGTTTGTTTTGCTGCAACATCAAATTTTATACATCAACCACATTCTGTGGTTAATTAATTATACTGTGTTTTTTAACATGTGGCAAAATACACAGTTCACAAGAAAATGATTTATTAATGCCCAATCATGGATTGCTTTGGGCTGGCTAGCGTTGCTATCATGCACTTTTTCAAAATTAGCGCAACATAATATTATATATCCAAACTTTTTTTTATTTTTTTTAGTTTTGGTCGTATTACTTTATTGCAAAATGCATGTGATGAGGACGAAGCTGATACTTGATTGAAATAGATATATTGCCAGCGTCTGTGCGAGGATAAAATGGATGAAAGGTCGAAAATGTGCTTAAAAACGTGTGCTGGTATTCAAAATATGTGGTTAGATTATGCTGCAAACGGGAACGGACAGGCTGTACTATATAAAATGAAAAAAAAAAAGAAAAAAAAAAAGAAATGCAGAAAAAGGGGAAGAAACACATTTTTTTCGATGAAAATAGAAATTTGTGATTGTATATTATATGAACGCAGACTTGGAGTATTATTATATACTATTGACTGGCCTTGAGGGGAACATCAATTATATTTACCAGAGTCTTTAGACGAGGGCAATATGATTATTTTGAGGGCAATATAACTGATGTTCTCCGAAAGAAGAGCCAGTCAATATTTGTATTATCATCCAAATCAGGTATCTAGAGCAAAATCATAAAAATTAAGATTTTTCTCTTAAGAATAGATTTGTATTGTGTCATGTTTATATTAGCGTCTAGGTTCTACACTTTGCCTTTATGTCGTACTTGTAAGGGCCGAATCCAGCGTTGTCTTTATTATGACGTATATTGTAGGTGCGCGGATCATTATGAAACTATCTCCTTACACGCATCCTTAAATGCCCGGATATGAGAACAGGGAAAACAAAAGGTATATATTGCGACGTCTCTGCACGCTATAAGTCAATAAGTGCATATAGAGCGAGCAAAATACAAACATCCCCAATATTCAGAAAATCAAGGGCAATACAGTTTTGTAATTGACCATCTCAGATGTGTGAAACGGGTGATAATTGATTTTATTACAATTTATGGAGGCATGATAAACCTCTTTTGCTAGAATTTATTAAGAATGGGATATTGGTACAACCTGAACATTTATTGCCCTGCAAAGAGACATTAAAACTACATCACTAATCGCGTTGTGCTTAATAATTAACACCTATCAAGCTAACGACCACCCCGACAGGATGTTGAAAGGTCATTGCCTATAGCACTTATTGGTGTTAATATGACACTCTGCTGGTGTTGTGTCAACATAGGCAATACCTGGTGTTGATATGATTTTGTCGATATAACACCGGCCTGATGTTATATAATACTAGGTGTTACTAAGGCGTAAATATTATCATAGCACATATGTCCGTCAATGATCATTTTCAGTTCCGTTTAAGTTTAACATCAACAAGATTAGGAATCTAATTTACCACCTGAAAAAAGGTATAACATTCTGAACCCACACCCAAAGGTGTCATTCATGTCATTGTTAAACCATGGAGCTACTAGCTCCAGGGCTAAATTACTGTTAAAATAAATTTAACGGCAGCAAGGGGTCGTCAATTTTACACCCAAAGTGTGTGCGTTTTAAGGATATTGATCCAAACACTATAGGACCCGAAATAGGTTATGAAAATGAACTTCTCTTTACACATTTGCAATGATTCTTTCAAGCGAAAAATCTTATAAGTGCTAGTTGATTTGTTTCTAATGGTTAACGCAGTGACCGTAGTTAGTTTACTCCAAAAAAAGAAAATTACATCACAAAAATAATAACTTTGCAATATAGGAATGGACATCGAAGGTTGGTGTACAAACTATGAAAATATACGTTCACATTCCATCGCCATGGTAATACAAAAAGATGAACAAATAAACAGATAAAAAGCAGAGATTACATATTTCAGTACATTGTGATGCGAAGTCTACCATGACTACAGAACAAATGCAATTTCATGCCACATGCAGATATAACTATACACGATTCGAGTCTTTTGACGGATATGCCAACTATGTGGACAGTGTCAAATTTTGGACAAACACTGTCCATCTTGACACTGTGTGTGGGCGTTATCCGAATTCACAAAAGGCGCAATCGAATTTGAAGTTTGCATTATCTATACACAAAAAAGTAAGTCCCCCCTAAATCAAAAAGCTGTAATCTTTTAACGGGATAATTTTGGGATATAATATTTCGTAAGTGGTTGTCTTTACTCTTTAAACAACTCCTGAGATTTATCGGTTGAGTCATGCAGGAGAAATCAAAGATTGAATTAAAAACAACAGTTTTTGAAAGTCACAAGAGTCGCTTTTCAGACTGTGTAAGTACGGTGCCGGGTACAAATGGCAGAGCTAAAAATGGCAGAGGTAAAAATGGCAGAGATAATAATGGCAGATGTAAAAATGGCAGAGGTAATAATGGCAGAGGCAAAAATGACAGAGGTAAAGATCATGACATGCTAGATCAGCAAGAAGAAACAACCTTTCCAGTTAATATCAGTCATACTTATTGACCTTGAATGGACTCCTATCGTCAAAATGAGTATTATGTACTGATGAGATATTATTTTGACTTTTTAAAAATCGTTTTAGGTCTATACTTTATCGTTGATATGATTAAACTCAAAATTTTCATGCCAAAATGATTTCAATTAGTGAGTGATGAAAGGATTTATCTTGGTCAGTTCGTGTAGTAGAACAGCACTTCATCACATACATACCAAACGAATTGTTATGTAAACACCAATGTCCGCTACCATTAACACACTGAAATAGACGAGTTCGGGATTTCTTTGAACCACTTGCATAACTTGGATAACAGAAAAATAACAAAACGTTCTGTAATATAAGTAATTTTTCATATTTCAACATCATAATGGATCCGAATCGATATTGATATGATACTTATATAGTTTAATGTAAATGAACTAGTGTTAATTTTTTTCAGAGCAATACCCCATTGCAGCTAGTCCAATTGGGTATCAGGTACCTTGACTAGTTTCTATGGTAACGGTTACCGCATGAATTTTGAAATGTGTAGCGAATCAGGATTTAAATTTATAGGTGTTTCTTATAGGTACCATTCTATCGACCTGTTTTGAAGAGGAAATTCACCCTGACAATTGGTTTACTGTGAAAATAGCAGAAAAAATATATTGGTGAAGGTTTGCGGAAAACCCATCAAAGATTAAGAAAGTTATTAGAAGTTTGAGTTTTTGATCTGTGACGTCATATACTAGTAACTACCCCGTATTTTATGCAACAAAATGTCTACTTTTTTTTTTTAATCAGTGGCTCATGATTGCTAACAAAAAATCTTTCAGAAGCGGATGTGAAATTATTTGTATGTTAATGTACTCAAGGTACAATTAAAACCATTTTCATTTTTTTTTTGTAAATGACATTTCATTGACATTTTTTATTACACCATATATGGGGATGCTGCTCGCAAATGACGTCGCAAATGACGTCCCCATTAACGTAACATTTTAGTAGCTCTTTAAATCGTTGATGGATTCCCTAAGACCCTCACCAATATCATTTTAATAAACTTTATGTCAGTGTGTATTTCCCCTTTAGTGAATTAAGTACAATATGTGGGATTCAAAGTGTTTTTCAAATTTGAATATTACACTGTAAAAAATGAAGTGCTAATTTAGCACTTACAGTGCTTGTATAGTGACTGCACTACGAGTGCTGATTTTCTGATTTAAATTTGAACTAAAAAATCAGCTCTTGTAGTGCAGTCACTATACAAGCACTGTAAGTGCAAAATTAGCACTTCATTTTTTACAGTGTAGAAGAGCGATTTGACATGAGAAGGTCGTGCATGTAAGTCCAGGGAAAAAAAAGAAATACCAACTCAAGTGTTATCATTTTTACCTCAGCCATGTTTACCTCTGCCAGTATTACCTCTGCCATTATTACCGCTGCTATTTATTCCTCTGCCATTTTTACCTCTGCTATTTTTACCTTTTCCATTATTACCTCTGCCATTTTTACCTCTGCCATTTTTACACCGAGCCGTAAATACAGATTTGGACTAGGGTTGTTTTTTGGTGAATGTTTTGGTTCTTATGGTGCTTTATCATCCATCATTAAGCCACTCCACACAAAATTTTGATAACGTATATGTTCATGGTTTAGTGAGCAAATTTTTGGTGACGTATGATCATAAGGGTTTATGGTAATATCCTCTATAGCTAAAAAATGCTAAAATTTGAAAATGTTATTGGCCACCTCCCCGATTTCTCGCCCCCCCCCCCCATTTTCACATTCTGGATCTACCACTGATTTGTCCATAAATTCAATTGATCCTGAGGAATTCATAGGAAAAGAATGCATTTATGCAATATAAAGAGTATTCATTCCCAAGTTTTCAAGTGCGCTCGCTCAACCGTGAAAGTGTGAGAGTTGTGTGTTGATAAAAATAATGGAATAAGAGTACGCATGCGCGTGGATTTACCTTTACAAAATTGTGGACTTTCGCGTTGCCAAGATTGAATCATCACCTTCAAATTGCCGGTACCCATATATTGGCCATAGGCTTAGATCTATATGCAGAACCCATTCTTAAACACTTATCAACTTGCCATTAATGACAGAAAAAAATGTACACTTAGAAAAAAAAATAGAGAAAAAATGCTGGAGATGTCTGATATAAACTTTTCTTCAAATTCAGTTATGTCCTCAGATCCAGCTGGCACAAAAGGGTAAAGGTTGTTCTTACTAAGTGTTGAAATTTTAGTTTTGGTGGCAAAATTGTTACAAAATACTTGAATGTATTCGTTTTATTTGTATTGACTAAAAGGGCAAGGGAAATGTTTTGCAGGGTAAGTTTGATTTCGCCCTTTCCCCTCGAGCATTTCTGCGCAAACAGATTTCTACGAGCTTTACAAAAATGGACAGTGCTCACTCAAGTGTAACATTCTGTAAAAACTTTTACTTCCATTGGATAAATGAGACCCAAACCCAAGAATATATGTGAAAAAAATTACCCACATGTTGCATACTTTTGAATTCCCAGGTCTTTTTCAAAGTGTAAATTTTTTTTTATACGCACTGTACATTAGAACTAGATCTAGATTCTAGTAACACAATTGCCGATTTGGACAACGGGAAATCAATAATTGGTAAAGAAAATGCAAATCGATCTATTATATTTTGGTGATCAAGACGGGGATTAAGATCGAGTTTTTACTCTGCCACATGTCTGCGATTGCAATATAAGTGCCTTGCGTTTAAAAAGATATAGACAGTTTACGTGCACGTTTTGCTCACTGTGTGTGCCTGGCGTTTACGTCCCATGCTGATACAGCGTAGATCAGAGTCTATCAAGGTCTAGAGACTAGACTAGATCTAAGATAAATTTATTTAGATCTAGGACTAGTTCTGTATACGGACTAGACCTATTAAAGGCTACCATAATCTAATTGGTCTAACCTAATTAAACGTAAAGTTTGGACTCAACCAGTTCGAAGTTTATCATGGCATTAGTCGGCATTAGGCATTAGACAGGTCCAGATTTAAGATAAAGTTAATGCGCTAGCCTAAAATAGCCTTATCCTAGCATTTTCTCTTGTCATTAATGGCAGTTTGATAAGTGTTTAAAAATTGGATCTAGATAGAGATCTAAGCCTATATGGCCTGTGTAACTACTGTAAGGGTACCGGTATTTTGAGGGTGGTGATTCATTTGTGGCAACGTTAACGCCAACGTTAACGACGACCACAGACAATTAATTTTGCAAGTCATGAATATTCATATTGACTTCCAAAACTGCGGTGGGAAAATTGATTTCGCTTCCGGTATCAGCGCTTCTCGCTAGCATAGTGGATAGAGGTCTTGACTGCAATCACAACGAGGTGTGTTAGAGTCCCAAGCAAGGTAAGCACCACTTTAACATCCACAGAAAAATCTGAAGTGAAAAAAACTGGAAATCTCGACAATCTTTTGCCACTTTTGGTTGGGGTTACGATAGCCCTTTCCCTGATTTCCACCTTTCAGAGAGGTGCAAAGTTGTACCTTTCCAAAACGGACATCAGGGCCCTGTCTTACAAAGACTTGCGATTGATCCGATCAATTGCAACTATGGACGGCCAGCAACGTCAACATATACAATGCATGGTTGCTCGGAAAATTTCTTTGATATGAATATAAATCCATAATTCATTGATTTCTTGACAATTTGGTTTGTCCTCCTTTGTTTACAAAGGACATTTTACAAATTTCCTGTAGAAGAAATTATGACACTGATGGATTTCCATAGAGTTACAATTGATTGGATCGATTGTAACTCTTTGTAAGACGGGCCCCTGGTCTGCATCTTTAAAGGTTCAAAGTTGGACCTATTTTTGTTAGTGTGTACGGCCTAGGGCGGTCATTTTGAATTTGAAAATACAACACTTATCTCACGCATGCCACATGAAATCAGTTTTTTTGCCAGAAAATACGTTTTTGGACATTATTGTACTCCTAGATTACAATTTCATGCGTTTTATGGTTCTTACTCTTATGAAAGGTAGTTTCCACATTCGAACCGTATTCATACTACACATAGGGCATATGGCGACCATTTTGAATGGCAAAATAGAGCTTTTAACTACCTACATTGCAAAGGAAATGATATATCTCATAGATATCATGTTGTCAGACATTGTATCACTAATATATCACATTTATAGCCATTTTTAGTCAAGCAAATCCAAGTTGCCATTGTACATGAGTTGCCTATGTCATGCACTATAACAGTTTTTATCCAAAACATTCACTCCGAGGGTCGCTTATAAAATTACCTACACGCTCATGTAAAAATATATTAAAAACTCCCAGTGGTTCGGAAATCATGGATGTTTGTTTAAGGGGGACTTACTTTTTGTTGTGTGTATTTCCCCCCTATTTTTATACAGAGCTCAACAGGATTTCTGCGCTAAACTGATGAGACAGAGCTCAACAGGATTTCTGCGCTAAACTGATGAGATCCAGCCCGATACCCGCCGTTGGACACTCTGAATATTTCATTTATAATACTGAGCAATGGCGGAAACGTATGTGTATTACATATTTCATGCATTCCACACAGTAAAATAACAGTTATAAGCAAGAAAAGAAATCTTTATTGTAAAAATATCAAAGGTTTATACCAACAGAAACGTATACACACCATTCTCTCATAATTAAGAGTCATGCTTTTTTTAAGATGGTGTAAAAGTGAGGGGTATGGGAAAGGGTCTGGCATTTTAGAAATTACCTTTTGAAATTTTGCAATGGTGAGGAGGTTAGGAACTGTTATGCAGGCCCTACATTAAAAAAAAAAAATCGCTTTTGGAAACGACACAAATTTCCTCAATGTGGCCCCGTTATAATTCAGCATCCCACCTCATGCCGGTATCAATAATGTAGTTACTTCTGGTTGACAAACCACCATGGTTCTTCAAAAGGATATCATTGAGTTTTCACACTGCGACCCAGAACGAATTAAAAAAAATTAGTATTTAAAATGCCCATCAAATGATAAAAGCTGGGAGGGCTTTGTCGAAAATTGGTGAATAGGAACAGCAGTTTTTTCAAGATTCAATGAATCTTTTATTGGTCAATGTATGCATACAGAGAATGTTGCTTTCAAATGGCTTTAACAATAAGTATACACAAAGAAAAAAAGTACAATACATCGTAACAATATTGAAATGATTCACACAAACAATCAATATAGACCTACATGTAAATTATTAATAACTGTCTGCAATTAATTCAATACCCCTAATATTCACAATGCATGTGGATAATGATGAAAGGTGTGTATATATGCTGCTATATTATCCCCTTATCCTAGTATACGGTATATGCGAAAAATGTTCATCATTAAATTTCAAACACTGTAAAAGTATAATGTAATAGTATACATAATACAAACACTTGTACAAGACAGTGGTGAAAGTAAGTCAGAGAGAGATGGAGAGAAAAATAGGGGAAGAGAAATAAGATGATGAAGAAGAACAAGATAAAAAAGAGGAGAAATAAGAGGCGGAATAAGGAGAAAGAAGGAAGAAAAAGAAGAAAAAGACATCGTGTTACATTTGAGTTGAAGAGAGGAATATAACATCATCATGTTACATTAGATTTGAATAGAGGAATATGACATCATCGTGTCATTAGCTTCGGAACTGACAGAAAATTGCAATAAGTAATTTGTCCAGTGTCCTGGACCAAGCTGCTATTTTTGATGCACCAAATTTCGACAAAGACTTCTTGGTTGATTTTTGTCACGAAGGGCATTTACAATAAATTTTCTATGTTCTTGAATGAGTTCATCGTTGTGCGAAAACTCACTGTTCTCTATATCTGTATTTAAAGGCAAGAAAGCGATGAAAAATGGCTGATGAAGCTAGAGAAGCAGTTCCAGGAGATAGCAGGTGATGATAATCAGATTGATCTGGATGAGTTTATAAATGCACTGAACGTTAAGAAGGTACGTCATGTGATAACTTGTAGGAATGCCTCCATAATATTCAATTTTCAGACAACAATTCAAGTACAAGCATCATGATAATTTGAATCTGGTGATTCGGCAGGTATAAACACCTAAGTAGTTTGTCATGGCATCCACATTACTATGAAAAATCGACTTAAAATGCATTCATAAAGTTGATGATCCATTTTTGTTAATACAAAAAAGGTAAAAGTGATCTTTCATCAAAATAGTACCATTACTTGGCAAGAACTGGATGCAAATTCCCACCTTACGTATTGTGATATAAAAGTTTATCCATTTTAGTCTGGTCGTGTTCAGTGAGCTAGTTTATCTGCTGTACTTTGCTATTCAACTAGACAGTTAACTCAATCAGGCAAAAAATAGCTACATTTCGAATTTATTAAATAAGTATCTAGAGAAGAATGCATTTTGGTATATCGGCAATCAAAAACCACCTTGAAGATGACGTCAGTTTTGCAATTGAATAATATATTTAAAACGACTTTAAACGACTAATCTACTTTAATGACACCCTTTTTCTTCCTATGACCCTATTTCCTTCTCTCCCTTTTACCACCTTTTCCAACTTGAAAGATAAAAAATGAGGGATGGGATTAACTGCCCCTGTAACAACACCTATATATCAAACATTTTTTGATGTATGTGTCTTTAGTCGTTCTTTGCCGAGAGGTTTTTTGAGTTGATAGATGAGGATCAGTCTGGGAGTATCAGCTTGAATGAACTCATAGGCGCTCTACGGCTTTTAGTGAATGGTACAGAAGAAGAGAAGCTTCACTTTCTCTTCCGGGTTTATGACGTAGACGGTAGGATTTCACATATACTATATAATATTCTGATTAAATTTTTAGAAATACTTATCATGATGACTTCATAATAAAATTCACGATGGTAGTGTATCAAACCCCTCAGAATTGACCAGAACGCAATTTCATATACAGTGCGTCCCAGGAAAAACGAAACCGAGATTTAGCGATGATTTATCATAACTTAATCATTAATAAAATAGACAAATGACCTACCAATGTAAAGCTTAGAATCTCTTCTTTCATCTGATATTACTTAGATTATTCCTCATTCACGCTTTAGTGAGCAAAAAATATTTGAAGAAAGGATACCAAAAACTCATTTGGCGGAGGGTATCTGAATTTCAAAAAGAAAACCACATGCCTAAAAAGTTCAATATCTGCTCTTTTATTTGATACCTTAATCACAGAAAATGGTCAAGAAGTAAAAAAGTTATGCTCTCTAGAAACAATGCTTGTATTTCCATAATTTCATCAAATAAATGTGTTTTCACCGATTTCCCACAGAAGCTATCGCACGGATAATGCATGGCTGATCGTCAACAAAACGGAGTGTCGATTGAGTTTGAACGCTAGCCTGTAAAACCTCTTCATTTTATGAAATTATTGAAATTCAAGCCTTATTTCAAATAGCCAGAACTTTGTTATTTCTTGACCATTTTCTGTAATTGAGGTATCAAATTAAAGGGCAGATATTGAACTTTTTATAAATGTGGTTTTCTTTTTGAAACCCAGATACAGCCCGCCAAGCAACTTTTTGGTATCCCCTCTTAAAATTGTTTTTGCTCACTCATGCGTGAATGAGAAATAATCTAAGTAATTGCAGATGGAAGAGGAGATTATAAGCTTTAAGTTGGTAGGTCATTTGTCTATTTTATTAATGATTAAGTTATGATAAATCATCGATAAATCTCGGTTTCGTTTTTTTGTGGGACGCACTGTATAATAGTTGATGAATTGAACAAGTTTATTCATATTCTGCAGTCAAATTAGTGAAAATTGTAGGCAGGGTCAGTGTTGCTATGTGTAAACATTTACTATAAACTTGGTCCACTATAAATCATTAATTGGTGTTGTGAATAAATGTATTCGTAATTATAAGTTTCATGTTGCCCCTCTTAAAGGTATAATAAAGTAGTTGCAGCAAACAAAAATCATTTCCTGAGAAAGTCTTTTAAATCAAGGTTGATTGTCAAAATACTATCATTCATATAAATCTAGTACATTAATGTAAGTTTATCTTCGCAAAATCATGACATCTTAGCTCAAAATCGATAATGCTGATGATAACTAAGACAGAAAGGCATATGTGGGACAGTGTATTAATATTACATGTACTTTGAAAAATACCCAACATTTCCGTCCTTATTTTGCTAATTTCTCAGGATTGCGCATTTTCTTTTAGAGCCATTTGGCACATATTTTATATTTATACATACAGAAACTTGGTGGTAATTTCTGTTCAAACTCATGTTGAGATCGTGACCACAACTGGTATTTTGGCCCTAAATTTCCCTTTTAGTTGTCTGAAAACATTATCTTCTGATTTTGTTTGTTTGTGATGTGAACATTAGAGAGTTTTCGCATTTACTACGGAACCGCTCTCTACAACGCACCATTTCCTTTAAAAATGCAATTCGAATCACAATAGAGAGCTAAGAGGCTTTGGTCAAAAGTTGGTGGACCGGGATTCCAAAGATTTGCACCGGACAAACAATTGCAAATGTGTCGTCCAGAGTCAAGACACAATGCTGCTGTCCCCGGTAAACAGACTTTCGACAAAAGCCTCTCAGCTCTCCATTTTGATTTGACTTGTATTTTCAAAGGAATTGATCCGTTGTAGAGAGGTGCTCCGTCATGTCCTTAGCATGGGCGGAAAAGGTTTTCCACAAAATGTAAGGTAAAATACGTGTATTATTTCGATTGTGAATGATGTATTTCTCTCTATCATAAAAGACTGAAAATAGTAGGGGGAACATTTGATATTGTGTCCCCCTACTATTTTGGGTAGGGGGGACACGTCCCCCCTGTCCCCCTGGGATTTCCGCCCATGGTCCTTAGGAAATGCGAAAACTCGCTACTAACACGTCATTAACACATTATGAAGAAGTTGAAAATTTAACGTTTATGGGGATATGAATTCCTATCTGATATAACAACTTATACCTGATTTCCCGTCTGTCTGACCAGGGAGCGGCTTCATAGACTTTGACGAGCTCAAGACTGTGCTGAACTCCTGCACTGCTGAAAGTGCGTTGACCCTGAGTGATGAAACTTTGACGGAACTGACTGAGATTCTATTTGAAGATGCCGATGTCGATGGTGATGGCCACGTGAGCTTTGAAGAGCTCTCTGAACAACTACAGAGATATCCTAGTATCACATCCAACCTTACCATCAGGTATAAGCAGTTGTATTAAATAGGAAGCGGAAATGTAAATATGTTATACTGGTATTTCTACTTCAACTAAGACCTAATCTGAGTTTTACCATCACAAATAATTGTCATTTTTTGGTTGCGCCATGAGCATCCTATACTTGCGTTAAAGGAGAATAAAACCTTTGGTACAAGATAGCTAGTGTGAAAACAGAAAAAATCAAAGAAACAGATCAACGAAAGTTTGAGAAAAATCGGACAAATAATGAGAAAGTTATGAGCATTTGAATATTGCGATCACTAATGCTATAGAGATCCTCAAATTGGCAATGCGACAAAGATGTGTGATGTCACTTGTGAACAACTCACCCCATTACTGTAGTATATATTTCACTTAAATTGCCTCTTTTGTCGCATCTATCAGTAGATCATGTGTTCTTTTTATAGGAGGGCATGTACAGTAATACAGATTTTCAAAGAATACATCATGGATAAAGAGTTTGTATCACCAAAAGAAAAAGCAAAAAGAGACATTTTGAGGGTATTTTATGCCTTTCTGTGATAATTATCATCATTATCATCGATTTTGAGCTAAGATGTCATGATTTTACAAAGAAAAACTTACATTAATGTACCAAATCTATATGAATGATAGTATTTTGACAACCAACCTTGATTTAAAAGACTTTCTCAGGAAATAATTTTTGTTTGCTGCAACTACTGTATTATACCTTTAAGAGGGGCAACATGTAACTTATAATTACGAATTCGTTTATTCACAATTTCCTCCAATTTGTTTTTACACCAATGAATGATTTATAGTGGACCAAGTTTATAGTAAATATTTACACATAGCAACACTTACCCTGCCTACAATTTTAATTAATTTGACTGCAGAATATGAATAAACTTGTTCAATTCATCAACTATTATATATGAAATTGCATTCTTGCGTTCTGGTCAATTCTGAGGGATTTGATACACTACCATCGTGAATTTTATTATGAAGTCATTATGATAAGTATTCCTACAAATTTAATCAGAATATTATATAGTATATGTGAAATCCTACCGTCAATGTCATAAACCCGGAAGAGAAAGTGAAGCTTCTCTTCTTCTGTACCATTCACTAAAAGCCGTAGAGCGCCAATGAGTTCATTCAAGCTGATACTCCCAGACTGATCCTCGTCTATCAACTCAAAAAACCTCTCGTTGTTCACATGTGACATCACACATCCTTGTCGCATTGCCAATGGAGGATCTCCATAGCATTAGTGATTGCAATATTCAAACGCGCATAACTTTCTCATTATTTGTCCGATTTTTCTCAAACTTTCTTTGTTCTTATTCTTTGATTGTTTTGTTTCGACACAAACCTACTTGTTCCAAAGATTTCATTCCCCTTTAAGCGTGAGCAAAATATGAAGAGACAAAAATGGTTGTAGGAAAGAATTCCGTTTGTTGAAAAAAAAAATCCCAACGGATGGTAAATTTGAAAAAAAAAAGTAAAATAGGATTGGTCTTCTTTTTTTTTTTTACTTGGTTCATGATCTTTTTTATTCTTCCCAGTTAAAAAGGGAATGGCAATAAAAAGTTTGTATTTGATACAATTGAGAGCGAAGTTGGCTCAGTCGGTAAAGCGTCTGCCCGTCGAACCAAAGATCGTGGGTTCGAGTCCACCCCGGGCGGATGACTGAAGCCAGTGCGTTGTGTGTAAACATCTCTCCCCTGTTTCATAGATGCAGGCTATGTTACAGTAGAAAACACTCCGTCCCTCGGATAGGACGTTAAATGGAGGCCCCGTGTAGAGGAGAATCACCACCTTTGCACGTTAAGAACCCACTGCACTATTCGAATAAGAGTAGGGGTAACCCCGTTGTAGTGGTCCACATGCATTCCCCCAACCAACCAACCAACCAACCAACTGTGTGCGCGCCCTTGTAGGCGACCCAGATTGGCTGGCTCCTCAAATGCGCATTTAAATGTCTATGACAGATATATGGCGCTATACAAATGCTGTGCATCATCATCATCATTAATTCAGATTTTGTTTTCTTTAACAGCGCGGCCGAGTGGCTGAATCCTAAAAAGAAGAAGCTCAAACAGCAATCAGCAAGAAAGACTTGCTGCAATTATCATACAATCCGTAATCACCTCTCCGTCATCATCTTCTGGGTCGTCTTCGTTATCATCAATGTTGGACTAGCAGGATGGGGTGCATACGAAGGTCACCAGAGTATCAAGGATGATAGAAACCCAGTTTCTCTGGCAATTGCAAGGAGTGCAGGTATTTATTGCTAAGTGGTAGAATCAGTTGATCTCTGTACAAAACCCGCTAATACAGAAATAGTAGACAACGAGGTAATTGCACATGCCTATGGATTTCGAAATGTAAGCTTGAGAACCTATTGTAGAAAACGAATCTACACTAACTTACGATCTCTCGAGGGATCAACAGCAGGTATATATATATTTTTTTTCATTTTGTTTTCATCTTTATTGCAAACATATTCTCAACCAGGGAGAAGAAAATATGTAGGCCTACATCAATTGCAGGGAGTTAAAATAAATCCAGAAATACTTTAGTTAGAGACCAATCCAAATCTTGATTAAGTCTGAATAACAAAAAAAGTTTTAAATCTTGACGGATTATAATTTAAATCCCTTGAAATTGTTATGTTTCCAGTCCGTACCGTCCCAGACTATCAATTGACACGAAACAGTTCGATAAGCCTCAAGATCAATAAGCCATGTAATTTATTTTAAGCTATATTCATTTTTGCTTTAGAGGTCCTTTGCCAGAATTAAAATGGAATATAAAAGAGAATTTTGATAGTGGCGTCGTCATTTAATCTAAGGTCGCCCTTAATATCACCTAAACAGTCATCAACACCAAAGCTACAAATCTCTACTTTGATCAAATTCCAGGTCGATGTCTTAGCTTTAGTTGCTGCTTTGTACTGATCCTCATGCTTCGGAAGCTCTTGACAACATTACGCAATACATTCTTGACGACAGTTCTACCTCTTGATCAACATGTCATCATCCATAAGATTGTTGCAATCTTTATCATCATCTTGTCGGTCGTTCACACCGCAGCCCATATTGCAAATATCGGTGAGACCATGAAAACTATATTTTTTGCCTATTTGCTTATTGAATCATAGCCTACATGAAAAAAAGAAATACAATTATTTAGTATTTTTTAAATAAAAAGAAGAAGTTAAATCTGACAAAGGACACAGCGTTGGTCGGTGGCCACCTGCTGTGAAGCCAATGGCTGATGATGAATTGGGATGAAAGCAGATGAAATATGAACAACACAAACAAGACCAGACTGGTAATTGAGACATTCATAAAAGTGTTCTTTGATATGAAATTGATTTATCTTTGATATCAACGTAAATCTCCTTTCAAAAAAGATTATCACCCATGATTATGATTTTTCGTTGTTTAATTCTGAAGAGACAGAATCCTTGGTATTGAATTATTGGATCGTTCTGTTTGTTTTCAACAGGATTGCTCTACGAGGTAGAGATGGCAAATGGTACAACTACAGATTGGGTTCTTGAAGTCCTGGTCCGTCCTTTCCCAGGTCTTGGTCTGGTCGAAGGTTCCTGCATCATTACAGGGATTCTGATCATCATCGTACTCATCATCATGACCATCTGCTCGATGCCGTTTATCAGAAGGAATGGATACTTCAAAGTGAGATTTTAACATGTTTGATTGGGTTACACTTCGTAATTCCGAAACACGTAAATTGCCTATACTTCGATGTTCGTCAATCCGAAAACGTAAAAGGGTTCGTTAAACCGAAAATTTGTGGCGTTATTCCGAAGGTTCGTTAGTCCGAAGGTTTGATAATCCGAAAACGAAAAAAAGTTCGATGTTCCGAAGGTTCGTTGGTCCGAAAACGAAATAAGGCTCTTTAATCATTTCGTTTTCGGACTAACGAACCTTCGGAATTACGAACCTCATTTCGTTTTCGGATTAACGAACCTTCGAAATTACGAACCTCACTTCGTTTTCGGACTAACGAACCTTTGGAATTACAAACCACATTTCGTTTTCGGACTAACGAACCGTCGGAATTACGAACTTTCGGAAAAACGAACCTTCGGAATATCCGAACCTTCGGAATAACGAAGCTTCGGAATTACGAATGTATGCGGTTTGATTGATACCTCAAGATCAAGGATGACATCATACTGCACTCGTTCGGACTTATCAGATTGGTGATCAAGATCAATTGTGTCAAGAGTCACATCCAGAAAGTAGAAAACCTGGTTTACACAATATCGGCACAGGTGATTCCGTAATGCTAGCCGTTATGAAAAGTTTCCAGAAAAAAATGTATATAATTATGTTTCCTTTCTCCAGAAAGGTGGTTGTTCTCTTGAGATCGGTTAAGCTTATCATGGTCATAGCGATGATTTAATAGTTTCAATTCAAAAGGAATTAAGAACGACCCACATCTTTGTTTCTCGATCTTCTAACTCAGGTATTTCACTGGACCCATCAACTGTGCATTGTTTTCTGGACCTTGATCATCATACATTCTAAGTACTTCTGGATTTGGTTCATTATACCGGGTGCAATCTACTTTCTTGAACGTCTTTTACGGCTACAGGTGTTTAGGAGAGCAAGGTTTGGTAAAACCTACATCCAGATAGGGTACATCTTACCCGCAAATGTGAGTGTACTCGACAATTTGACGGGGGGGGGGGAGGTTTAGCTTCAATCATGCCATTTCCTTGGCCTGAGGAGCATGTAATGAAAGGGCGTGTCAGACGTACCATCCGACAGAGTCTGTTTTATCCGAAAGCTACCAAAGTAACAGTGCTTTTGAGCGAAACAAAATGAAGGATAGTTGTCACCCCGGGTTGTCGAATCTGGCAACTAACTGGACAACAAATGTTAATGAAATGGTCCCAAGGCCTCCGCAGGCCTTCTGGATTGCAATGGCTAAAGAAGTAATATGATTACCAAATACGATATATATCTTTTTGGCAAAAGAGAGAAATATATTCGTAATCGTTCAATAGATTTTGATAGAAGTAGACATTATACATTACTATAGACTCTCCGAAAGGCACTGAACTTTCATGACACTGGAAATGAAAAAAAAAATAATGGAAAAGAAAATGGGCAGTCATTTTGCCCAGCGAGATTGACCTTTCTTAGGGGTCTTGCTTTCTATGACACCATTCAAAAACATATAAAAATAACATTGGTCCTTGCGAACGGAACATGGCGATTCAACTCGAGCGTATGTTACCCGTTGCGAAAATGTTATTAAGCATTACGAATGTTTCCAGGCGTTGCATGTGGTTCCTGTTGAACATGGTGCCGTGAACTGCAAATGATGTTTCAAATTATCAACTGACGCGTTTCTTGGTGATTACATTACAGGTTGTTCATCTTGTCATCCAGCGTCCTTCCAAATTCAAGTTCCATGCTGGAGAATACGTTCATGTGAATATTCCATCTATAGCATCACATGAGTGGCATCCATTTACCATTAGCAGCGCACCAGAAGAGCAAGGTACATGTAATTACATTTATTTAGCCATCACTCTTGTTTTTCGTTTTCCCTCCCCTATTATTTTGTAATCTTCACCGGGGGAGCGTTTCATCAGCATTTATATCCTACTAGTTGTCGGCTCTGGCAACCTTCTTTGATTTTGATTAGGTGATCGAGAGTTCAGGTCCTATGGCAACTGTTGGATACAACAAGACTTATCGGATAAAAACATCCGACAAATCTTTTCATGAAACGCTCCCCAGTTTTCTGTTTTTACTCTGATTCAACTACCATACTGATAAACGTCATGCTCACGATAAGTTCTGAGGAAGGTTTTGAAGTTTGCAGTTTGTCTTAGGAGATACCAACTCCACGGTATGTCTCCTAAAATGCAATCTTTCTGATATAAATACCAAGTGTAATTATGTCTGATTTATATCGCAGATTTCATGTCTCTGCATATTCGATGCGTTGGTCATTGGACAAAAAGACTCTATGGTGTCATTAAAGAACTAGAGCACACTCTTCCTAAAGACATGCAACACCTAGATGTGGACGATCGAGAGCAGAACGGTAATTCTTTAGATGTCAAAGTCGACCTGGGAACTAGGAACGTCATTCACGAAGTGGACCGTGAAAATCAGAAGGGGATCGCCTCTGAAAACAAAAAAAACTTGTTTGAAGAAAATACTTACTCAACCTGCAAAAAGGGTGCGACCAACCTAGGATTCGAATCAGAAGTTAAAGATGAAGTCAAAGACCAAGGAAAGAGTAGCGCATATAACACGTCCGAGAACAGACATGCGCCATATCAGGAGGAAGAAAGTTCACAAGGGACATTTAAGGTCAATGGTAATGGCTTTAAAATGAAAACATTACAGTCTCAGGAAAGCTCGATGAGCCAAGATGTGTCTGGACAGGATAACTCGAAAGCACACAGTGTTTTACATTCACTGGATCTATCCAAGATGTTGGGCGGTACACCTCACACTGGGTTGGAAGTAAGGAAATAACTGGTACTGTATTCTCTGTGAAACATGACGATAGAAACATGTTCAATTAAGTATGCATTAGGGCTTGATAATAACACTGACAGTGTAGGACATTTTTTCATTAGTTCCAATCAATACTTGCAAAGGAAAACCATTTATATACTCCTTGTTTACAAAATGTCTTTGGAATTGTACAAAAGCTTGCCCCATTAGCAACAGTGTTCTGCTCCCTTGACGCCAGCCTTAGTCTCAAAGACACCTTTTTACCAAGTCTCAAGACATTTGGCCTTGGCCTAAGGGCTCAATATATTTCACCTTTTGCATTGCTGACTCAATATATTTTACCTCGGCTATCCGCTACTTAGCAAAGTCTTATCGAAGTATCTTAAACCATTTTTTTCATCAAGATTATTTTAGATGGTCCATACGGAGCTCCTGCTCAGCATATCATGGAGGCTGAACATGCCGTTCTCATCGGAGCAGGAATAGGAATCACACCATTTGCTTCCATCCTGCAGAGCATATACAAACGGTATAAGGCTGCTAAGACTCAATGTCCGAAATGTCACCACACGTGGATGACGGATACACCATCCATTCTTAAAACAAAGAAGGTAAAGTCAATGATACATATTCTCTAAGCAACGCTTTGATATTTGAAACCCCTCTTATCTGTTGCGTTACTATATTGTCTGTCATTAATAGGCATTGTATTACCGGGAGGGGTGTTGAATATCCACGCAGGTAAACTCGCGTATTAAAAGAAGAAAGAAAAAAAAATCATGGGATGGCAAAAGACAGCATCAATACACTTTTGTAATATAGGAATGACTGATGATAAAAATGACGTTAATCTACTTTTATCATGTTAACCAAGATTTAAAGAGACTAAAACAAACATTGATAAAATGCTTTTCGGCCAAAACTATCATCATTGCCCCTAAGTTTCAGACGGTTTTTAAGGTTCAGGAGTTCCCCCCCCCCCGAAGTCTATTACGAAATAATTAGTTATAAGTCGAGTATGCAACCAAGCAAACCATTCTTGCAAGTTCCGTATGTAAATCATTTAAGCATCGCCAATAATCATGACGATGGATTATGTTTTCTTTTATTTTCCGATTTCCAAATTTGAAGGTTGACTTTATCTGGATCAACCGTGACCAGCGATCCTTTGAATGGTTTATCAGTCTCATTAATGCAATTGAGACGGAACAGGCCGACGTAGAGGAGATAGAACGCTTCCTTGACGTACATCTGTATATGACGTCAGCTCTCTCTCCCAGTGACATGAAGGCTATTGGACTCCATGTTGCTCTTGATCTCATCCATAAGAAAAACAAGCGAGATACAATCACGGGATTGATGACCAGAACACAGCCAGGACGACCGAATTGGGACGAGGTACTCTGCCTATCTTACGTTCTTTTAATTTTTTTTAAATTCATAATTATTCAGGGGTGTCATTTGATACACCCAATATCATCAGCTCCGTCGTCGAATGATGTAACTAATCCACGATTAACGTCTTCTCAGTACCAATGAACGTTGAACTGGATAAATTATTTAATCGCATAAAGTGGGTTACTTTCTATGTTACTTCAAAGACTTATAAAGCCATTAAAATTGTTGTACAAGAACCTGAATACAGTTTTGATAAAATCTTTGAACTGCATTTTTATTGTTCATGTAATTAATTTTATGTCCTCTTGAGTTACTTGGGTGTGACAATTGGTTGCGAGAAATGAATGTATATCCTCTTGGGTTGACTTGGGTGTGACAATCATCATCATCATCAGCAGCATCACCACCATTATCAGCATAATCAACATCATCATAAACAGCATCATTATCACCGTTACCATTACCATCACCACCATCATCGTTTGATATTTTACAATTTAGGAAACCTTCAATAACAAGCTTTGCTTTTCAGAAGGTTTCTATTTCATTTCATAATTTTATATTATATTTTGCTTTACTTTGTAACCTTGTTGAAATTTTGGAATGAAATAAATTCGTTATGAAAAAAAAAATCAATAAAATTTAAGTTAGTAATATTTCGAGTAAGTCGTCTCATGTGGTTATATTAAGAACAGTGTACTTAAGTACAAACAACAAAATGATGTGAAATGGAAATGGGCCATCGAACCGTGACAATGTACAGTTGTATTATCATTGTCCTGTAAGTATTTCACCTTCTTGATCATGTTATCAATTATTTTTTAATTTTTGGATAAAAGCTAATAATCTTCATTTTCTTTATTTTCTTATTTCTTTCGCGTAATAAGGTTTTTCAAAAGCTAGAGCAGCAACGAAAAGGGAAGATCACTGTCTTCTTCTGTGGTTCCCCTGCTCTCGGAAAAGTCCTCTCCACCATATGTCTACGTTACCAAATGGAGTTTAGAATGGAAAACTTCTAGAGGTGAATCAGTCACGTATATACTACCGGTTACTGTTTTCAACAGAGATCCAATCCACTCCGAATAGCAGCCGAAAATGAAGGAAATGAGTGAAGGGAGTAAAAGGACTTTCAATCAAATATAACATATTTGTAAATATAACATATTTATATAACATTCTGGTTTGGAATGGCAAAAAGAATAAGCATCTTCATTGAAAGTGTCGTATTTATTCGAAGAATTAGATTATACTATTTTGACGGAAAATGTAAAGTGAAATAAGTAAAATTATAATTCATGCATGTAAAATATGGAATATGCCTAGCTCCCCGATATTCTTTTTCCCTTTCTGTTATGTATTTGTTTATC
The DNA here is from genome assembly GCF_037042905.1 of Lytechinus pictus. Taxonomy (NCBI): domain Eukaryota; kingdom Metazoa; phylum Echinodermata; class Echinoidea; order Temnopleuroida; family Toxopneustidae; genus Lytechinus; species Lytechinus pictus. Next base: position 1,292,159 of record NC_087255.1, on the reverse strand, counting down.
TGTGCATTTATTTTCTGACGCTTATAACTTTACTTGGTATCGGACAGGGATTTGTCTTATATTTTGATATGTTTGTTTCATATGTTTCCAATTACAATTTGATACAAATGAGAGAAAATGATCTAGAACTGTCGGTAAAAAGCCCTCCCAGTTTATCATGCAATAATGAGTACTACCTCAGTCAAAATATTTATTGTTCTGCAGAAGTCGAAACATTCAGAGTATTATAGTATTCTTCTCTAAATCCAGAGAATAGAATATTTTGGATAGGGTACAGTGTTGGAAGTACACTATTCTTTGTGGGGGTGATATTTAAATAACAATTTGATCATTCTGACAAGATTTCGTTCATATTGTTATCCCAAATCATTAGTATCTAGTTCCTCGATCCAACAGTGAAAGCTCTTAATCCAAAAATTGTACAATTCTGTGGCTCGTATTCTGAAGTCGGGTTTAATAACTTAGACCACGGTCTAACTCTGTGCTAAAATTATGGGGAGCAAAAAATTCAAAAATAATGTTTATATTGTATACTTCGTATGTTTACTATTTTGTTTTCCTTTGCTTTCATAATGAGGAAAAATACTTCAAAATACAGTTATCATTCCCAGACAATTATGAGCAATTTCGGTGTCATATGAATTATATGTATAGTGTTAGAGATTTGTTCCCCAATTGGCTCTCCGTAGTTAAACCACGTATTCAATCCAGGGTTTAATTTAAACAGAATACGGGCCTGTGTGTTTACAAGTATTTTTACGCCAAGAATGTCAAGTTATGTGGTTTTATAGTGCTTTCTTTTGGTTTTTTAAACAATATATTTGTATTGCATATTATGAATTTGTAAATTTGTCTAAATCATTAGGTTGGGAATAATCGACTTTAATCTTGTTGCATGTGATTAGGTGTCATGAAATAATTTGTCGTTCAGAACCAAAATCTGACCAATTATGCTATAACACTGGACTGTTACTATATGAATGGATGAATTTTAACGGCGAATGCAAATCCACAAACAAAGTGTTATAGTTTTTGCGTGTCTTTTGAAGTTCCACTGCCCGACACATCGGATATTAATGCTGTATATTTGCTTCGTTTTCAATATCTTTATTAACATTTTGTATATCCGTGGTGAGGGAATGTATAGTTGTCCTTGTATTCAATATAAATCACTATAGTATATGCATTCGCTTTTTGATCCTGACAAATGCACCCTAATGTTTATTACAAGTTATATTAACTGCATCATATAATTGAGCATTACTCTATATACGCTGCACGTGGCATGAAAGAGCAATAGCAGATTCGAAAGAAATTTAGCATATTTGGTTTTTCTTTCCTTTTTTATTCCAGAGAACAAAAGGAACCTATATTACATAATATGAACAATAATGATAACGAATTAAATCATGCTACATGACTCTTTAACAAACATACATTGTTTAAACATATATTTTCAAAACATACACTCTGACATATTTATAGGAATTAATGAAAGGGTACTAATGCTTCCTTATTCATAAAACAATTCATAAACAATGATAAAATTTCTCACAATGGTTACTTATCAGAAAAATACACTTTTCGAGAACAAAATACATCTGATCTTCACATTTAAGGAAATCAAAATTTGGTAATGTATTATTCATTTTCATTTGATATATATGTAAGCGAGAGATTAATAGGATGGTATTTAAAGCACACTAAACTTCAAATGAACACAATTTTTGATAAAAATGTAAACTAATCACATGAAAGTTCTCTCAACCATTGTATAACGTTGTTCCAACATATTAAAGTTATTGCGAGGACATTTTAAAAACGAACAAATGAACAATGACTTCTTTCATAAACCTGAATCAATTTTATTGATTTTTAAAAGAAATGAATTTGTATTTATTGTTTTTTTCATTTTCATAATAAAACAAAGTAACATAACAACAAAGTCAGGGTCTAATTGGGGACCAACATTCATAGGTGCACGCAGACAATAATCATAGGGGGAGTGTGGCGAATTAACTTACACTCATCAATTACTGGTGTTTTTACGATTCTTTATCCTATTAATGCTTTACTGTATTTCATGTGCAGTTTATTATAAGATTATCAATCCATCGACTTGCAAACTTGAAGAATTTTTTTTTTCGCCTTGTGATATTGTTTACGTTGTATACAGTATATCGATTTGATGCTTATCAAACTACGAAATAAAATTTGATAATCACTATAAAAACAATTTGAGTCCGTCATCTTCTTGGAAATGATTATAATTATACATATAAAATCGATGACATTATGAGGAGAAATTGCCGTTTGCTCGGTAAACAGGTCGAGCAGACGATCTGAGAAAACTAGTGTACAGGGGGACTGTTAACGGAGCGCACACGATAATCATGTTGGCTCGGAGAGTGCATACACAATGCCGTTTACCACAGCACTGGGACTGTTTCACGACCAAGAAATATGAAAGAAAAGAAAAGGAATAAGGGTAAAATATAATATCATTTTCTGAATATAACGTCAAAATCTATTACTAACTTGGAATTTTGTAATGAAAATTTCGAAATTTTACGCGATACGCCAATCGAGATTGTTGAGGAATTTACACTTTTTTAAGTACTGATAAACTCCCGCCTTCATTAGACCTTTCATGAGCTTAAATGACCTAAAGGTGACCTGGGCATGTGATTTATTTTTGTATAAATGTACATTCCATTTTCCATAAACTTTAATTTGATATCAGACATGATATGCTTATTCCATACACTAAATAAGAGATAAGTCATAATTAAGAGGTTGTCCAATGTGAATAGGATGGCGTGGTTTATGACGTCAGAAAATGACGTTGCCCCAAGAGTACCAAAGTAGCCCCTGTCAGATTCTTAAAATACTCATCCTCAACATAACCTAAAGCCCAAAATACATATGATTCCCAACTTGTTTGTATTCCAAACATGAAATAGTCCGCATGATAAGTTGCAATGCTTACATTTGTCCCCTAACTTGACCTTTCATGACCTTAAATTACCCTTGGTTGGTCTGAACGCAATACAAATGCCTTTGATTCATGTTTGTGGATTTGATTTTGCATTTGCATTAATTCGATATCAAACATGACATGTTTATTCCTCTCAATAGAAAATTAACAATTAAGAGGAATGTAAGAAAGTTTGTGTGGTTTATGACGTCACATAAATAAAATTCCTCAAGATGCCAAGGTCGCACCCATCGGATTCTTAATATGCGCACCCTCAACTTAACTTTAAGAAAAAAACGCATATAATACCTAGCTTATTTAAAACATGATATTTTTCGCCTTATATGTATTACTTACATTTGCAACGCAATTTGACCTTTTATGACCTTAAATGACCTTTACTGACATAAGTGTGATCTAAATGCCCAGTGATCCATATATTTGCATTTGATTTTTCAATAGCTTTAAAGAGAAATTCCAGTAGTTGCAGTAAACACTGATATCATGAGAAAGTCTGTAAAACCAGGCTTAATTATCAGTATATCATCGAGGATCTAGATCTGGTACAGTTACATAAACCAAACTTTGTGAAATCTTGAAATCTACGCTGAAAAATGTTCAGACTGAACTTCCCCAACACAGATAAGCGCACGTGGGACAGTGTATAATTATTGCTTTGAGTGTCGGGCCCGACGCTCTACCCGAATCCTGTGCTTATTTGCTGATTTCTCAGCAATTACACAATTTCTTCCAGAATCCTTAGGCACATGCGTTTTATTTATACAAACAGACACTTTGGTGGTCATTTCATTGGATTCTGTACGAACACATTTTGATATCGTTACCAAAACTAGCATTTACCTTTAATTTGATAATGAACATGATAATAATAAGGCATTTAGGAACGCTATACATAGTACACTATATCATAGCGTTTACACTGTAGATCAATTTACAACACTTAAAAAAGCTACATATAAACATGACATGCTTATTTCGTAAAATATGAAAGTCATATTTAAGAGGTATGTAAAAAGTGGGCGTGGCCTATGACGTCAATTTACAAAAAAAATGCCAAAGGGTGCCCAAGTGGCACCCGTCGGATTCTTGAACTAGACATCCTATACTACAACTTTCATTTAAAAAAATGCATATATACCCAACTTGACGGTCATGTTGTGGTTTTACTTGACTATAACGAGGTTTATGAGAACAGTACACTACGTGGTGAAATATCACTTAGTTTCATTATCAAACATGCTACATTTAACCTCATTTATTATCAACGGTGACAGGTTCCAAGGGGATGGTTTGATAATCAGTAACAAAAGAATCGTTACCTCCGTGATATTGCATAATATCCCTTTGCGTGCGGGCCCGCGAAACCGGATACCTCTCCCTGCGGCGGAGCTGTTTTTGTACATTGCTGGTATATGGATCTGTGGCGGTGTTTTCCTAATCTATTGCTAATTGCGACAAACTGAAGTATTTTCAGGATTTTTAGTAAATGTAAAGATGAAAGGTCAGACATTTTTCTTTCTAGAATTAAAGGTCTCGCTTCTCAAATCAACAGAATAGTTAAGAAATTTATGAGGAAAAAGTCGTGTTTTTTTGTCAAATCTTCGCTTTTTCCCAAGTCAATAGGCAGTGTGTACAAAAATGCGTAAGGGCAATCAGCACGCGCGGACGAGTCGGGTTCGCGATTCGATCGATACCGCTTTGTTGTCTGCTCTGGTGCTTTTTTTATTGTCTATTGTCACGCTACTCATGAATGGTCTCTTTACCCCCTTGTATACAGATCATTTGCAAAGTGTATAATTACGACGATAATCCGTTTTGGGTAAAATCACAGCATACCAAATACCTCATTTTCCAGAATGAATAAAAAAGGGTGAATATTCCCTTGCAAGTACGATGATGATGCTGCGCAACGAAAGTCCGAAACTATTTTGTGATTTTTGGCTTCTGGGCTACAAGACGGTGGCCTCAATGTTTCACTAAAAATCGCCTTTGGCTTCTTCTTTTCATGAATTATAGTTTGTAATAAAAAAATAATTTTGTTCCTGAAGATTGCATACCTGTCTTCGATTTGTTTTCCTGTTGCAATTTCAAAGAGCGAAGGGGGTAAATATGACTCAAATAGTGGATCTGAAATCATACCTCCAAACGCTCTCCTTGTCTCGTTCTACATTTCATTTTTCTATCTCCCTTTTCCCTCCAAAATAACCATGCTACCGATTACTCTTTGTCACAATGAGAGAAAGTAAATTATTTTTATCTACTGAAATGGTAGCATCTAAATTTAATTCAGATGCTTTTAATTTAAAAGTGTTTTATTTTGTTCTTTCATTTTATTCGTTTTTAACCGTTCTGGATTTTTTCACAACCGAAAACAAAAGTAATAAATAAAGAAAGATTTGTATCCCGTTTTGTCTCTATCTTTTTAATCGTTCAATTAAATACAGATGCGTTGGAGTCGGTAGGAGGCGTCAGTCCACCCCCCCTCCCCATTCAGCAAACGTATACAAAAACGCGAAGTCCATAAATTTATGATTTTTTGGCAAGTCCACTCCCTCGCACATTCAGCTCAACCCCTCCATTATAAAAAACGCTTAGCGGTCCCTTTTATTTATCCATTTTTTTAAATAAATATTTGAGTTTTGAAGCTCACCAGGGTAAGCGCCCCAATAGTATGTTTGCCGTAAAAAATATAAGGTCAACCTGTCTTTTTTTTTCTTTAAATGGATCCTTTTCTGCTACGCTATTCGGCAGAAAAACAAAAGACAAAAAAAAAAAAGAAACTGGCGAAAAAATTAATAACATTTTTAGGGGGGGGGGGGTAGGTGCAAGATATAGAGGGGTTTGTCGGGACACGTCAAACAAACATGGTTTTTTTCAGGTGGATGCCTCAACGTAAATTATCATTCTATTTCATCAATTTCCGGCGAGGAAACTTTTAGTTCATTGTTAGTTTTAGCGTTTGAACTGATTATGCTTTGTCGAATTTTCAGTGCAAAAATTTTCACATGGGAGAGAAGGAGAGAATGAGATGAAGAGCTTCCAAAACCTAACATGACAAATTCATTCTATAAAATGGCGTACATTACAAATTGAGGTGGGGGACTAGTATTCTATAATTCTTTTTAAGTAAATATTAATGCAATAGCAAAAGCGCACATTATGGTTTACATTATACCTTTTTGGTCTATTTCCTCTTTTTTCCCTTCCATCCTTTCTGTCGTTTTATTATTCTCCTATAGATGTATCTGGATTTGCATTTTCTATTCTTTTTTTAATCTCACTTGCATCTTCTTCCATCCCTATGTGTATCATCACCCAGGGGAAATTGTGTTTTTTTTTGTGAAGAAAGCACTGTCATGCTCAAGAAGAAAATGTTCTTGCCATGTTTTAAGCGCCTGCATGTGTTGTCAATATAAATTGAGTAATCATTTACTTTTTTAATGTTGCTGTCCTAATATGAAAAGCAGTATTCCTAAGAACTTTTTGTATTGCTAAATATTATCCTGACGAAATACACTAATCTTCCTTTATCCAGGGTGTTGGCTATTTGTCCCTTGCTCTTTTTATAAGGAATTTGTTTGAGTGTCCGCCATGAATTTCTTTTGTTTGGGGACTGCCGAGACCAAGAACTGCATGGACGTTTTCATTTTCAAAAGAGCGGAGGATAGACGGTGTTCTAAATTCCTTTATTTTCTGTTTGTTTCCTTTGAAATAGAAGACAAAAATTAGAGCAATATCGGATGAGAGAACGAGGGAAAGCGGGAGGGGGTGGGGGTTCAAAAAATTACCAGGGGCCCGTTTTATATAAAATTTGTTTACTAATTTTCAATAACACTTAAAAGCTACTGAAATCCTCCTATTTGACTGGCGGATGGTAAATGTGTTTAATTTTTGCGCATTTGTCATTATAAAATGTACATGTATAATGTATTTATAAAACGGTACCAATAAGGGATTTCTTCGTTTTCCCTTTCTCTGGTTTCTAACCTATAAACTGAATGTATTATCTACCGCTTTCATTCCCTTATATCTATCGTCTTTCTATGCCCCTCCCTTCTACATCTTTTTTCTCTGAGTTCTTCTCATTTAAATTATATCTGTACATATCGTCTTCCGTCTTCCCGATTTGGATTACGAGGTATATACCCGCCCCCATCCCCCCAATCCTTTATCTCTGATTTTTCCTTCTCAGTACCTGTCATTTTACATTACATCTAACGTCTCCCTCCCCTCTCTCTCCCTCTCTCTTCATCGGAAACGCTTCCGAGAGAATGCCTCGTTTTTACCAACTTGTATCGGAGATGGGCCTCTCGTCCTATTGCATCGTGGTCATTATGTCGAAATTTTTGGGGGGTTTTCCCCCAGTTTCTCAAATAATGTCCCGAAAACCTTTTAAAATTACTATTGTTACTGTCATTTCATAATAAATTCTGTATCATCTTTCATTTTCTATATTGATAACGTGGGTAGATATCTTCGCAAAAGACAATACGATGATGATCATCATCGTATGAAAATGCACAACTAAACTATTTTTTGTGAACTTGGGGCTTAGGGTTATGGCAAGACAGAGACCTCAATCTTTCACTAAAAGTAATTTTCTTTTTTTATATTTTTTTCATAAATCAAATGTCTCATTTAATTCGATTTTCCACGCAGCTATTATAGTAATAAAATAATTTTGTTCCTGAGCTTTGCGCACCGGTATTCGATTTGTAATATCCTGAAATTATTTCAAAGAGTTAAATCGAATAAAAGTAACTAAAATTATGAGTAAAAAATCATACCTCCCAACTCTCTTCTTGTCACTTTCTACGTTTCTTTCTTTATCTTACTATTCCCTCAAAAAGAGCCATGCTAGCAATTACTGAAATTAAGAGAAAGTATTTTTTTCTTGAATAAATTATAGCCTACGCAATAAAAGGTTTTTTTTTGTTTGTTCTTTCGTTTTGTTCTATTTTCAATTTGTCTCATTGGTTTCACAACCGAAAACAAAGTAATAAATAAAAGAAAACATTCCTAATAGTTAGAATTCATTTTTGTCTCTATCTAATAGTACAGAGGCTGCGGAGTTGGTAGGAAGTTTCAGTCCTCACCCCTTTCAGCAAACATGTACAAAAAAATCCGAAGTCTATATAAATTTGTGATTTTTTGGCAAGTCCACTCCCTCCCACATTCAGCTCAACCCCTCCATTATCAAAGCGCTCAGCGGCCCCTGTTTTTTATTTTAAAAATCAGATATTTTGGTTTATATGCTAACCAGGGTAAGCGCCCCAAATGTTTGCAGTAAAGGAAACAATTTTTTTCTATATGAAATCTTTTCTACCACGCAATTCGCCGGTAAAAAAAAGAAATTCGCGAAAAAGTAGGAAAATCAATAAAATTTGGGTCGGTATCAACCTTTTTTTTTGGGGGGGGGGTGTAGGTCACACATGAATAAAAGTTTTAGGATTGAGCGGGTTCTGTCTGGTGACACGCCAGACAAACGCGTTTTCTTTATAGTGGGTGCCTTAACGTAATTTCTCATCATATATCATTCTATTTCCTCCATTTCAGGCGAGGAAACTTAGTTCATTGTTGGTTTTATAATTTGAAGTGATAATGTTTCCGTCAACTTTTCAATGCAAAAAAAATCATCTGGGAGAAAAAAGGAGAATAAAATAAAGAGCTTTTAGAACCTAACCTATTATAAATTCATTCTGTATATTGACATGAATTAAATAATATATTTTTATTAGCCGTCTCTGTCTCTCATTCTCTCTCGTTCACCGTGACATATAAACATTTGTTTTCTATAATTTCCCTAAATGATTCTTCTTTCATCCTCATATGCATCATCACCCAGGGGAAGCGCTTTTATGCAAAATGGATCACTGACCGATGTCATAAGCACCTGTTTTGTTGGTAATTGAGACAATTTTGTTTTCTTTTTTTTAGATAAAGTATGTTGGTCGGAAAAGTATTCATAAAAACTTGTTGTATTGCTAAGTACGAAGGGCATTCAATAGGTAATCTTGCCGATAAACGCTAATCTTCCTTTTGTTCGGGGCGTTGACCATCTGTATCCTGCTCTTTTCGGAAGGAATTTGTTTGAGTTGCCGACCAGACATTCTTTTGTTTCGGTAGTGCCGATATCATGAACTACATGGACGTTTCCCTTTTGAAAAGAGCATAAGATAAATGGTGTGCTAAACTGCTTTCTTTTCTCTTCTTTTTTTAGAAAAGTAGAGAAAAATAATGAGGGATGATGGGGAGGGAAAAAGTTCAAAAGTGCACCGCGATCAGCTCAAAGTACTAAAAAGACATTACAAGCTTTTTGTTTTTCTGAAAATACAATCGATCGATGAAACCAAGGAGATATCATTCTATCTAGAGTGATATCGTCTTGATGAAACAAATAAGACGAAAATCGTGAATAAACGCGTAGGTTATTACGTAACGATCTTCCAGAAATGATTTTAGCTTATCTTTCAAAACAAGGATATGGATCAAATCACGTGATCAAAACAAATCACGTGATCATAACAAATCACGTGATCAGGCCTAGTGTGCGCGCGCGTACGTGCACGTCACAAAATTTATCCTCCCCGTCTGACTCCAACGAAAAATTCGGGTAAAGTTGAAATGATTTCCTATTTTAGGGATTTTTCTCCACGTAGCTGTGTATTTTTTCATTTGATTGTCGAAATAGGTTTATAAAGGAAATAGTGGGAAAGGTTTTAGTACATAACAATTACGAAAAAGCTGAAAAACTTCATCGAATTAAACCAAACAAATCTCGGCTTCTGTAGAAGCCCGTCGTACGGTACCTGATATTATACATTCTGACCTCTTATACCGGGCTATAACAGTATGATAGCTCAAAGGCTCAGTTCATTAGGCACCATTATTCTGAAATCACGGACATTCAGATTAATCTGTCATCCTGATCGAAACAAATCCCAAGTGATCATCCATTTGTCCATGACAACCAATTGTGCCACTGCAAAGAAAAAAGAAAAAAAATCTTAAACTTTTCATATGAAATAAAGAGAAGAAATCTCCCAATAATCCTTTTTCAGTTAAAGGCGAATTATTGATGACTTTCGTTAAACTGAGGGACTGGTGTTCAGGTTTGTGTTGAGGTGCTTGTGGTAGGTAGTCATAATAAGTAAAGACAAACATGACAAAGCATCGAGTAATTGTGGGTTGAGGCTAATTATAAAACATAGATTTAGACTATAGTAGAGATAAGCTAGAAAAAATAGAGTATGCATGAGTTTGATGACCCCTCCCACCTACTAAAAAGAAAAAAGGAAGACTCATACTTCAAAGGGGATAAACTTCGACTTTCGATGAAATCATGTGCCTGAAATTTGGCTTCAATAGTCGATAAAGAATGAGGTTCATATCTAAACTCAGATGCAGAAAGATGCCCATGTGACATACACTTCAGTTGGTTGATGTGATTGTGAACATAGTATAAGTGCGACGGTGTGTTCAATCTCGCTCAAGCATAGAATAAACGGTGATAAATGAGATGAAAATATATGTATGCTAATTTACATTATTTTAAAGATAAATACCAGTTGTGGTAACAATCTCACAATGAGTTCGAAAAGAATCCAATAAAATGCCACCGGAGTGTTTGAATGTATGAATAAAAAATATGTGCCCAATGGCTTTGGAAAAAATGTGTAATTACTGAGAAATTAGTAAAATAAGCAAGGAATTCCATAAAACGTCGGGTATTTTTCCAAACAATATTAATGCACTGTCCCACATTACTATTCTTTTTGGTGTTAGGGATCATCAGAATTATCAATTTTCAGCTAAAATTTCATTATTTCGCAAAGATAAGATTATTTCAATTTAGCAGAACTATGTTTATGATAATATGGTGGCATTTAACCTTGATTTGAAAGACTTTCTCGTGAAATAATTGCTTGCTGCAACTACTTTCTTTTGCCTTTTAAGGTCAAGTTCACCCCAAGAAAAAGTTGATTTAAATAAATAGAAAAACATCAAACATGAATAATGCTGAAAACTTCATCAAAATCGGATGTAAAATAAGAAAGTTATGACCTTTTAAAGTTTCGGTTATTTTTCACAAAACAGTTCTATGCTCAATTCAGTGATATGCAAATGAGAGAGTCGATGATGTCACTCACTCACTATTTCTTTTGTTTTTTATTGTTTGAATTAGACAATATTTCAATTTTTACGAATTTGACAATTAGGACCCCCTTGCTTCGAACTACAAAATGTTAAAATAATGGAATTCCACGTGTTCAGGGAGGAATGAAACTTTGTTTCACTAACAATGACGTGGAAAATCAAAATATTTCATATTTCATATAATAAAATACAAAAGAAATAGTGAGTGGGTGATGTCAGCGGTCCCGTCATTTGCATACCGAACAGGATGTGCATAGAACTGTTTTGAGAAATTAAGCGAAACTTGAAAATGTTGTAACTTTCTTATTTTACATCCGATTTTGATGAAATTTTCAGCGTTATGCTTGTTCGATTTTTCTTCTTCTATTCAAATCAGCTTTTGTCGGGGTGGACTTGTCCTTTAAGCATGCAACAATAGGCCTACAGAGAATCTTGTGTTCGAATCTCCTCGCGGTCTAGCTCTCTTTGACGATACATTAATCCACGTATGCCACTCTCCATTCAGGTATTACTCCAATTGGTAAAATCTCTGACAGTCACACGATGACCCTTAGCGTCTCCCTGAAGGTCCCTTTTTTTTTATACAGGAGAATGAATTCCTTGAAACCACTGGACAGACATAGAAGAGAAAAAACTAACACAGAAACAGATCAAGTTTGTTGAAGATTGGTATTAAGATCACAGATCCTCTCAATCGAGAATGAAACCAATAGCGTGATGCCACAAATGTGCAACCTTGACGTGATTCACTTCTTGTACATATTCCACGTGTAGTCTATTGCAAGATCAGGGCCCGTTGCATAAAACTTTTGCCATAAAAAAACTCTGGCAAATTTTTTGTCAGAGTTTTGTAATGTGTAATATTCAATGGCATAATTTTATTTGCCAGAGTTTTCGTTTATTTGCCAGAGTTTGTTATGGCAAAATATTTATGCAACGGGCCCCTTGAGGTGTTCTTTTTTATGAGAGATCGTGTAACAGAACATTAAATTGTGTTTATAGCTCAACATACAAATGCTCATAATTTTCGTCGATCTTATTCTCTGAATGTTCTGCTTTTACATAAGCTAACTTGCTCCAAGTTTTCATTTCCTTTTAAATCGGATTTATAGTTCACTCACTCCAAAGTCTCATTTCTGCCTTTCTTCATATTCTAATCTTATTGTCAGGACTCGATTGACTTGCATCCTTCGGAAGCGGATTTAAAGCTTTATAATATCATACAAGAATCATACAAAGGTCTTCAAAGCCACGTCTTCATTGTTGATATCGATGATTAAAATATCTTTTGACAACCCTTCCTATCATTTCCCTTCAACCATTTGTGATCTGTTAGGTGTGTGTATTAGAACCTACTTCGTATATAGAAGATTTACAGAACAACGATATGAAGAGTTTAGTTGCAAAAGGGCTTAGGTCCACTTTGGACCATTCTGAGAAAAACCATGTTTTTTATTCTCACTTACTGCAATATTCTTATGAGAAACTAAATTGTCATGATGTACTACCCTACCATGTGAACATAAAATTGGGTATAAAATTAATCTACCTGTCTTTAATTTTTTTCTATAAATTCTTTCAAAAATTATCATTGTGGTCCTAAGCCCTTTTGCAAGTAAACTGAAATGAATCCAATCTATTTTTATTAAAAAAATGATTTTTCTTTGCCACTTTTTCACGTTTTCATGTAAATTTCAAATTTTCTTTGTTTTCATCAAAGCGACTAAAAATTTAGAGGTTTTGAGACAGAAAACATTAAAATGTATGAACAATGGACCTAACCCCTTTTGACAAATGAGCTCTTCAGAAGAGTTTGTTTGCATAAGGGGTTAGGTCCACTCCAAGAAAATCTTTTTTTTTAATTCTCCTATATTGCATATTCTTATGCGAAACTGAATTTTCAAGATTCCCTACAATGACATCATAAAATTGGGTATAAAAGAAATCTACCTTTATTCATATTTTTTAAAATATTATTTTCCAAAAAAAAAATCGGTGTGGACCTAATCCCTTTTGCAACTAAACTGAAATGAACCTAACCCCTTTTGAAAAAAGGTGATTTTTCTTTGCCCTTTTTGATCCCTTTTAAATAGGAATTTCAACTTTTCTTTGGTATCATCTTATAGAGCTACTAAAAATCTATACATTGAGACCAAAAAAATCAAATTTGATGAAAAATGGACCTAACCCCTTTTGCAAGTGAGCTCTTCATATATTAAAATGGAGCCATGCTGTAGTAAACAACATAAGTAGGGAGAGAATAAATGGAAATCATCACATGCATAAAGGGTCCAATTACTAATTTAAAATTGATATAATGACATAAAATGCTGTCCAACCCTGTAATTGGTCAGATTTGATATGAAGAAGGGCAAAGTTCCCCAAGGTTAACAAATAGATAAGAAAAAACAGAATAATGACAAATAATGAAAGTACATGTATATGAATGATTCAGTAAAATCAATTAATTTATACATAAAGGCCTATAATCATCACAAAGAATTTCCGGTTACAAAACAAGAAAACAGCAATATCTGAAAAGGTTACTATGATTTCTTTGATTTCTTTATTGCAATGATTTCTTTAAGAGGCGAGTTTCACAAACTGTGTGCCCATGAACAGATATATTTTTTCTATCATGTTTATGTCTGAGGAAGTGTCAAAATGCCCCCAAGTAGAAATAATGATAAATACATAAAGTTAAAAAGTAAAAAAAAAACGGGAAAGAATGCACATTCAGAGCTCAAACCATCCTTGAAATTAATACCGATTGAGTCACGAGTGGATTAAAACCCGACTCCTGAAAACATTGACAACAATAGAAATAACTGTGTCGGGAAAAGAGAGGAAAAGTGAAACAACAATGGGTTAGGAATCACCCCCCTCCCCTTATAGTGTCCAATTGAGTCTGTTGTCTTTTATTTTTGTTTATCAGACCCATATATCACAATCTTATTTCCATTTCTCTTATAAATATGTATTTTTTTATTTATTTTGTTTTTCTTCATTCTGTTCCGTGTTTTGCCTCTCGACTGAATAATATTGTCGGATGACAATTATTCCACTGATATCATATTGGAATTGAATTTTGGTGAAGAGTCTTTTTTTGTGTTTTCCTTTGTTGGTGGTTGTGTGCGCCTGCTGGTGGCCCTTCCACATAGCTCTCACTTTTCTGTTTGTTTTTGCAATTGTTGTGTATCTTTATGTACTATGTCTTATATCATCTGTTTTGTTACTGTGTCAGGACGCTTGTATATTAATTTGACCTTCCCCTGGTTATCCGTGACTGCACTTCCATTGACACATTTAAACGCTGCCTTAAGACGCATCTGTTCAATGCTTCCTATTCTTAATTGTTCTTTAATTTATATCTGTATTTGTACTATTCTCTCTCTCTCTCTCTTTCTTTTACTGCGCCTTGGGTACTCTGCAGAGTGGATTTGGCGCATTACAAATAACATTCATTATTATTATTATTAAGCTCCATAGTAGCAAAGGGGTTTATCAGGGGAACACTTTTTTTATTCGTAAATGATGTTACAACATTATTCATGGACTTTAAAGATAGCGTCACCAAGTGGTTTAAACACAATTCTTTTCAAAAGAAGAAAATCGAGAATTGGATCGAGCTTCATAGTAAAGGAAATTTATGGCATTTGTAATAAAATAATAATGTAATGATTGATGTAAAGTTAGCACTGTTTCAAAAAACTTTTAGTTCATTATATCGTAAAGTCGATTTAATTTCTATAATAACTTCGCCAATGGGTCAGATGCATAAAAAGTAGCAATTGCTTCAAGCACAAACAATAGCTAGCCAAGCAAAAGATCACGCTTCAGCAATTGCTTTATGTCATATGCATAACCCTTTGCTAGTGCTTGAGCAGTTTTCTGGCCTTAAAGGGATGGTCCGGGCTGAAAGTATTTATAGCTTAATAAATAGAGCATAATCCACTGAGCAAAATGCGGAAAATTTCATCAAAATCGGACAACAAATAACAAGGTTATTGAATTTTAAAATTTAGCAATATTTTTTTAAAACAGTCTTCATGACTATTCATTAGGTGGGCTGATGATGTCACATCCCCACTTGTTCTTCTGTATTTTATTATATGAAATTAGGTTTATTCAATTTTTTTCCTCCAAAAACAAGAAAAATTGGATTGACAACTGATTTAGTGCATTAGGTATTTATTGCTGCAACTTATATAATTATAAGGGAAACAAATTAATCACACAAGTATGAAATAATGAAAAAAATTATGATTTTATGTACTAACATAATAAAATGGAAAGTGGGGATGTGACATCATCAGGCCACCTAGAGAATATTCATGACGACTGTAAGTTTTCACAAAATATTGCTAATATTTAAACTTGAATAACTTTATTATTTGTTATCCGATTTTGATGAAATTTTCGGCATTTTGCTCGGTGAATTCTACTCTATGTATTAAGACATAAATATTTTCAGCCTGGACCATCCCTTTAACGTTTGCTAGCGGTTTGAACAATAGCGACGTCACGCTGGTGCGAACACGACTCACAGAAAAGGACTCGATTGAACACAAAGGTGTGGCAGTGCAATTTACCGCTTCTTTACATCTTTTCCTCAGATGTTGTGACTAACTCGTTTATTTTTGATGAATTTATACATGTGGCATTTGGTGTGCGCTTATTTGGAAGAATACAAATACATGTAGGTTACACATTGGGGTTCTCTCTTAAGTGCATAAACAATATTAAAAACACGCAAATACACTGATCAAGCAAACACTCAAGTTGCTCTGACGAAGCTTGAAAAAAACCCAAGTGCTTAAACGCACAAGCCAAAATACTCGCTTAGTGCTTATACCTGTGTACGCTGTTTAGCAATAGCTAAAGCGCCTAGGAGATGCTAGAAGTCAGCGGTTGCTTGAACGTACTAGCAAAAGCATTTGCTCGCTCATTTTTATGCATACGGGTACAAGCAAAAGCTTAGCAATTGCTACTTTTTATGCATCTGACACTGTCATTTTCTGCTATACTATGCGTTGGTGTGACAATGTGTCAGATGCATAAAAAAAGAAGCAATTGCTTTTGCAGATTCAAGCAAATTTCAAGCAATGTCGAGTCCTGCCTTTTCTGTGAGTCGTGTTTGCTCCAGCGTTACGTTGCTATCGTTCAAACCGCGAGCAATTGCTTTCTGAAGGGAAAGAAAAGGGTTCGAGCATAGGCAAAGGGCTATGCATACATTGGCGGGAAAAGCGTAAAATTTAGGGGGGACGGAAAAAATATTTTCACAGTCGGCTGCTAAAAGCTGTTTTTTTTTTTAATATTTGTTTGTTTACGGGGTAATCTACACTAAAATTTGTAGTTTTAAATACATCTTAGTTCTTCTTACAAACAAGATGTGATATCTAACAAGGCAGGCGCATTTACAGGATTTTGCACCCGATTGGCCCTTCCTGATTTTGACGGGTGAGGTCGAGGAAGCAAAGCCCCAGGCACCTTCATAATTATGATATCTCCAGAGGGCATGTTGTAAAAGAAAAATATGTATATATTTACATTAAATCAATGTCCTAAAATTGCCAAGTTAATCCCATTAGAACATTTTTTTTAGATATAGGACCAGACGACAACCAAAAAGATTTGAAGAAAAAAACTTATTCATCACTGACGATGTATATATACCTGAATTGCAATATTTAGTCGTACTTTTCATATTTTTTTTGTTTCTTATTTGTTTATTTCATGTATTTTTGTATATTCTGTGAACTTTGTATGTGCCTGTCTCCGGACTGCTTAACAAAGTCTTCTGATATAACAATAAAACCAAATTGAAATGAAATTGTCAATTTGGACAATTGGGGGGTTTTATATAAGGGGAAAATGAGGAAATTTGAGCTAGCGCTGAGTGTGAGCTAGGACATTTGCGCGCATTTTCAGACTAAAATGTATTTATTTCAATATTTTTGCGTTTCCAGTCTTTTCAATAATATTCCTTACATTTCTTGTAACA